>NC_138902.1:4727137-5223079 GCF_965194825.1 Balaenoptera physalus | reverse complement strand
AAGCAGATTGTGTATCTTAGTGAAGCTCCACAGAGGGCAATGAGGCAGACTTCCATGGCATGTAGGACGTGAGAGAACAGAATCCCTGGAGCTGTTGAAGAGCTGAGTCCACCTAGCTTCCTAAGGAAGGGTGCAGCGAGTTGCCCTACACTCTGATTACATAGAGTGACTGGGAAAGGCTTCTAGGTCTGGATGTTTCTTAGAAGAGCAAAGAAGACTGCTGGTACTCACTGTATTTCTACGAAAAAGGGTGCCTACACGAGGGTGCCTTGTGTCTGGTAAGTGAAGAAACATTCAAGTAAAGCAGAACTTGGAATACGACATAATGGAAACTGCTAAGCGCTTTCGCTTCCGCAAGGCTTTTCAGGCCTTAGCTTGAGGCAAACACTCACGTCAAGTTTCCCTGTAGCTCTAGAGCAGGACAGCAGGAGCTCCCACCCATGCTATGGAAGCACCGTGTTTCCTTAGAGAAAACTCCTTTTCTTTCGAGAGGGCTGCCTACAGTGACCAGAAGCCAGGTAAAAACAGTGTTATTTAGGATTCTTCAGGGAAGCATGTTTAGAGATTTAACATGGGAAAGCAAGGCTTGTGCCATCAGGTCTCCTTCTCGGGTTAACATGCAGCCGAAACCCTTCTGATTTCTAACAAGTCAATAGAGACTCTAGCCAAACCCTGGTCCCTTGCTGAATCAACTTTTCTTCACAGGGTTTTCTGCATGTATCGAACTCCCTCATTCTTGGAACGCTCTATGTAACCCTTCGGGCCTAAACCTAGTCTAAAGTCCTGCAGTGTAACAGGAGAAACTTTGCTTAGATTCCAGTAGGAATGCAAGCCTCCTTTCTCCTGTAGGTATGGGGTCCTTGGGTAAGAGTTCCTAGAAGAAGGCGAAGCAGATTGTGTTTCTTAGTGTAGCTCCAATGAGAGCAATGAGGCAGACTTCAATGGCATGTATGTCGTGAGAGGACAGAATCCCTGGAGCTGTTGAAGAGCTGAGTCCACCTAGCTTTCTAAGGAAGGGTGCAGCGAGTTGCCTTAAACTCTGAATACATAGTGTGACTGGGAAAGGCTTCTAGGTCGGGATGTTTCTTAGAAGGGTAAAGGAGACTGCTGGTACTCACTGTAGTTGTACGAAAAAGGGTGCCTACACTAGGGTGCCTAGTGTCTGGTAGAGTGAAGAAACGTTCAAGTAAAGCAGAACTTCCAATCCGACATAATAGAAAATGCTAAGCGCTTTCGCTTCAGCAGGGCTTTTCAGGCCTTAGCTTGAGGCAAGGACTCACGTCAAGTTACCCTGTAGCTCTAGAGCATGACAGGAGGAACTCCCACCCATGCTATGGAAGCACCGTGTTTCCTTAGAGAAACTCCTTTTCTTTCCAGAGGGCTGCCCACAGTGAATCGAGGCCAGTCAAAACAGTGTTATTTAGGTATCTCAGGCTGGCGTGGCTAGAGATTTAAAATGGGAACGCAAGGCTTAGGCATTCAAGTCTTCTTTTCCGGTGAACATGCACCCGGACACCTTCTTATATCTAAGAAGTCCAAAGAGACTCTAGCTACACCCTGGTCCCTTGCTGAATCAACTTTTCTTCACAGAGTGTTCTGCATATATGGAACTCCCTCATCCTTGGAACGTTCTATGTATGCTATAGGGCCGAAGCCTATTCTAAAGTCCTGCAGTGTAAAAGGAAAAACTGTGCTTTGGTTCCAGTAGGAATGCAAGCCTCCTTTCTCCTGTAGGTATGGGGTCATTGGGTAAGAGTTCCTAGAGGTAGGCGAAGCAGATTGTGTATCTTAGTGAAGCTCCACAGAGGGCAATGAGGCAGACTTCCATGGCATGTAGGACGTGAGAGAACAGAATCCCTGGAGCTGTTGAAGAGCTGAGTTCACCTAGCTTCCTAAGGAAGGGTGCAGCGAGTTGCCCTACACTCTGATTACATAGAGTGACTGGGAAAGGCTTCTAGGTCTGGATGTTTCTTAGAAGAGCAAAGAAGACTGCTGGTACTCACTGTATTTCTACGAAAAAGGGTGCCTACACGAGGGTGCCTTGTGTCTGGTAAGTGAAGAAACATTCAAGTAAAGCAGAACTTGGAATACGACATAATGGAAACTGCTAAGCGCTTTCGCTTCCGCAAGGCTTTTCAGGCCTTAGCTTGAGGCAAACACTCACGTCAAGTTTCCCTGTAGCTCTAGAGCAGGACAGCAGGAGCTCCCACCCATGCTATGGAAGCACCGTGTTTCCTTAGAGAAAACTCCTTTTCTTTCGAGAGGGCTGCCTACAGTGACCAGAAGCCAGGTAAAAACAGTGTTATTTAGGATTCTTCAGGGAAGCATGTTTAGAGATTTAACATGGGAAAGCAAGGCTTGTGCCATCAGGTCTCCTTCTCGGGTTAACATGCAGCCGAAACCCTTCTGATTTCTAACAAGTCAATAGAGACTCTAGCCAAACCCTGGTCCCTTGCTGAATCAACTTTTCTTCACAGGGTTTTCTGCATGTATCGAACTCCCTCATTCTTGGAACGCTCTATGTAACCCTTCGGGCCTAAACCTAGTCTAAAGTCCTGCAGTGTAACAGGAGAAACTTTGCTTAGATTCCAGTAGGAATGCAAGCCTCCTTTCTCCTGTAGGTATGGGGTCCTTGGGTAAGAGTTCCTAGAAGAAGGCGAAGCAGATTGTGTTTCTTAGTGTAGCTCCAATGAGAGCAATGAGGCAGACTTCAATGGCATGTATGTCGTGAGAGGACAGAATCCCTGGAGCTGTTGAAGAGCTGAGTCCACCTAGCTTTCTAAGGAAGGGTGCAGCGAGTTGCCTTAAACTCTGAATACATAGTGTGACTGGGAAAGGCTTCTAGGTCGGGATGTTTCTTAGAAGGGTAAAGGAGACTGCTGGTACTCACTGTAGTTGTACGAAAAAGGGTGCCTACACTAGGGTGCCTAGTGTCTGGTAGAGTGAAGAAACGTTCAAGTAAAGCAGAACTTCCAATCCGACATAATGGAAAATGCTAAGCGCTTTCGCTTCAGCAGGGCTTTTCAGGCCTTAGCTTGAGGCAAGGACTCACGTCAAGTTACCCTGTAGCTCTAGAGCATGACAGGAGGAACTCCCACCCATGCTATGGAAGCACCGTGTTTCCTTAGAGAAACTCCTTTTCTTTCCAGAGGGCTGCCCACAGTGAATCGAGGCCAGTCAAAACAGTGTTATTTAGGTATCTCAGGCTGGCGTGGCTAGAGATTTAAAATGGGAACGCAAGGCTTAGGCATTCAAGTCTTCTTTTCCGGTGAACATGCACCCGGACACCTTCTTATATCTAAGAAGTCCAAAGAGACTCTAGCTACACCCTGGTCCCTTGCTGAATCAACTTTTCTTCACAGAGTGTTCTGCATATATGGAACTCCCTCATCCTTGGAACGTTCTATGTATGCTATAGGGCCGAAGCCTATTCTAAAGTCCTGCAGTGTAAAAGGAAAAACTGTGCTTTGGTTCCAGTAGGAATGCAAGCCTCCTTTCTCCTGTAGGTATGGGGTCATTGGGTAAGAGTTCCTAGAGGTAGGCGAAGCAGATTGTGTATCTTAGTGAAGCTCCACAGAGGGCAATGAGGCAGACTTCCATGGCATGTAGGACGTGAGAGAACAGAATCCCTGGAGCTGTTGAAGAGCTGAGTCCACCTAGCTTCCTAAGGAAGGGTGCAGCGAGTTGCCCTACACTCTGATTACATAGAGTGACTGGGAAAGGCTTCTAGGTCTGGATGTTTCTTAGAAGAGCAAAGAAGACTGCTGGTACTCACTGTATTTCTACGAAAAAGGGTGCCTACACGAGGGTGCCTTGTGTCTGGTAAGTGAAGAAACATTCAAGTAAAGCAGAACTTGGAATACGACATAATGGAAACTGCTAAGCGCTTTCGCTTCCGCAAGGCTTTTCAGGCCTTAGCTTGAGGCAAACACTCACGTCAAGTTTCCCTGTAGCTCTAGAGCAGGAGAGCAGGAGCTCCCACCCATGCTATGGAAGCACCGTGTTTCCTTAGAGAAAACTCCTTTTCTTTCGAGAGGGCTGCCTACAGTGACCAGAAGCCAGGTAAAAACAGTGTTATTTAGGATTCTTCAGGGAAGCATGTTTAGAGATTTAACATGGGAAAGCAAGGCTTGTGCCATCAGGTCTCCTTCTCGGGTTAACATGCAGCCGAAACCCTTCTGATTTCTAACAAGTCAATAGAGACTCTAGCCAAACCCTGGTCCCTTGCTGAATCAACTTTTCTTCACAGGGTTTTCTGCATGTATCGAACTCCCTCATTCTTGGAACGCTCTATGTAACCCTTCGGGCCTAAACCTAGTCTAAAGTCCTGCAGTGTAACAGGAGAAACTTTGCTTAGATTCCAGTAGGAATGCAAGCCTCCTTTCTCCTGTAGGTATGGGGTCCTTGGGTAAGAGTTCCTAGAAGAAGGCGAAGCAGATTGTGTTTCTTAGTGTAGCTCCAATGAGAGCAATGAGGCAGACTTCAATGGCATGTATGTCGTGAGAGGACAGAATCCCTGGAGCTGTTGAAGAGCTGAGTCCACCTAGCTTTCTAAGGAAGGGTGCAGCGAGTTGCCTTAAACTCTGAATACATAGTGTGACTGGGAAAGGCTTCTAGGTCGGGATGTTTCTTAGAAGGGTAAAGGAGACTGCTGGTACTCACTGTAGTTGTACGAAAAAGGGTGCCTACACTAGGGTGCCTAGTGTCTGGTAGAGTGAAGAAACGTTCAAGTAAAGCAGAACTTCCAATCCGACATAATGGAAAATGCTAAGCGCTTTCGCTTCAGCAGGGCTTTTCAGGCCTTAGCTTGAGGCAAGGACTCACGTCAAGTTACCCTGTAGCTCTAGAGCATGACAGGAGGAACTCCCACCCATGCTATGGAAGCACCGTGTTTCCTTAGAGAAACTCCTTTTCTTTCCAGAGGGCTGCCCACAGTGAATCGAGGCCAGTCAAAACAGTGTTATTTAGGTATCTCAGGCTGGCGTGGCTAGAGATTTAAAATGGGAACGCAAGGCTTAGGCATTCAAGTCTTCTTTTCCGGTGAACATGCACCCGGACACCTTCTTATATCTAAGAAGTCCAAAGAGACTCTAGCTACACCCTGGTCCCTTGCTGAATCAACTTTTCTTCACAGAGTGTTCTGCATATATGGAACTCCCTCATCCTTGGAACGTTCTATGTATGCTATAGGGCCGAAGCCTATTCTAAAGTCCTGCAGTGTAAAAGGAAAAACTGTGCTTTGGTTCCAGTAGGAATGCAAGCCTCCTTTCTCCTGTAGGTATGGGGTCATTGGGTAAGAGTTCCTAGAGGTAGGCGAAGCAGATTGTGTATCTTAGTGAAGCTCCACAGAGGGCAATGAGGCAGACTTCCATGGCATGTAGGACGTGAGAGAACAGAATCCCTGGAGCTGTTGAAGAGCTGAGTCCACCTAGCTTCCTAAGGAAGGGTGCAGCGAGTTGCCCTACACTCTGATTACATAGAGTGACTGGGAAAGGCTTCTAGGTCTGGATGTTTCTTAGAAGAGCAAAGAAGACTGCTGGTACTCACTGTATTTCTACGAAAAAGGGTGCCTACACGAGGGTGCCTTGTGTCTGGTAAGTGAAGAAACATTCAAGTAAAGCAGAACTTGGAATACGACATAATGGAAACTGCTAAGCGCTTTCGCTTCCGCAAGGCTTTTCAGGCCTTAGCTTGAGGCAAAGACTCACGTCAAGTTTCCCTGTAGCTCTAGAGCAGGAGAGCAGGAGCTCCCACCCATGCTATGGAAGCACCGTGTTTCCTTAGAGAAAACTCCTTTTCTTTCGAGAGGGCTGCCTACAGTGACCAGAAGCCAGGTAAAAACAGTGTTATTTAGGATTCTTCAGGGAAGCATGTTTAGAGATTTAACATGGGAAAGCAAGGCTTGTGCCATCAGGTCTCCTTCTCGGGTTAACATGCAGCCGAAACCCTTCTGATTTCTAACAAGTCAATAGAGACTCTAGCCAAACCCTGGTCCCTTGCTGAATCAACTTTTCTTCACAGGGTTTTCTGCATGTATCGAACTCCCTCATTCTTGGAACGCTCTATGTAACCCTTCGGGCCTAAACCTAGTCTAAAGTCCTGCAGTGTAACAGGAGAAACTTTGCTTAGATTCCAGTAGGAATGCAAGCCTCCTTTCTCCTGTAGGTATGGGGTCCTTGGGTAAGAGTTCCTAGAAGAAGGCGAAGCAGATTGTGTTTCTTAGTGTAGCTCCAATGAGAGCAATGAGGCAGACTTCAATGGCATGTATGTCGTGAGAGGACAGAATCCCTGGAGCTGTTGAAGAGCTGAGTCCACCTAGCTTTCTAAGGAAGGGTGCAGCGAGTTGCCTTAAACTCTGAATACATAGTGTGACTGGGAAAGGCTTCTAGGTCGGGATGTTTCTTAGAAGGGTAAAGGAGACTGCTGGTACTCACTGTAGTTGTACGAAAAAGGGTGCCTACACTAGGGTGCCTAGTGTCTGGTAGAGTGAAGAAACGTTCAAGTAAAGCAGAACTTCCAATCCGACATAATGGAAAATGCTAAGCGCTTTCGCTTCAGCAGGGCTTTTCAGGCCTTAGCTTGAGGCAAGGACTCACGTCAAGTTACCCTGTAGCTCTAGAGCATGACAGGAGGAACTCCCACCCATGCTATGGAAGCACCGTGTTTCCTTAGAGAAACTCCTTTTCTTTCCAGAGGGCTGCCCACAGTGAATCGAGGCCAGTCAAAACAGTGTTATTTAGGTATCTCAGGCTGGCGTGGCTAGAGATTTAAAATGGGAACGCAAGGCTTAGGCATTCAAGTCTTCTTTTCCGGTGAACATGCACCCGGACACCTTCTTATATCTAAGAAGTCCAAAGAGACTCTAGCTACACCCTGGTCCCTTGCTGAATCAACTTTTCTTCACAGAGTGTTCTGCATATATGGAACTCCCTCATCCTTGGAACGTTCTATGTATGCTATAGGGCCGAAGCCTATTCTAAAGTCCTGCAGTGTAAAAGGAAAAACTGTGCTTTGGTTCCAGTAGGAATGCAAGCCTCCTTTCTCCTGTAGGTATGGGGTCATTGGGTAAGAGTTCCTAGAGGTAGGCGAAGCAGATTGTGTATCTTAGTGAAGCTCCACAGAGGGCAATGAGGCAGACTTCCATGGCATGTAGGACGTGAGAGAACAGAATCCCTGGAGCTGTTGAAGAGCTGAGTCCACCTAGCTTCCTAAGGAAGGGTGCAGCGAGTTGCCCTACACTCTGATTACATAGAGTGACTGGGAAAGGCTTCTAGGTCTGGATGTTTCTTAGAAGAGCAAAGAAGAATGCTGGTACTCACTGTATTTCTACGAAAAAGGGTGCCTACACGAGGGTGCCTTGTGTCTGGTAAGTGAAGAAACATTCAAGTAAAGCAGAACTTGGAATACGACATAATGGAAACTGCTAAGCGCTTTCGCTTCCGCAAGGCTTTTCAGGCCTTAGCTTGAGGCAAACACTCACGTCAAGTTTCCCTGTAGCTCTAGAGCAGGACAGCAGGAGCTCCCACCCATGCTATGGAAGCACCGTGTTTCCTTAGAGAAAACTCCTTTTCTTTCGAGAGGGCTGCCTACAGTGACCAGAAGCCAGGTAAAAACAGTGTTATTTAGGATTCTTCAGGGAAGCATGTTTAGAGATTTAACATGGGAAAGCAAGGCTTGTGCCATCAGGTCTCCTTCTCGGGTTAACATGCAGCCGAAACCCTTCTGATTTCTAACAAGTCAATAGAGACTCTAGCCAAACCCTGGTCCCTTGCTGAATCAACTTTTCTTCACAGGGTTTTCTGCATGTATCGAACTCCCTCATTCTTGGAACGCTCTATGTAACCCTTCGGGCCTAAACCTAGTCTAAAGTCCTGCAGTGTAACAGGAGAAACTTTGCTTAGATTCCAGTAGGAATGCAAGCCTCCTTTCTCCTGTAGGTATGGGGTCCTTGGGTAAGAGTTCCTAGAAGAAGGCGAAGCAGATTGTGTTTCTTAGTGTAGCTCCAATGAGAGCAATGAGGCAGACTTCAATGGCATGTATGTCGTGAGAGGACAGAATCCCTGGAGCTGTTGAAGAGCTGAGTCCACCTAGCTTTCTAAGGAAGGGTGCAGCGAGTTGCCTTAAACTCTGAATACATAGTGTGACTGGGAAAGTCTTCTAGGTCGGGATGTTTCTTAGAAGGGTAAAGGAGACTGCTGGTACTCACTGTAGTTGTACGAAAAAGGGTGCCTACACTAGGGTGCCTAGTGTCTGGTAGAGTGAAGAAACGTTCAAGTAAAGCAGAACTTCCAATCCGACATAATGGAAAATGCTAAGCGCTTTCGCTTCAGCAGGGCTTTTCAGGCCTTAGCTTGAGGCAAGGACTCACGTCAAGTTACCCTGTAGCTCTAGAGCATGACAGGAGGAACTCCCACCCATGCTATGGAAGCACCGTGTTTCCTTAGAGAAACTCCTTTTCTTTCCAGAGGGCTGCCCACAGTGAATCGAGGCCAGTCAAAACAGTGTTATTTAGGTATCTCAGGCTTGCGTGGCTAGAGATTTAAAATGGGAACGCAAGGCTTAGGCATTCAAGTCTTCTTTTCCGGTGAACATGCACCCGGACACCTTCTTATATCTAAGAAGTCCAAAGAGACTCTAGCTACACCCTGGTCCCTTGCTGAATCAACTTTTCTTCACAGAGTGTTCTGCATATATGGAACTCCCTCATCCTTGGAACGTTCTATGTATGCTATAGGGCCGAAGCCTATTCTAAAGTCCTGCAGTGTAAAAGGAAAAACTGTGCTTTGGTTCCAGTAGGAATGCAAGCCTCCTTTCTCCTGTAGGTATGGGGTCATTGGGTAAGAGTTCCTAGAGGTAGGCGAAGCAGATTGTGTATCTTAGTGAAGCTCCACAGAGGGCAATGAGGCAGACTTCCATGGCATGTAGGACGTGAGAGAACAGAATCCCTGGAGCTGTTGAAGAGCTGAGTCCACCTAGCTTCCTAAGGAAGGGTGCAGCGAGTTGCCCTACACTCTGATTACATAGAGTGACTGGGAAAGGCTTCTAGGTCTGGATGTTTCTTAGAAGAGCAAAGAAGACTGCTGGTACTCACTGTATTTCTACGAAAAAGGGTGCCTACACGAGGGTGCCTTGTGTCTGGTAAGTGAAGAAACATTCAAGTAAAGCAGAACTTGGAATACGACATAATGGAAACTGCTAAGCGCTTTCGCTTCCGCAAGGCTTTTCAGGCCTTAGCTTGAGGCAAACACTCACGTCAAGTTTCCCTGTAGCTCTAGAGCAGGACAGCAGGAGCTCCCACCCATGCTATGGAAGCACCGTGTTTCCTTAGAGAAAACTCCTTTTCTTTCGAGAGGGCTGCCTACAGTGACCAGAAGCCAGGTAAAAACAGTGTTATTTAGGATTCTTCAGGGAAGCATGTTTAGAGATTTAACATGGGAAAGCAAGGCTTGTGCCATCAGGTCTCCTTCTCGGGTTAACATGCAGCCGAAACCCTTCTGATTTCTAACAAGTCAATAGAGACTCTAGCCAAACCCTGGTCCCTTGCTGAATCAACTTTTCTTCACAGGGTTTTCTGCATGTATCGAACTCCCTCATTCTTGGAACGCTCTATGTAACCCTTCGGGCCTAAACCTTGTCTAAAGTCCTGCAGTGTAACAGGAGAAACTTTGCTTAGATTCCAGTAGGAATGCAAGCCTCCTTTCTCCTGTAGGTATGGGGTCCTTGGGTAAGAGTTCCTAGAAGAAGGCGAAGCAGATTGTGTTTCTTAGTGTAGCTCCAATGAGAGCAATGAGGCAGACTTCAATGGCATGTATGTCGTGAGAGGACAGAATCCCTGGAGCTGTTGAAGAGCTGAGTCCACCTAGCTTTCTAAGGAAGGGTGCAGCGAGTTGCCTTAAACTCTGAATACATAGTGTGACTGGGAAAGGCTTCTAGGTCGGGATGTTTCTTAGAAGGGTAAAGGAGACTGCTGGTACTCACTGTAGTTGTACGAAAAAGGGTGCCTACACTAGGGTGCCTAGTGTCTGGTAGAGTGAAGAAACGTTCAAGTAAAGCAGAACTTCCAATCCGACATAATAGAAAATGCTAAGCGCTTTCGCTTCAGCAGGGCTTTTCAGGCCTTAGCTTGAGGCAAGGACTCACGTCAAGTTACCCTGTAGCTCTAGAGCATGACAGGAGGAACTCCCACCCATGCTATGGAAGCACCGTGTTTCCTTAGAGAAACTCCTTTTCTTTCCAGAGGGCTGCCCACAGTGAATCGAGGCCAGTCAAAACAGTGTTATTTAGGTATCTCAGGCTGGCGTGGCTAGAGATTTAAAATGGGAACGCAAGGCTTAGGCATTCAAGTCTTCTTTTCCGGTGAACATGCACCCGGACACCTTCTTATATCTAAGAAGTCCAAAGAGACTCTAGCTACACCCTGGTCCCTTGCTGAATCAACTTTTCTTCACAGAGTGTTCTGCATATATGGAACTCCCTCATCCTTGGAACGTTCTATGTATGCTATAGGGCCGAAGCCTATTCTAAAGTCCTGCAGTGTAAAAGGAAAAACTGTGCTTTGGTTCCAGTAGGAATGCAAGCCTCCTTTCTCCTGTAGGTATGGGGTCATTGGGTAAGAGTTCCTAGAGGTAGGCGAAGCAGATTGTGTATCTTAGTGAAGCTCCACAGAGGGCAATGAGGCAGACTTCCATGGCATGTAGGACGTGAGAGAACAGAATCCCTGGAGCTGTTGAAGAGCTGAGTCCACCTAGCTTCCTAAGGAAGGGTACAGCGAGTTGCCCTACACTCTGATTACATAGAGTGACTGGGAAAGGCTTCTAGGTCTGGATGTTTCTTAGAAGAGCAAAGAAGACTGCTGGTACTCACTGTATTTCTACGAAAAAGGGTGCCTACACGAGGGTGCCTTGTGTCTGGTAAGTGAAGAAACATTCAAGTAAAGCAGAACTTGGAATACGACATAATGGAAACTGCTAAGCGCTTTCGCTTCCGCAAGGCTTTTCAGGCCTTAGCTTGAGGCAAACACTCACGTCAAGTTTCCCTGTAGCTCTAGAGCAGGACAGCAGGAGCTCCCACCCATGCTATGGAAGCACCGTGTTTCCTTAGAGAAAACTCCTTTTCTTTCGAGAGGGCTGCCTACAGTGACCAGAAGCCAGGTAAAAACAGTGTTATTTAGGATTCTTCAGGGAAGCATGTTTAGAGATTTAACATGGGAAAGCAAGGCTTGTGCCATCAGGTCTCCTTCTCGGGTTAACATGCAGCCGAAACCCTTCTGATTTCTAACAAGTCAATAGAGACTCTAGCCAAACCCTGGTCCCTTGCTGAATCAACTTTTCTTCACAGGGTTTTCTGCATGTATCGAACTCCCTCATTCTTGGAACGCTCTATGTAACCCTTCGGGCCTAAACCTAGTCTAAAGTCCTGCAGTGTAACAGGAGAAACTTTGCTTAGATTCCAGTAGGAATGCAAGCCTCCTTTCTCCTGTAGGTATGGGGTCCTTGGGTAAGAGTTCCTAGAAGAAGGCGAAGCAGATTGTGTTTCTTAGTGTAGCTCCAATGAGAGCAATGAGGCAGACTTCAATGGCATGTATGTCGTGAGAGGACAGAATCCCTGGAGCTGTTGAAGAGCTGAGTCCACCTAGCTTTCTAAGGAAGGGTGCAGCGAGTTGCCTTAAACTCTGAATACATAGTGTGACTGGGAAAGGCTTCTAGGTCGGGATGTTTCTTAGAAGGGTAAAGGAGACTGCTGGTACTCACTGTAGTTGTACGAAAAAGGGTGCCTACACTAGGGTGCCTAGTGTCTGGTAGAGTGAAGAAACGTTCAAGTAAAGCAGAACTTCCAATCCGACATAATGGAAAATGCTAAGCGCTTTCGCTTCAGCAGGGCTTTTCAGGCCTTAGCTTGAGGCAAGGACTCACGTCAAGTTACCCTGTAGCTCTAGAGCATGACAGGAGGAACTCCCACCCATGCTATGGAAGCACCGTGTTTCCTTAGAGAAACTCCTTTTCTTTCCAGAGGGCTGCCCACAGTGAATCGAGGCCAGTCAAAACAGTGTTATTTAGGTATCTCAGGCTGGCGTGGCTAGAGATTTAAAATGGGAACGCAAGGCTTAGGCATTCAAGTCTTCTTTTCCGGTGAACATGCACCCGGACACCTTCTTATATCTAAGAAGTCCAAAGAGACTCTAGCTACACCCTGGTCCCTTGCTGAATCAACTTTTCTTCACAGAGTGTTCTGCATATATGGAACTCCCTCATCCTTGGAACGTTCTATGTATGCTATAGGGCCGAAGCCTATTCTAAAGTCCTGCAGTGTAAAAGGAAAAACTGTGCTTTGGTTCCAGTAGGAATGCAAGCCTCCTTTCTCCTGTAGGTATGGGGTCATTGGGTAAGAGTTCCTAGAGGTAGGCGAAGCAGATTGTGTATCTTAGTGAAGCTCCACAGAGGGCAATGAGGCAGACTTCCATGGCATGTAGGACGTGAGAGAACAGAATCCCTGGAGCTGTTGAAGAGCTGAGTCCACCTAGCTTCCTAAGGAAGGGTGCAGCGAGTTGCCCTACACTCTGATTACATAGAGTGACTGGGAAAGGCTTCTAGGTCTGGATGTTTCTTAGAAGAGCAAAAAAGACTGCTGGTACTCACTGTATTTCTACGAAAAAGGGTGCCTACACGAGGGTGCCTTGTGTCTGGTAAGTGAAGAAACATTCAAGTAAAGCAGAACTTGGAATACGACATAATGGAAACTGCTAAGCGCTTTCGCTTCCGCAAGGCTTTTCAGGCCTTAGCTTGAGGCAAACACTCACGTCAAGTTTCCCTGTAGCTCTAGAGCAGGACAGCAGGAGCTCCCACCCATGCTATGGAAGCACCGTGTTTCCTTAGAGAAAACTCCTTTTCTTTCGAGAGGGCTGCCTACAGTGACCAGAAGCCAGGTAAAAACAGTGTTATTTAGGATTCTTCAGGGAAGCATGTTTAGAGATTTAACATGGGAAAGCAAGGCTTGTGCCATCAGGTCTCCTTCTCGGGTTAACATGCAGCCGAAACCCTTCTGATTTCTAACAAGTCAATAGAGACTCTAGCCAAACCCTGGTCCCTTGCTGAATCAACTTTTCTTCACAGGGTTTTCTGCATGTATCGAACTCCCTCATTCTTGGAACACTCTATGTAACCCTTCAGGCCTAAACCTAGTCTAAAGTCCTGCAGTGTAACAGGAGAAACTTTGCTTAGATTCCAGTAGGAATGCAAGCCTTCTTTCTCCTGTAGGTATGGGGTCCTTGGGTAAGAGTTCCTAGAAGAAGGCGAAGCAGATTGTGTTTCTTAGTGTAGCTCCAATGAGAGCAATGAGGCAGACTTCAATGGCATGTATGTCGTGAGAGGACAGAATCCCTGGAGCTGTTGAAGAGCTGAGTCCACCTAGCTTCCTAAGGAAGGGTGCAGCGAGTTGCCCTACACTCTGATTACATAGAGTGACTGGGAAAGGCTTCTAGGTCTGGATGTTTCTTAGAAGAGCAAAAAAGACTGCTGGTACTCACTGTATTTCTACGAAAAAGGGTGCCTACACGAGGGTGCCTTGTGTCTGGTAAGTGAAGAAACATTCAAGTAAAGCAGAACTTGGAATACGACATAATGGAAACTGCTAAGCGCTTTCGCTTCCGCAAGGCTTTTCAGGCCTTAGCTTGAGGCAAACACTCACGTCAAGTTTCCCTGTAGCTCTAGAGCAGGACAGCAGGAGCTCCCACCCATGCTATGGAAGCACCGTGTTTCCTTAGAGAAAACTCCTTTTCTTTCGAGAGGGCTGCCTACAGTGACCAGAAGCCAGGTAAAAACAGTGTTATTTAGGATTCTTCAGGGAAGCATGTTTAGAGATTTAACATGGGAAAGCAAGGCTTGTGCCATCAGGTCTCCTTCTCGGATTAACATGCAGCCGAAACCCTTCTGATTTCTAACAAGTCAATAGAGACTCTAGCCAAACCCTGGTCCCTTGCTGAATCAACTTTTCTTCACAGGGTTTTCTGCATGTATCGAACTCCCTCATTCTTGGAACGCTCTATGTAACCCTTCGGGCCTAAACCTAGTCTAAAGTCCTGCAGTGTAACAGGAGAAACTTTGCTTAGATTCCAGTAGGAATGCAAGCCTCCTTTCTCCTGTAGGTATGGGGTCCTTGGGTAAGAGTTCCTAGAAGAAGGCGAAGCAGATTGTGTTTCTTAGTGTAGCTCCAATGAGAGCAATGAGGCAGACTTCAATGGCATGTATGTCGTGAGAGGACAGAATCCCTGGAGCTGTTGAAGAGCTGAGTCCACCTAGCTTTCTAAGGAAGGGTGCAGCGAGTTGCCTTAAACTCTGAATACATAGTGTGACTGGGAAAGGCTTCTAGGTCGGGATGTTTCTTAGAAGGGTAAAGGAGACTGCTGGTACTCACTGTAGTTGTACGAAAAAGGGTGCCTACACTAGGGTGCCTAGTGTCTGGTAGAGTGAAGAAACGTTCAAGTAAAGCAGAACTTCCAATCCGACATAATGGAAAATGCTAAGCGCTTTCGCTTCAGCAGGGCTTTTCAGGCCTTAGCTTGAGGCAAGGACTCACGTCAAGTTACCCTGTAGCTCTAGAGCATGACAGGAGGAACTCCCACCCATGCTATGGAAGCACCGTGTTTCCTTAGAGAAACTCCTTTTCTTTCCAGAGGGCTGCCCACAGTGAATCGAGGCCAGTCAAAACAGTGTTATTTAGGTATCTCAGGCTGGCGTGGCTAGAGATTTAAAATGGGAACGCAAGGCTTAGGCATTCAAGTCTTCTTTTCCGGTGAACATGCACCCGGACACCTTCTTATATCTAAGAAGTCCAAAGAGACTCTAGCTACACCCTGGTCCCTTGCTGAATCAACTTTTCTTCACAGAGTGTTCTGCATATATGGAACTCCCTCATCCTTGGAACGTTCTATGTATGCTATAGGGCCGAAGCCTATTCTAAAGTCCTGCAGTGTAAAAGGAAAAACTGTGCTTTGGTTCCAGTAGGAATGCAAGCCTCCTTTCTCCTGTAGGTATGGGGTCATTGGGTAAGAGTTCCTAGAGGTAGGCGAAGCAGATTGTGTATCTTAGTGAAGCTTCACAGAGGGCAATGAGGCAGACTTCCATGGCATGTAGGACGTGAGAGAACAGAATCCCTGGAGCTGTTGAAGAGCTGAGTCCACCTAGCTTCCTAAGGAAGGGTGCAGCGAGTTGCCCTACACTCTGATTACATAGAGTGACTGGGAAAGGCTTCTAGGTCTGGATGTTTCTTAGAAGAGCAAAAAAGACTGCTGGTACTCACTGTATTTCTACGAAAAAGGGTGCCTACTCGAGGGTGCCTTGTGTCTGGTAAGTGAAGAAACATTCAAGTAAAGCAGAACTTGGAATACGACATAATGGAAACTGCTAAGAGCTTTCGCTTCCGCAAGGCTTTTCAGGCCTTAGCTTGAGGCAAACACTCACGTCAAGTTTCCCTGTAGCTCTAGAGCAGGACAGCAGGAGCTCCCACCCATGCTATGGAAGCACCGTGTTTCCCTAGAGAAAACTCCTTTTCTTTCGAGAGGGCTGCCTACAGTGACCAGAAGCCAGGTAAAAACAGTGTTATTTAGGATTCTTCAGGGAAGCATGTTTAGAGATTTAACATGGGAAAGCAAGGCTTGTGCCATCAGGTCTCCTTCTCGGGTTAACATGCAGCCGAAACCCTTCTGATTTCTAACAAGTCAATAGAGACTCTAGCCAAACCCTGGTCCCTTGCTGAATCAACTTTTCTTCACAGAGTTTTCTGCATGTATCGAACTCCCTCATTCTTGGAACGCTCTATGTAACCCTTCGGGCCTAAACCTAGTCTAAAGTCCTGCAGTGTAACAGGAGAAACTTTGCTTAGATTCCAGTAGGAATGCAAGCCTCCTTTCTCCTGTAGGTATGGGGTCCTTGGGTAAGAGTTCCTAGAAGAAGGCGAAGCAGATTGTGTTTCTTAGTGTAGCTCCAATGAGAGCAATGAGGCAGACTTCAATGGCATGTATGTCGTGAGAGGACAGAATCCCTGGAGCTGTTGAAGAGCTGAGTCCACCTAGCTTTCTAAGGAAGGGTGCAGCGAGTTGCCTTAAACTCTGAATACATAGTGTGACTGGGAAAGGCTTCTAGGTCGGGATGTTTCTTAGAAGGGTAAAGGAGACTGCTGGTACTCACTGTAGTTGTACGAAAAAGGGTGCCTACACTAGGGTGCCTAGTGTCTGGTAGAGTGAAGAAACGTTCAAGTAAAGCAGAACTTCCAATCCGACATAATGGAAAATGCTAAGCGCTTTCGCTTCAGCAGGGCTTTTCAGGCCTTAGCTTGAGGCAAGGACTCACGTCAAGTTACCCTGTAGCTCTAGAGCATGACAGGAGGAACTCCCACCCATGCTATGGAAGCACCGTGTTTCCTTAGAGAAACTCCTTTTCTTTCCAGAGGGCTGCCCACAGTGAATCGAGGCCAGTCAAAACAGTGTTATTTAGGTATCTCAGGCTGGCGTGGCTAGAGATTTAAAATGGGAACGCAAGGCTTAGGCATTCAAGTCTTCTTTTCCGGTGAACATGCACCCGGACACCTTCTTATATCTAAGAAGTCCAAAGAGACTCTAGCTACACCCTGGTCCCTTGCTGAATCAACTTTTCTTCACAGAGTGTTCTGCATATATGGAACTCCCTCATCCTTGGAACGTTCTATGTATGCTATAGGGCCGAAGCCTATTCTAAAGTCCTGCAGTGTAAAAGGAAAAACTGTGCTTTGGTTCCAGTAGGAATGCAAGCCTCCTTTCTACTGTAGGTATGGGGTCATTGGGTAAGAGTTCCTAGAGGTAGGCGAAGCAGATTGTGTATCTTAGTGAAGCTCCACAGAGGGCAATGAGGCAGACTTCCATGGCATGTAGGACGTGAGAGAACAGAATCCCTGGAGCTGTTGAAGAGCTGAGTCCACCTAGCTTCCTAAGGAAGGGTGCAGCGAGTTGCCCTACACTCTGATTACATAGAGTGACTGGGAAAGGCTTCTAGGTCTGGATGTTTCTTAGAAGAGCAAAAAAGACTGCTGGTACTCACTGTATTTCTACGAAAAAGGGTGCCTACTCGAGGGTGCCTTGTGTCTGGTAAGTGAAGAAACATTCAAGTAAAGCAGAACTTGGAATACGACATAATGGAAACTGCTAAGCGCTTTCGCTTCCGCAAGGCTTTTCAGGCCTTAGCTTGAGGCAAACACTCACGTCAAGTTTCCCTGTAGCTCTAGAGCAGGACAGCAGGAGCTCCCACCCATGCTATGGAAGCACCGTGTTTCCTTAGAGAAAACTCCTTTTCTTTCGAGAGGGCTGCCTACAGTGACCAGAAGCCAGGTAAAAACAGTGTTATTTAGGATTCTTCAGGGAAGCATGTTTAGAGATTTAACATGGGAAAGCAAGGCTTGTGCCATCAGGTCTCCTTCTCGGGTTAACATGCAGCCGAAACCCTTCTGATTTCTAACAAGTCAATAGAGACTCTAGCCAAACCCTGGTCCCTTGCTGAATCAACTTTTCTTCACAGGGTTTTCTGCATGTATCGAACTCCCTCATTCTTGGAACGCTCTATGTAACCCTTCGGGCCTAAACCTAGTCTAAAGTCCTGCAGTGTAACAGGAGAAACTTTGCTTAGATTCCAGTAGGAATGCAAGCCTCCTTTCTCCTGTAGGTATGGGGTCCTTGGGTAAGAGTTCCTAGAAGAAGGCGAAGCAGATTGTGTTTCTTAGTGTAGCTCCAATGAGAGCAATGAGGCAGACTTCAATGGCATGTATGTCGTGAGAGGACAGAATCCCTGGAGCTGTTGAAGAGCTGAGTCCACCTAGCTTTCTAAGGAAGGGTGCAGCGAGTTGCCTTAAACTCTGAATACATAGTGTGACTGGGAAAGGCTTCTAGGTCGGGATGTTTCTTAGAAGGGTAAAGGAGACTGCTGGTACTCACTGTAGTTGTACGAAAAAGGGTGCCTACACTAGGGTGCCTAGTGTCTGGTAGAGTGAAGAAACGTTCAAGTAAAGCAGAACTTCCAATCCGACATAATGGAAAATGCTAAGCGCTTTCGCTTCAGCAGGGCTTTTCAGGCCTTAGCTTGAGGCAAGGACTCACGTCAAGTTACCCTGTAGCTCTAGAGCATGACAGGAGGAACTCCCACCCATGCTATGGAAGCACCGTGTTTCCTTAGAGAAACTCCTTTTCTTTCCAGAGGGCTGCCCACAGTGAATCGAGGCCAGTCAAAACAGTGTTATTTAGGTATCTCAGGCTGGCGTGGCTAGAGATTTAAAATGGGAACGCAAGGCTTAGGCATTCAAGTCTTCTTTTCCGGTGAACATGCACCCGGACACCTTCTTATATCTAAGAAGTCCAAAGAGACTCTAGCTACACCCTGGTCCCTTGCTGAATCAACTTTTCTTCACAGAGTGTTCTGCATATATGGAACTCCCTCATCCTTGGAACGTTCTATGTATGCTATAGGGCCGAAGCCTATTCTAAAGTCCTGCAGTGTAAAAGGAAAAACTGTGCTTTGGTTCCAGTAGGAATGCAAGCCTCCTTTCTCCTGTAGGTATGGGGTCATTGGGTAAGAGTTCCTAGAGGTAGGCGAAGCAGATTGTGTATCTTAGTGAAGCTCCACAGAGGGCAATGAGGCAGACTTCCATGGCATGTAGGACGTGAGAGAACAGAATCCCTGGAGCTGTTGAAGAGCTGAGTCCACCTAGCTTCCTAAGGAAGGGTGCAGCGAGTTGCCCTACACTCTGATTACATAGAGTGACTGGGAAAGGCTTCTAGGTCTGGATGTTTCTTAGAAGAGCAAAAAAGACTGCTGGTACTCACTGTATTTCTACGAAAAAGGGTGCCTACACGAGGGTGCCTTGTGTCTGGTAAGTGAAGAAACATTCAAGTAAAGCAGAACTTGGAATACGACATAATGGAAACTGCTAAGCGCTTTCGCTTCCGCAAGGCTTTTCAGGCCTTAGCTTGAGGCAAACACTCACGTCAAGTTTCCCTGTAGCTCTAGAGCAGGACAGCAGGAGCTCCCACCCATGCTATGGAAGCACCGTGTTTCCTTAGAGAAAACTCCTTTTCTTTCGAGAGGGCTGCCTACAGTGACCAGAAGCCAGGTAAAAACAGTGTTATTTAGGATTCTTCAGGGAAGCATGTTTAGAGATTTAACATGGGAAAGCAAGGCTTGTGCCATCAGGTCTCCTTCTCGGATTAACATGCAGCCGAAACCCTTCTGATTTCTAACAAGTCAATAGAGACTCTAGCCAAACCCTGGTCCCTTGCTGAATCAACTTTTCTTCACAGGGTTTTCTGCATGTATCGAACTCCCTCATTCTTGGAACGCTCTATGTAACCCTTCGGGCCTAAACCTAGTCTAAAGTCCTGCAGTGTAACAGGAGAAACTTTGCTTAGATTCCAGTAGGAATGCAAGCCTCCTTTCTCCTGTAGGTATGGGGTCCTTGGGTAAGAGTTCCTAGAAGAAGGCGAAGCAGATTGTGTTTCTTAGTGTAGCTCCAATGAGAGCAATGAGGCAGACTTCAATGGCATGTATGTCGTGAGAGGACAGAATCCCTGGAGCTGTTGAAGAGCTGAGTCCACCTAGCTTTCTAAGGAAGGGTGCAGCGAGTTGCCTTAAACTCTGAATACATAGTGTGACTGGGAAAGGCTTCTAGGTCGGGATGTTTCTTAGAAGGGTAAAGGAGACTGCTGGTACTCACTGTAGTTGTACGAAAAAGGGTGCCTACACTAGGGTGCCTAGTGTCTGGTAGAGTGAAGAAACGTTCAAGTAAAGCAGAACTTCCAATCCGACATAATGGAAAATGCTAAGCGCTTTCGCTTCAGCAGGGCTTTTCAGGCCTTAGCTTGAGGCAAGGACTCACGTCAAGTTACCCTGTAGCTCTAGAGCATGACAGGAGGAACTCCCACCCATGCTATGGAAGCACCGTGTTTCCTTAGAGAAACTCCTTTTCTTTCCAGAGGGCTGCCCACAGTGAATCGAGGCCAGTCAAAACAGTGTTATTTAGGTATCTCAGGCTGGCGTGGCTAGAGATTTAAAATGGGAACGCAAGGCTTAGGCATTCAAGTCTTCTTTTCCGGTGAACATGCACCCGGACACCTTCTTATATCTAAGAAGTCCAAAGAGACTCTAGCTACACCCTGGTCCCTTGCTGAATCAACTTTTCTTCACAGAGTGTTCTGCATATATGGAACTCCCTCATCCTTGGAACGTTCTATGTATGCTATAGGGCCGAAGCCTATTCTAAAGTCCTGCAGTGTAAAAGGAAAAACTGTGCTTTGGTTCCAGTAGGAATGCAAGCCTCCTTTCTCCTGTAGGTATGGGGTCATTGGGTAAGAGTTCCTAGAGGTAGGCGAAGCAGATTGTGTATCTTAGTGAAGCTTCACAGAGGGCAATGAGGCAGACTTCCATGGCATGTAGGACGTGAGAGAACAGAATCCCTGGAGCTGTTGAAGAGCTGAGTCCACCTAGCTTCCTAAGGAAGGGTGCAGCGAGTTGCCCTACACTCTGATTACATAGAGTGACTGGGAAAGGCTTCTAGGTCTGGATGTTTCTTAGAAGAGCAAAAAAGACTGCTGGTACTCACTGTATTTCTACGAAAAAGGGTGCCTACTCGAGGGTGCCTTGTGTCTGGTAAGTGAAGAAACATTCAAGTAAAGCAGAACTTGGAATACGACATAATGGAAACTGCTAAGAGCTTTCGCTTCCGCAAGGCTTTTCAGGCCTTAGCTTGAGGCAAACACTCACGTCAAGTTTCCCTGTAGCTCTAGAGCAGGACAGCAGGAGCTCCCACCCATGCTATGGAAGCACCGTGTTTCCCTAGAGAAAACTCCTTTTCTTTCGAGAGGGCTGCCTACAGTGACCAGAAGCCAGGTAAAAACAGTGTTATTTAGGATTCTTCAGGGAAGCATGTTTAGAGATTTAACATGGGAAAGCAAGGCTTGTGCCATCAGGTCTCCTTCTCGGGTTAACATGCAGCCGAAACCCTTCTGATTTCTAACAAGTCAATAGAGACTCTAGCCAAACCCTGGTCCCTTGCTGAATCAACTTTTCTTCACAGGGTTTTCTGCATGTATCGAACTCCCTCATTCTTGGAACGCTCTATGTAACCCTTCGGGCCTAAACCTAGTCTAAAGTCCTGCAGTGTAACAGGAGAAACTTTGCTTAGATTCCAGTAGGAATGCAAGCCTCCTTTCTCCTGTAGGTATGGGGTCCTTGGGTAAGAGTTCCTAGAAGAAGGCGAAGCAGATTGTGTTTCTTAGTGTAGCTCCAATGAGAGCAATGAGGCAGACTTCAATGGCATGTATGTCGTGAGAGGACAGAATCCCTGGAGCTGTTGAAGAGCTGAGTCCACCTAGCTTTCTAAGGAAGGGTGCAGCGAGTTGCCTTAAACTCTGAATACATAGTGTGACTGGGAAAGGCTTCTAGGTCGGGATGTTTCTTAGAAGGGTAAAGGAGACTGCTGGTACTCACTGTAGTTGTACGAAAAAGGGTGCCTACACTAGGGTGCCTAGTGTCTGGTAGAGTGAAGAAACGTTCAAGTAAAGCAGAACTTCCAATCCGACATAATGGAAAATGCTAAGCGCTTTCGCTTCAGCAGGGCTTTTCAGGCCTTAGCTTGAGGCAAGGACTCACGTCAAGTTACCCTGTAGCTCTAGAGCATGACAGGAGGAACTCCCACCCATGCTATGGAAGCACCGTGTTTCCTTAGAGAAACTCCTTTTCTTTCCAGAGGGCTGCCCACAGTGAATCGAGGCCAGTCAAAACAGTGTTATTTAGGTATCTCAGGCTGGCGTGGCTAGAGATTTAAAATGGGAACGCAAGGCTTAGGCATTCAAGTCTTCTTTTCCGGTGAACATGCACCCGGACACCTTCTTATATCTAAGAAGTCCAAAGAGACTCTAGCTACACCCTGGTCCCTTGCTGAATCAACTTTTCTTCACAGAGTGTTCTGCATATATGGAACTCCCTCATCCTTGGAACGTTCTATGTATGCTATAGGGCCGAAGCCTATTCTAAAGTCCTGCAGTGTAAAAGGAAAAACTGTGCTTTGGTTCCAGTAGGAATGCAAGCCTCCTTTCTCCTGTAGGTATGGGGTCATTGGGTAAGAGTTCCTAGAGGTAGGCGAAGCAGATTGTGTATCTTAGTGAAGCTCCACAGAGGGCAATGAGGCAGACTTCCATGGCATGTAGGACGTGAGAGAACAGAATCCCTGGAGCTGTTGAAGAGCTGAGTCCACCTAGCTTCCTAAGGAAGGGTGCAGCGAGTTGCCCTACACTCTGATTACATAGAGTGACTGGGAAAGGCTTCTAGGTCTGGATGTTTCTTAGAAGAGCAAAAAAGACTGCTGGTACTCACTGTATTTCTACGAAAAAGGGTGCCTACTCGAGGGTGCCTTGTGTCTGGTAAGTGAAGAAACATTCAAGTAAAGCAGAACTTGGAATACGACATAATGGAAACTGCTAAGCGCTTTCGCTTCCGCAAGGCTTTTCAGGCCTTAGCTTGAGGCAAACACTCACGTCAAGTTTCCCTGTAGCTCTAGAGCAGGACAGCAGGAGCTCCCACCCATGCTATGGAAGCACCGTGTTTCCTTAGAGAAAACTCCTTTTCTTTCGAGAGGGCTGCCTACAGTGACCAGAAGCCAGGTAAAAACAGTGTTATTTAGGATTCTTCAGGGAAGCATGTTTAGAGATTTAACATGGGAAAGCAAGGCTTGTGCCATCAGGTCTCCTTCTCGGGTTAACATGCAGCCGAAACCCTTCTGATTTCTAACAAGTCAATAGAGACTCTAGCCAAACCCTGGTCCCTTGCTGAATCAACTTTTCTTCACAGGGTTTTCTGCATGTATCGAACTCCCTCATTCTTGGAACGCTCTATGTAACCCTTCGGGCCTAAACCTAGTCTAAAGTCCTGCAGTGTAACAGGAGAAACTTTGCTTAGATTCCAGTAGGAATGCAAGCCTCCTTTCTCCTGTAGGTATGGGGTCCTTGGGTAAGAGTTCCTAGAAGAAGGCGAAGCAGATTGTGTTTCTTAGTGTAGCTCCAATGAGAGCAATGAGGCAGACTTCAATGGCATGTATGTCGTGAGAGGACAGAATCCCTGGAGCTGTTGAAGAGCTGAGTCCACCTAGCTTTCTAAGGAAGGGTGCAGCGAGTTGCCTTAAACTCTGAATACATAGTGTGACTGGGAAAGGCTTCTAGGTCGGGATGTTTCTTAGAAGGGTAAAGGAGACTGCTGGTACTCACTGTAGTTGTACGAAAAAGGGTGCCTACACTAGGGTGCCTAGTGTCTGGTAGAGTGAAGAAACGTTCAAGTAAAGCAGAACTTCCAATCCGACATAATGGAAAATGCTAAGCGCTTTCGCTTCAGCAGGGCTTTTCAGGCCTTAGCTTGAGGCAAGGACTCACGTCAAGTTACCCTGTAGCTCTAGAGCATGACAGGAGGAACTCCCACCCATGCTATGGAAGCACCGTGTTTCCTTAGAGAAACTCCTTTTCTTTCCAGAGGGCTGCCCACAGTGAATCGAGGCCAGTCAAAACAGTGTTATTTAGGTATCTCAGGCTGGCGTGGCTAGAGATTTAAAATGGGAACGCAAGGCTTAGGCATTCAAGTCTTCTTTTCCGGTGAACATGCACCCGGACACCTTCTTATATCTAAGAAGTCCAAAGAGACTCTAGCTACACCCTGGTCCCTTGCTGAATCAACTTTTCTTCACAGAGTGTTCTGCATATATGGAACTCCCTCATCCTTGGAACGTTCTATGTATGCTATAGGGCCGAAGCCTATTCTAAAGTCCTGCAGTGTAAAAGGAAAAACTGTGCTTTGGTTCCAGTAGGAATGCAAGCCTCCTTTCTCCTGTAGGTATGGGGTCATTGGGTAAGAGTTCCTAGAGGTAGGCGAAGCAGATTGTGTATCTTAGTGAAGCTCCACAGAGGGCAATGAGGCAGACTTCCATGGCATGTAGGACGTGAGAGAACAGAATCCCTGGAGCTGTTGAAGAGCTGAGTCCACCTAGCTTCCTAAGGAAGGGTGCAGCGAGTTGCCCTACACTCTGATTACATAGAGTGACTGGGAAAGGCTTCTAGGTCTGGATGTTTCTTAGAAGAGCAAAAAAGACTGCTGGTACTCACTGTATTTCTACGAAAAAGGGTGCCTACACGAGGGTGCCTTGTGTCTGGTAAGTGAAGAAACATTCAAGTAAAGCAGAACTTGGAATACGACATAATGGAAACTGCTAAGCGCTTTCGCTTCCGCAAGGCTTTTCAGGCCTTAGCTTGAGGCAAACACTCACGTCAAGTTTCCCTGTAGCTCTAGAGCAGGACAGCAGGAGCTCCCACCCATGCTATGGAAGCACCGTGTTTCCTTAGAGAAAACTCCTTTTCTTTCGAGAGGGCTGCCTACAGTGACCAGAAGCCAGGTAAAAACAGTGTTATTTAGGATTCTTCAGGGAAGCATGTTTAGAGATTTAACATGGGAAAGCAAGGCTTGTGCCATCAGGTCTCCTTCTCGGGTTAACATGCAGCCGAAACCCTTCTGATTTCTAACAAGTCAATAGAGACTCTAGCCAAACCCTGGTCCCTTGCTGAATCAACTTTTCTTCACAGGGTTTTCTGCATGTATCGAACTCCCTCATTCTTGGAACGCTCTATGTAACCCTTCGGGCCTAAACCTAGTCTAAAGTCCTGCAGTGTAACAGGAGAAACTTTGCTTAGATTCCAGTAGGAATGCAAGCCTCCTTTCTCCTGTAGGTATGGGGTCCTTGGGTAAGAGTTCCTAGAAGAAGGCGAAGCAGATTGTGTTTCTTAGTGTAGCTCCAATGAGAGCAATGAGGCAGACTTCAATGGCATGTATGTCGTGAGAGAACAGAATCCCTGGAGCTGTTGAAGAGCTGAGTCCACCTAGCTTTCTAAGGAAGGGTGCAGCGAGTTGCCTTAAACTCTGAATACATAGTGTGACTGGGAAAGGCTTCTAGGTCGGGATGTTTCTTAGAAGGGTAAAGGAGACTGCTGGTACTCACTGTAGTTGTACGAAAAAGGGTGCCTACACTAGGGTGCCTAGTGTCTGGTAGAGTGAAGAAACGTTCAAGTAAAGCAGAACTTCCAATCCGACATAATGGAAAATGCTAAGCGCTTTCGCTTCAGCAGGGCTTTTCAGGCCTTAGCTTGAGGCAAGGACTCACGTCAAGTTACCCTGTAGCTCTAGAGCATGACAGGAGGAACTCCCACCCATGCTATGGAAGCACCGTGTTTCCTTAGAGAAACTCCTTTTCTTTCCAGAGGGCTGCCCACAGTGAATCGAGGCCAGTCAAAACAGTGTTATTTAGGTATCTCAGGCTGGCGTGGCTAGAGATTTAAAATGGGAACGCAAGGCTTAGGCCTTCAAGTCTTCTTTTCCGGTGAACATGCACCCGGACACCTTCTTATATCTAAGAAGTCCAAAGAGACTCTAGCTACACCCTGGTCCCTTGCTGAATCAACTTTTCTTCACAGAGTGTTCTGCATATATGGAACTCCCTCATCCTTGGAACGTTCTATGTATGCTATAGGGCCGAAGCCTATTCTAAAGTCCTGCAGTGTAAAAGGAAAAACTGTGCTTTGGTTCCAGTAGGAATGCAAGCCTCCTTTCTCCTGTAGGTATGGGGTCATTGGGTAAGAGTTCCTAGAGGTAGGCGAAGCAGATTGTGTATCTTAGTGAAGCTCCACAGAGGGCAATGAGGCAGACTTCCATGGCATGTAGGACGTGAGAGAACAGAATCCCTGGAGCTGTTGAAGAGCTGAGTCCACCTAGCTTCCTAAGGAAGGGTGCAGCGAGTTGCCCTACACTCTGATTACATAGAGTGACTGGGAAAGGCTTCTAGGTCTGGATGTTTCTTAGAAGAGCAAAAAAGACTGCTGGTACTCACTGTATTTCTACGAAAAAGGGTGCCTACACGAGGGTGCCTTGTGTCTGGTAAGTGAAGAAACATTCAAGTAAAGCAGAACTTGGAATACGACATAATGGAAACTGCTAAGCGCTTTCGCTTCCGCAAGGCTTTTCAGGCCTTAGCTTGAGGCAAACACTCACGTCAAGTTTCCCTGTAGCTCTAGAGCAGGACAGCAGGAGCTCCCACCCATGCTATGGAAGCACCGTGTTTCCCTAGAGAAAACTCCTTTTCTTTCGAGAGGGCTGCCTACAGTGACCAGAAGCCAGGTAAAAACAGTGTTATTTAGGATTCTTCAGGGAAGCATGTTTAGAGATTTAACATGGGAAAGCAAGGCTTGTGCCATCAGGTCTCCTTCTCGGGTTAACATGCAGCCGAAACCCTTCTGATTTCTAACAAGTCAATAGAGACTCTAGCCAAACCCTGGTCCCTTGCTGAATCAACTTTTCTTCACAGGGTTTTCTGCATGTATCGAACTCCCTCATTCTTGGAACGCTCTATGTAACCCTTCGGGCCTAAACCTAGTCTAAAGTCCTGCAGTGTAACAGGAGAAACTTTGCTTAGATTCCAGTAGGAATGCAAGCCTCCTTTCTCCTGTAGGTATGGGGTCCTTGGGTAAGAGTTCCTAGAAGAAGGCGAAGCAGATTGTGTTTCTTAGTGTAGCTCCAATGAGAGCAATGAGGCAGACTTCAATGGCATGTATGTCGTGAGAGAACAGAATCCCTGGAGCTGTTGAAGAGCTGAGTCCACCTAGCTTTCTAAGGAAGGGTGCAGCGAGTTGCCTTAAACTCTGAATACATAGTGTGACTGGGAAAGGCTTCTAGGTCGGGATGTTTCTTAGAAGGGTAAAGGAGACTGCTGGTACTCACTGTAGTTGTACGAAAAAGGGTGCCTACACTAGGGTGCCTAGTGTCTGGTAGAGTGAAGAAACGTTCAAGTAAAGCAGAACTTCCAATCCGACATAATGGAAAATGCTAAGCGCTTTCGCTTCAGCAGGGCTTTTCAGGCCTTAGCTTGAGGCAAGGACTCACGTCAAGTTACCCTGTAGCTCTAGAGCATGACAGGAGGAACTCCCACCCATGCTATGGAAGCACCGTGTTTCCTTAGAGAAACTCCTTTTCTTTCCAGAGGGCTGCCCACAGTGAATCGAGGCCAGTCAAAACAGTGTTATTTAGGTATCTCAGGCTGGCGTGGCTAGAGATTTAAAATGGGAACGCAAGGCTTAGGCCTTCAAGTCTTCTTTTCCGGTGAACATGCACCCGGACACCTTCTTATATCTAAGAAGTCCAAAGAGACTCTAGCTACACCCTGGTCCCTTGCTGAATCAACTTTTCTTCACAGAGTGTTCTGCATATATGGAACTCCCTCATCCTTGGAACGTTCTATGTATGCTATAGGGCCGAAGCCTATTCTAAAGTCCTGCAGTGTAAAAGGAAAAACTGTGCTTTGGTTCCAGTAGGAATGCAAGCCTCCTTTCTCCTGTAGGTATGGGGTCATTGGGTAAGAGTTCCTAGAGGTAGGCGAAGCAGATTGTGTATCTTAGTGAAGCTCCACAGAGGGCAATGAGGCAGACTTCCATGGCATGTAGGACGTGAGAGAACAGAATCCCTGGAGCTGTTGAAGAGCTGAGTCCACCTAGCTTCCTAAGGAAGGGTGCAGCGAGTTGCCCTACACTCTGATTACATAGAGTGACTGGGAAAGGCTTCTAGGTCTGGATGTTTCTTAGAAGAGCAAAAAAGACTGCTGGTACTCACTGTATTTCTACGAAAAAGGGTGCCTACACGAGGGTGCCTTGTGTCTGGTAAGTGAAGAAACATTCAAGTAAAGCAGAACTTGGAATACGACATAATGGAAACTGCTAAGCGCTTTCGCTTCCGCAAGGCTTTTCAGGCCTTAGCTTGAGGCAAACACTCACGTCAAGTTTCCCTGTAGCTCTAGAGCAGGACAGCAGGAGCTCCCACCCATGCTATGGAAGCACCGTGTTTCCTTAGAGAAAACTCCTTTTCTTTCGAGAGGGCTGCCTACAGTGACCAGAAGCCAGGTAAAAACAGTGTTATTTAGGATTCTTCAGGGAAGCATGTTTAGAGATTTAACATGGGAAAGCAAGGCTTGTGCCATCAGGTCTCCTTCTCGGGTTAACATGCAGCCGAAACCCTTCTGATTTCTAACAAGTCAATAGAGACTCTAGCCAAACCCTGGTCCCTTGCTGAATCAACTTTTCTTCACAGGGTTTTCTGCATGTATCGAACTCCCTCATTCTTGGAACGCTCTATGTAACCCTTCGGGCCTAAACCTAGTCTAAAGTCCTGCAGTGTAACAGGAGAAACTTTGCTTAGATTCCAGTAGGAATGCAAGCCTCCTTTCTCCTGTAGGTATGGGGTCCTTGGGTAAGAGTTCCTAGAAGAAGGCGAAGCAGATTGTGTTTCTTAGTGTAGCTCCAATGAGAGCAATGAGGCAGACTTCAATGGCATGTATGTCGTGAGAGGACAGAATCCCTGGAGCTGTTGAAGAGCTGAGTCCACCTAGCTTTCTAAGGAAGGGTGCAGCGAGTTGCCTTAAACTCTGAATACATAGTGTGACTGGGAAAGGCTTCTAGGTCGGGATGTTTCTTAGAAGGGTAAAGGAGACTGCTGGTACTCACTGTAGTTGTACGAAAAAGGGTGCCTACACTAGGGTGCCTAGTGTCTGGTAGAGTGAAGAAACGTTCAAGTAAAGCAGAACTTCCAATCCGACATAATGGAAAATGCTAAGCGCTTTCGCTTCAGCAGGGCTTTTCAGGCCTTAGCTTGAGGCAAGGACTCACGTCAAGTTACCCTGTAGCTCTAGAGCATGACAGGAGGAACTCCCACCCATGCTATGGAAGCACCGTGTTTCCTTAGAGAAACTCCTTTTCTTTCCAGAGGGCTGCCCACAGTGAATCGAGGCCAGTCAAAACAGTGTTATTTAGGTATCTCAGGCTGGCGTGGCTAGAGATTTAAAATGGGAACGCAAGGCTTAGGCATTCAAGTCTTCTTTTCCGGTGAACATGCACCCGGACACCTTCTTATATCTAAGAAGTCCAAAGAGACTCTAGCTACACCCTGGTCCCTTGCTGAATCAACTTTTCTTCACAGAGTGTTCTGCATATATGGAACTCCCTCATCCTTGGAACGTTCTATGTATGCTATAGGGCCGAAGCCTATTCTAAAGTCCTGCAGTGTAAAAGGAAAAACTGTGCTTTGGTTCCAGTAGGAATGCAAGCCTCCTTTCTCCTGTAGGTATGGGGTCATTGGGTACGAGTTCCTAGAGGTAGGCGAAGCAGATTGTGTATCTTAGTGAAGCTCCACAGAGGGCAATGAGGCAGACTTCCATGGCATGTAGGACGTGAGAGAACAGAATCCCTGGAGCTGTTGAAGAGCTGAGTCCACCTAGCTTCCTAAGGAAGGGTGCAGCGAGTTGCCCTACACTCTGATTACATAGAGTGACTGGGAAAGGCTTCTAGGTCTGGATGTTTCTTAGAAGAGCAAAGAAGACTGCTGGTACTCACTGTATTTCTACGAAAAAGGGTGCCTACACGAGGGTGCCTTGTGTCTGGTAAGTGAAGAAACATTCAAGTAAAGCAGAACTTGGAATACGACATAATGGAAACTGCTAAGCGCTTTCGCTTCCGCAAGGCTTTTCAGGCCTTAGCTTGAGGCAAACACTCACGTCAAGTTTCCCTGTAGCTCTAGAGCAGGACAGCAGGAGCTCCCACCCATGCTATGGAAGCACCGTGTTTCCTTAGAGAACACTCCTTTTCTTTCGAGAGGGCTGCCTACAGTGACCAGAAGCCAGGTAAAAACAGTGTTATTTAGGATTCTTCAGGGAAGCATGTTTAGAGATTTAACATGGGAAAGCAAGGCTTGTGCCATCAGGTCTCCTTCTCGGGTTAACATGCAGCCGAAACCCTTCTGATTTCTAACAAGTCAATAGAGACTCTAGCCAAACCCTGGTCCCTTGCTGAATCAACTTTTCTTCACAGGGTTTTCTGCATGTATCGAACTCCCTCATTCTTGGAACGCTCTATGTAACCCTTCGGGCCTAAACCTAGTCTAAAGTCCTGCAGTGTAACAGGAGAAACTTTGCTTAGATTCCAGTAGGAATGCAAGCCTCCTTTCTCCTGTAGGTATGGGGTCCTTGGGTAAGAGTTCCTAGAAGAAGGCGAAGCAGATTGTGTTTCTTAGTGTAGCTCCAATGAGAGCAATGAGGCAGACTTCAATGGCATGTATGTCGTGAGAGGACAGAATCCCTGGAGCTGTTGAAGAGCTGAGTCCACCTAGCTTTCTAAGGAAGGGTGCAGCGAGTTGCCTTAAACTCTGAATACATAGTGTGACTGGGAAAGGCTTCTAGGTCGGGATGTTTCTTAGAAGGGTAAAGGAGACTGCTGGTACTCACTGTAGTTGTACGAAAAAGGGTGCCTACACTAGGGTGCCTAGTGTCTGGTAGAGTGAAGAAACGTTCAAGTAAAGCAGAACTTCCAATCCGACATAATGGAAAATGCTAAGCGCTTTCGCTTCAGCAGGGCTTTTCAGGCCTTAGCTTGAGGCAAGGACTCACGTCAAGTTACCCTGTAGCTCTAGAGCATGACAGGAGGAACTCCCACCCATGCTATGGAAGCACCGTGTTTCCTTAGAGAAACTCCTTTTCTTTCCAGAGGGCTGCCCACAGTGAATCGAGGCCAGTCAAAACAGTGTTATTTAGGTATCTCAGGCTGGCGTGGCTAGAGATTTAAAATGGGAACGCAAGGCTTAGGCCTTCAAGTCTTCTTTTCCGGTGAACATGCACCCGGACACCTTCTTATATCTAAGAAGTCCAAAGAGACTCTAGCTACACCCTGGTCCCTTGCTGAATCAACTTTTCTTCACAGAGTGTTCTGCATATATGGAACTCCCTCATCCTTGGAACGTTCTATGTATGCTATAGGGCCGAAGCCTATTCTAAAGTCCTGCAGTGTAAAAGGAAAAACTGTGCTTTGGTTCCAGTAGGAATGCAAGCCTCCTTTCTCCTGTAGGTATGGGGTCATTGGGTAAGAGTTCCTAGAGGTAGGCGAAGCAGATTGTGTATCTTAGTGAAGCTCCACAGAGGGCAATGAGGCAGACTTCCATGGCATGTAGGACGTGAGAGAACAGAATCCCTGGAGCTGTTGAAGAGCTGAGTCCACCTAGCTTCCTAAGGAAGGGTGCAGCGAGTTGCCCTACACTCTGATTACATAGAGTGACTGGGAAAGGCTTCTAGGTCTGGATGTTTCTTAGAAGAGCAAAAAAGACTGCTGGTACTCACTGTATTTCTACGAAAAAGGGTGCCTACACGAGGGTGCCTTGTGTCTGGTAAGTGAAGAAACATTCAAGTAAAGCAGAACTTGGAATACGACATAATGGAAACTGCTAAGCGCTTTCGCTTCCGCAAGGCTTTTCAGGCCTTAGCTTGAGGCAAACACTCACGTCAAGTTTCCCTGTAGCTCTAGAGCAGGACAGCAGGAGCTCCCACCCATGCTATGGAAGCACCGTGTTTCCTTAGAGAAAACTCCTTTTCTTTCGAGAGGGCTGCCTACAGTGACCAGAAGCCAGGTAAAAACAGTGTTATTTAGGATTCTTCAGGGAAGCATGTTTAGAGATTTAACATGGGAAAGCAAGGCTTGTGCCATCAGGTCTCCTTCTCGGGTTAACATGCAGCCGAAACCCTTCTGATTTCTAACAAGTCAATAGAGACTCTAGCCAAACCCTGGTCCCTTGCTGAATCAACTTTTCTTCACAGGGTTTTCTGCATGTATCGAACTCCCTCATTCTTGGAACGCTCTATGTAACCCTTCGGGCCTAAACCTAGTCTAAAGTCCTGCAGTGTAACAGGAGAAACTTTGCTTAGATTCCAGTAGGAATGCAAGCCTCCTTTCTCCTGTAGGTATGGGGTCCTTGGGTAAGAGTTCCTAGAAGAAGGCGAAGCAGATTGTGTTTCTTAGTGTAGCTCCAATGAGAGCAATGAGGCAGACTTCAATGGCATGTATGTCGTGAGAGGACAGAATCCCTGGAGCTGTTGAAGAGCTGAGTCCACCTAGCTTTCTAAGGAAGGGTGCAGCGAGTTGCCTTAAACTCTGAATACATAGTGTGACTGGGAAAGGCTTCTAGGTCGGGATGTTTCTTAGAAGGGTAAAGGAGACTGCTGGTACTCACTGTAGTTGTACGAAAAAGGGTGCCTACACTAGGGTGCCTAGTGTCTGGTAGAGTGAAGAAACGTTCAAGTAAAGCAGAACTTCCAATCCGACATAATGGAAAATGCTAAGCGCTTTCGCTTCAGCAGGGCTTTTCAGGCCTTAGCTTGAGGCAAGGACTCACGTCAAGTTACCCTGTAGCTCTAGAGCATGACAGGAGGAACTCCCACCCATGCTATGGAAGCACCGTGTTTCCTTAGAGAAACTCCTTTTCTTTCCAGAGGGCTGCCCACAGTGAATCGAGGCCAGTCAAAACAGTGTTATTTAGGTATCTCAGGCTGGCGTGGCTAGAGATTTAAAATGGGAACGCAAGGCTTAGGCATTCAAGTCTTCTTTTCCGGTGAACATGCACCCGGACACCTTCTTATATCTAAGAAGTCCAAAGAGACTCTAGCTACACCCTGGTCCCTTGCTGAATCAACTTTTCTTCACAGAGTGTTCTGCATATATGGAACTCCCTCATCCTTGGAACGTTCTATGTATGCTATAGGGCCGAAGCCTATTCTAAAGTCCTGCAGTGTAAAAGGAAAAACTGTGCTTTGGTTCCAGTAGGAATGCAAGCCTCCTTTCTCCTGTAGGTACGGGGTCATTGGGTACGAGTTCCTAGAGGTAGGCGAAGCAGATTGTGTATCTTAGTGAAGCTCCACAGAGGGCAATGAGGCAGACTTCCATGGCATGTAGGACGTGAGAGAACAGAATCCCTGGAGCTGTTGAAGAGCTGAGTCCACCTAGCTTCCTAAGGAAGGGTGCAGCGAGTTGCCCTACACTCTGATTACATAGAGTGACTGGGAAAGGCTTCTAGGTCTGGATGTTTCTTAGAAGAGCAAAGAAGACTGCTGGTACTCACTGTATTTCTACGAAAAAGGGTGCCTACACGAGGGTGCCTTGTGTCTGGTAAGTGAAGAAACATTCAAGTAAAGCAGAACTTGGAATACGACATAATGGAAACTGCTAAGCGCTTTCGCTTCCGCAAGGCTTTTCAGGCCTTAGCTTGAGGCAAACACTCACGTCAAGTTTCCCTGTAGCTCTAGAGCAGGACAGCAGGAGCTCCCACCCATGCTATGGAAGCACCGTGTTTCCTTAGAGAACACTCCTTTTCTTTCGAGAGGGCTGCCTACAGTGACCAGAAGCCAGGTAAAAACAGTGTTATTTAGGATTCTTCAGGGAAGCATGTTTAGAGATTTAACATGGGAAAGCAAGGCTTGTGCCATCAGGTCTCCTTCTCGGGTTAACATGCAGCCGAAACCCTTCTGATTTCTAACAAGTCAATAGAGACTCTAGCCAAACCCTGGTCCCTTGCTGAATCAACTTTTCTTCACAGGGTTTTCTGCATGTATCGAACTCCCTCATTCTTGGAACGCTCTATGTAACCCTTCGGGCCTAAACCTAGTCTAAAGTCCTGCAGTGTAACAGGAGAAACTTTGCTTAGATTCCAGTAGGAATGCAAGCCTCCTTTCTCCTGTAGGTATGGGGTCCTTGGGTAAGAGTTCCTAGAAGAAGGCGAAGCAGATTGTGTTTCTTAGTGTAGCTCCAATGAGAGCAATGAGGCAGACTTCAATGGCATGTATGTCGTGAGAGGACAGAATCCCTGGAGCTGTTGAAGAGCTGAGTCCACCTAGCTTTCTAAGGAAGGGTGCAGCGAGTTGCCTTAAACTCTGAATACATAGTGTGACTGGGAAAGGCTTCTAGGTCGGGATGTTTCTTAGAAGGGTAAAGGAGACTGCTGGTACTCACTGTAGTTGTACGAAAAAGGGTGCCTACACTAGGGTGCCTAGTGTCTGGTAGAGTGAAGAAACGTTCAAGTAAAGCAGAACTTCCAATCCGACATAATGGAAAATGCTAAGCGCTTTCGCTTCAGCAGGGCTTTTCAGGCCTTAGCTTGAGGCAAGGACTCACGTCAAGTTACCCTGTAGCTCTAGAGCATGACAGGAGGAACTCCCACCCATGCTATGGAAGCACCGTGTTTCCTTAGAGAAACTCCTTTTCTTTCCAGAGGGCTGCCCACAGTGAATCGAGGCCAGTCAAAACAGTGTTATTTAGGTATCTCAGGCTGGCGTGGCTAGAGATTTAAAATGGGAACGCAAGGCTTAGGCCTTCAAGTCTTCTTTTCCGGTGAACATGCACCCGGACACCTTCTTATATCTAAGAAGTCCAAAGAGACTCTAGCTACACCCTGGTCCCTTGCTGAATCAACTTTTCTTCACAGAGTGTTCTGCATATATGGAACTCCCTCATCCTTGGAACGTTCTATGTATGCTATAGGGCCGAAGCCTATTCTAAAGTCCTGCAGTGTAAAAGGAAAAACTGTGCTTTGGTTCCAGTAGGAATGCAAGCCTCCTTTCTCCTGTAGGTACGGGGTCATTGGGTACGAGTTCCTAGAGGTAGGCGAAGCAGATTGTGTATCTTAGTGAAGCTCCACAGAGGGCAATGAGGCAGACTTCCATGGCATGTAGGACGTGAGAGAACAGAATCCCTGGAGCTGTTGAAGAGCTGAGTCCACCTAGCTTCCTAAGGAAGGGTGCAGCGAGTTGCCCTACACTCTGATTACATAGAGTGACTGGGAAAGGCTTCTAGGTCTGGATGTTTCTTAGAAGAGCAAAGAAGACTGCTGGTACTCACTGTATTTCTACGAAAAAGGGTGCCTACACGAGGGTGCCTTGTGTCTGGTAAGTGAAGAAACATTCAAGTAAAGCAGAACTTGGAATACGACATAATGGAAACTGCTAAGCGCTTTCGCTTCCGCAAGGCTTTTCAGGCCTTAGCTTGAGGCAAACACTCACGTCAAGTTTCCCTGTAGCTCTAGAGCAGGACAGCAGGAGCTCCCACCCATGCTATGGAAGCACCGTGTTTCCTTAGAGAACACTCCTTTTCTTTCGAGAGGGCTGCCTACAGTGACCAGAAGCCAGGTAAAAACAGTGTTATTTAGGATTCTTCAGGGAAGCATGTTTAGAGATTTAACATGGGAAAGCAAGGCTTGTGCCATCAGGTCTCCTTCTCGGGTTAACATGCAGCCGAAACCCTTCTGATTTCTAACAAGTCAATAGAGACTCTAGCCAAACCCTGGTCCCTTGCTGAATCAACTTTTCTTCACAGGGTTTTCTGCATGTATCGAACTCCCTCATTCTTGGAACGCTCTATGTAACCCTTCGGGCCTAAACCTAGTCTAAAGTCCTGCAGTGTAACAGGAGAAACTTTGCTTAGATTCCAGTAGGAATGCAAGCCTCCTTTCTCCTGTAGGTATGGGGTCCTTGGGTAAGAGTTCCTAGAAGAAGGCGAAGCAGATTGTGTTTCTTAGTGTAGCTCCAATGAGAGCAATGAGGCAGACTTCAATGGCATGTATGTCGTGAGAGAACAGAATCCCTGGAGCTGTTGAAGAGCTGAGTCCACCTAGCTTTCTAAGGAAGGGTGCAGCGAGTTGCCTTAAACTCTGAATACATAGTGTGACTGGGAAAGGCTTCTAGGTCGGGATGTTTCTTAGAAGGGTAAAGGAGACTGCTGGTACTCACTGTAGTTGTACGAAAAAGGGTGCCTACACTAGGGTGCCTAGTGTCTGGTAGAGTGAAGAAACGTTCAAGTAAAGCAGAACTTCCAATCCGACATAATGGAAAATGCTAAGCGCTTTCGCTTCAGCAGGGCTTTTCAGGCCTTAGCTTGAGGCAAGGACTCACGTCAAGTTACCCTGTAGCTCTAGAGCATGACAGGAGGAACTCCCACCCATGCTATGGAAGCACCGTGTTTCCTTAGAGAAACTCCTTTTCTTTCCAGAGGGCTGCCCACAGTGAATCGAGGCCAGTCAAAACAGTGTTATTTAGGTATCTCAGGCTGGCGTGGCTAGAGATTTAAAATGGGAACGCAAGGCTTAGGCCTTCAAGTCTTCTTTTCCGGTGAACATGCACCCGGACACCTTCTTATATCTAAGAAGTCCAAAGAGACTCTAGCTACACCCTGGTCCCTTGCTGAATCAACTTTTCTTCACAGAGTGTTCTGCATATATGGAACTCCCTCATCCTTGGAACGTTCTATGTATGCTATAGGGCCGAAGCCTATTCTAAAGTCCTGCAGTGTAAAAGGAAAAACTGTGCTTTGGTTCCAGTAGGAATGCAAGCCTCCTTTCTCCTGTAGGTATGGGGTCATTGGGTAAGAGTTCCTAGAGGTAGGCGAAGCAGATTGTGTATCTTAGTGAAGCTCCACAGAGGGCAATGAGGCAGACTTCCATGGCATGTAGGACGTGAGAGAACAGAATCCCTGGAGCTGTTGAAGAGCTGAGTCCACCTAGCTTCCTAAGGAAGGGTGCAGCGAGTTGCCCTACACTCTGATTACATAGAGTGACTGGGAAAGGCTTCTAGGTCTGGATGTTTCTTAGAAGAGCAAAAAAGACTGCTGGTACTCACTGTATTTCTACGAAAAAGGGTGCCTACACGAGGGTGCCTTGTGTCTGGTAAGTGAAGAAACATTCAAGTAAAGCAGAACTTGGAATACGACATAATGGAAACTGCTAAGCGCTTTCGCTTCCGCAAGGCTTTTCAGGCCTTAGCTTGAGGCAAACACTCACGTCAAGTTTCCCTGTAGCTCTAGAGCAGGACAGCAGGAGCTCCCACCCATGCTATGGAAGCACCGTGTTTCCTTAGAGAAAACTCCTTTTCTTTCGAGAGGGCTGCCTACAGTGACCAGAAGCCAGGTAAAAACAGTGTTATTTAGGATTCTTCAGGGAAGCATGTTTAGAGATTTAACATGGGAAAGCAAGGCTTGTGCCATCAGGTCTCCTTCTCGGGTTAACATGCAGCCGAAACCCTTCTGATTTCTAACAAGTCAATAGAGACTCTAGCCAAACCCTGGTCCCTTGCTGAATCAACTTTTCTTCACAGGGTTTTCTGCATGTATCGAACTCCCTCATTCTTGGAACGCTCTATGTAACCCTTCGGGCCTAAACCTAGTCTAAAGTCCTGCAGTGTAACAGGAGAAACTTTGCTTAGATTCCAGTAGGAATGCAAGCCTCCTTTCTCCTGTAGGTATGGGGTCCTTGGGTAAGAGTTCCTAGAAGAAGGCGAAGCAGATTGTGTTTCTTAGTGTAGCTCCAATGAGAGCAATGAGGCAGACTTCAATGGCATGTATGTCGTGAGAGGACAGAATCCCTGGAGCTGTTGAAGAGCTGAGTCCACCTAGCTTTCTAAGGAAGGGTGCAGCGAGTTGCCTTAAACTCTGAATACATAGTGTGACTGGGAAAGGCTTCTAGGTCGGGATGTTTCTTAGAAGGGTAAAGGAGACTGCTGGTACTCACTGTAGTTGTACGAAAAAGGGTGCCTACACTAGGGTGCCTAGTGTCTGGTAGAGTGAAGAAACGTTCAAGTAAAGCAGAACTTCCAATCCGACATAATGGAAAATGCTAAGCGCTTTCGCTTCAGCAGGGCTTTTCAGGCCTTAGCTTGAGGCAAGGACTCACGTCAAGTTACCCTGTAGCTCTAGAGCATGACAGGAGGAACTCCCACCCATGCTATGGAAGCACCGTGTTTCCTTAGAGAAACTCCTTTTCTTTCCAGAGGGCTGCCCACAGTGAATCGAGGCCAGTCAAAACAGTGTTATTTAGGTATCTCAGGCTGGCGTGGCTAGAGATTTAAAATGGGAACGCAAGGCTTAGGCCTTCAAGTCTTCTTTTCCGGTGAACATGCACCCGGACACCTTCTTATATCTAAGAAGTCCAAAGAGACTCTAGCTACACCCTGGTCCCTTGCTGAATCAACTTTTCTTCACAGAGTGTTCTGCATATATGGAACTCCCTCATCCTTGGAACGTTCTATGTATGCTATAGGGCCGAAGCCTATTCTAAAGTCCTGCAGTGTAAAAGGAAAAACTGTGCTTTGGTTCCAGTAGGAATGCAAGCCTCCTTTCTCCTCTAGGTATGGGGTCATTGGGTACGAGTTCCTAGAGGTAGGCGAAGCAGATTGTGTATCTTAGTGAAGCTCCACAGAGGGCAATGAGGCAGACTTCCATGGCATGTAGGACGTGAGAGAACAGAATCCCTGGAGCTGTTGAAGAGCTGAGTCCACCTAGCTTCCTAAGGAAGGGTGCAGCGAGTTGCCCTACACTCTGATTACATAGAGTGACTGGGAAAGGCTTCTAGGTCTGGATGTTTCTTAGAAGAGCAAAAAAGACTGCTGGTACTCACTGTATTTCTACGAAAAAGGGTGCCTACACGAGGGTGCCTTGTGTCTGGTAAGTGAAGAAACATTCAAGTAAAGCAGAACTTGGAATACGACATAATGGAAACTGCTAAGCGCTTTCGCTTCCGCAAGGCTTTTCAGGCCTTAGCTTGAGGCAAACACTCACGTCAAGTTTCCCTGTAGCTCTAGAGCAGGACAGCAGGAGCTCCCACCCATGCTATGGAAGCACCGTGTTTCCTTAGAGAAAACTCCTTTTCTTTCGAGAGGGCTGCCTACAGTGACCAGAAGCCAGGTAAAAACAGTGTTATTTAGGATTCTTCAGGGAAGCATGTTTAGAGATTTAACATGGGAAAGCAAGGCTTGTGCCATCAGGTCTCCTTCTCGGGTTAACATGCAGCCGAAACCCTTCTGATTTCTAACAAGTCAATAGAGACTCTAGCCAAACCCTGGTCCCTTGCTGAATCAACTTTTCTTCACAGGGTTTTCTGCATGTATCGAACTCCCTCATTCTTGGAACGCTCTATGTAACCCTTCGGGCCTAAACCTAGTCTAAAGTCCTGCAGTGTAACAGGAGAAACTTTGCTTAGATTCCAGTAGGAATGCAAGCCTCCTTTCTCCTGTAGGTATGGGGTCCTTGGGTAAGAGTTCCTAGAAGAAGGCGAAGCAGATTGTGTTTCTTAGTGTAGCTCCAATGAGAGCAATGAGGCAGACTTCAATGGCATGTATGTCGTGAGAGAACAGAATCCCTGGAGCTGTTGAAGAGCTGAGTCCACCTAGCTTTCTAAGGAAGGGTGCAGCGAGTTGCCTTAAACTCTGAATACATAGTGTGACTGGGAAAGGCTTCTAGGTCGGGATGTTTCTTAGAAGGGTAAAGGAGACTGCTGGTACTCACTGTAGTTGTACGAAAAAGGGTGCCTACACTAGGGTGCCTAGTGTCTGGTAGAGTGAAGAAACGTTCAAGTAAAGCAGAACTTCCAATCCGACATAATGGAAAATGCTAAGCGCTTTCGCTTCAGCAGGGCTTTTCAGGCCTTAGCTTGAGGCAAGGACTCACGTCAAGTTACCCTGTAGCTCTAGAGCATGACAGGAGGAACTCCCACCCATGCTATGGAAGCACCGTGTTTCCTTAGAGAAACTCCTTTTCTTTCCAGAGGGCTGCCCACAGTGAATCGAGGCCAGTCAAAACAGTGTTATTTAGGTATCTCAGGCTGGCGTGGCTAGAGATTTAAAATGGGAACGCAAGGCTTAGGCCTTCAAGTCTTCTTTTCCGGTGAACATGCACCCGGACACCTTCTTATATCTAAGAAGTCCAAAGAGACTCTAGCTACACCCTGGTCCCTTGCTGAATCAACTTTTCTTCACAGAGTGTTCTGCATATATGGAACTCCCTCATCCTTGGAACGTTCTATGTATGCTATAGGGCCGAAGCCTATTCTAAAGTCCTGCAGTGTAAAAGGAAAAACTGTGCTTTGGTTCCAGTAGGAATGCAAGCCTCCTTTCTCCTGTAGGTATGGGGTCATTGGGTAAGAGTTCCTAGAGGTAGGCGAAGCAGATTGTGTATCTTAGTGAAGCTCCACAGAGGGCAATGAGGCAGACTTCCATGGCATGTAGGACGTGAGAGAACAGAATCCCTGGAGCTGTTGAAGAGCTGAGTCCACCTAGCTTCCTAAGGAAGGGTGCAGCGAGTTGCCCTACACTCTGATTACATAGAGTGACTGGGAAAGGCTTCTAGGTCTGGATGTTTCTTAGAAGAGCAAAAAAGACTGCTGGTACTCACTGTATTTCTACGAAAAAGGGTGCCTACACGAGGGTGCCTTGTGTCTGGTAAGTGAAGAAACATTCAAGTAAAGCAGAACTTGGAATACGACATAATGGAAACTGCTAAGCGCTTTCGCTTCCGCAAGGCTTTTCAGGCCTTAGCTTGAGGCAAACACTCACGTCAAGTTTCCCTGTAGCTCTAGAGCAGGACAGCAGGAGCTCCCACCCATGCTATGGAAGCACCGTGTTTCCTTAGAGAAAACTCCTTTTCTTTCGAGAGGGCTGCCTACAGTGACCAGAAGCCAGGTAAAAACAGTGTTATTTAGGATTCTTCAGGGAAGCATGTTTAGAGATTTAACATGGGAAAGCAAGGCTTGTGCCATCAGGTCTCCTTCTCGGGTTAACATGCAGCCGAAACCCTTCTGATTTCTAACAAGTCAATAGAGACTCTAGCCAAACCCTGGTCCCTTGCTGAATCAACTTTTCTTCACAGGGTTTTCTGCATGTATCGAACTCCCTCATTCTTGGAACGCTCTATGTAACCCTTCGGGCCTAAACCTAGTCTAAAGTCCTGCAGTGTAACAGGAGAAACTTTGCTTAGATTCCAGTAGGAATGCAAGCCTCCTTTCTCCTGTAGGTATGGGGTCCTTGGGTAAGAGTTCCTAGAAGAAGGCGAAGCAGATTGTGTTTCTTAGTGTAGCTCCAATGAGAGCAATGAGGCAGACTTCCATGGCATGTATGTCGTGAGAGAACAGAATCCCTGGAGCTGTTGAAGAGCTGAGTCCACCTAGCTTTCTAAGGAAGGGTGCAGCGAGTTGCCTTAAACTCTGAATACATAGTGTGACTGGGAAAGGCTTCTAGGTCGGGATGTTTCTTAGAAGGGTAAAGGAGACTGCTGGTACTCACTGTAGTTGTACGAAAAAGGGTGCCTACACTAGGGTGCCTAGTGTCTGGTAGAGTGAAGAAACGTTCAAGTAAAGCAGAACTTCCAATCCGACATAATGGAAAATGCTAAGCGCTTTCGCTTCAGCAGGGCTTTTCAGGCCTTAGCTTGAGGCAAGGACTCACGTCAAGTTACCCTGTAGCTCTAGAGCATGACAGGAGGAACTCCCACCCATGCTATGGAAGCACCGTGTTTCCTTAGAGAAACTCCTTTTCTTTCCAGAGGGCTGCCCACAGTGAATCGAGGCCAGTCAAAACAGTGTTATTTAGGTATCTCAGGCTGGCGTGGCTAGAGATTTAAAATGGGAACGCAAGGCTTAGGCCTTCAAGTCTTCTTTTCCGGTGAACATGCACCCGGACACCTTCTTATATCTAAGAAGTCCAAAGAGACTCTAGCTACACCCTGGTCCCTTGCTGAATCAACTTTTCTTCACAGAGTGTTCTGCATATATGGAACTCCCTCATCCTTGGAACGTTCTATGTATGCTATAGGGCCGAAGCCTATTCTAAAGTCCTGCAGTGTAAAAGGAAAAACTGTGCTTTGGTTCCAGTAGGAATGCAAGCCTCCTTTCTCCTGTAGGTATGGGGTCATTGGGTAAGAGTTCCTAGAGGTAGGCGAAGCAGATTGTGTATCTTAGTGAAGCTCCACAGAGGGCAATGAGGCAGACTTCCATGGCATGTAGGACGTGAGAGAACAGAATCCCTGGAGCTGTTGAAGAGCTGAGTCCACCTAGCTTCCTAAGGAAGGGTGCAGCGAGTTGCCCTACACTCTGATTACATAGAGTGACTGGGAAAGGCTTCTAGGTCTGGATGTTTCTTAGAAGAGCAAAAAAGACTGCTGGTACTCACTGTATTTCTACGAAAAAGGGTGCCTACACGAGGGTGCCTTGTGTCTGGTAAGTGAAGAAACATTCAAGTAAAGCAGAACTTGGAATACGACATAATGGAAACTGCTAAGCGCTTTCGCTTCCGCAAGGCTTTTCAGGCCTTAGCTTGAGGCAAACACTCACGTCAAGTTTCCCTGTAGCTCTAGAGCAGGACAGCAGGAGCTCCCACCCATGCTATGGAAGCACCGTGTTTCCTTAGAGAAAACTCCTTTTCTTTCGAGAGGGCTGCCTACAGTGACCAGAAGCCAGGTAAAAACAGTGTTATTTAGGATTCTTCAGGGAAGCATGTTTAGAGATTTAACATGGGAAAGCAAGGCTTGTGCCATCAGGTCTCCTTCTCGGGTTAACATGCAGCCGAAACCCTTCTGATTTCTAACAAGTCAATAGAGACTCTAGCCAAACCCTGGTCCCTTGCTGAATCAACTTTTCTTCACAGGGTTTTCTGCATGTATCGAACTCCCTCATTCTTGGAACGCTCTATGTAACCCTTCGGGCCTAAACCTAGTCTAAAGTCCTGCAGTGTAACAGGAGAAACTTTGCTTAGATTCCAGTAGGAATGCAAGCCTCCTTTCTCCTGTAGGTATGGGGTCCTTGGGTAAGAGTTCCTAGAAGAAGGCGAAGCAGATTGTGTTTCTTAGTGTAGCTCCAATGAGAGCAATGAGGCAGACTTCAATGGCATGTATGTCGTGAGAGGACAGAATCCCTGGAGCTGTTGAAGAGCTGAGTCCACCTAGCTTTCTAAGGAAGGGTGCAGCGAGTTGCCTTAAACTCTGAATACATAGTGTGACTGGGAAAGGCTTCTAGGTCGGGATGTTTCTTAGAAGGGTAAAGGAGACTGCTGGTACTCACTGTAGTTGTACGAAAAAGGGTGCCTACACTAGGGTGCCTAGTGTCTGGTAGAGTGAAGAAACGTTCAAGTAAAGCAGAACTTCCAATCCGACATAATGGAAAATGCTAAGCGCTTTCGCTTCAGCAGGGCTTTTCAGGCCTTAGCTTGAGGCAAGGACTCACGTCAAGTTACCCTGTAGCTCTAGAGCATGACAGGAGGAACTCCCACCCATGCTATGGAAGCACCGTGTTTCCTTAGAGAAACTCCTTTTCTTTCCAGAGGGCTGCCCACAGTGAATCGAGGCCAGTCAAAACAGTGTTATTTAGGTATCTCAGGCTGGCGTGGCTAGAGATTTAAAATGGGAACGCAAGGCTTAGGCATTCAAGTCTTCTTTTCCGGTGAACATGCACCCGGACACCTTCTTATATCTAAGAAGTCCAAAGAGACTCTAGCTACACCCTGGTCCCTTGCTGAATCAACTTTTCTTCACAGAGTGTTCTGCATATATGGAACTCCCTCATCCTTGGAACGTTCTATGTATGCTATAGGGCCGAAGCCTATTCTAAAGTCCTGCAGTGTAAAAGGAAAAACTGTGCTTTGGTTCCAGTAGGAATGCAAGCCTCCTATCTCCTGTAGGTACGGGGTCATTGGGTACGAGTTCCTAGAGGTAGGCGAAGCAGATTGTGTATCTTAGTGAAGCTCCACAGAGGGCAATGAGGCAGACTTCCATGGCATGTAGGACGTGAGAGAACAGAATCCCTGGAGCTGTTGAAGAGCTGAGTCCACCTAGCTTCCTAAGGAAGGGTGCAGCGAGTTGCCCTACACTCTGATTACATAGAGTGACTGGGAAAGGCTTCTAGGTCTGGATGTTTCTTAGAAGAGCAAAGAAGACTGCTGGTACTCACTGTATTTCTACGAAAAAGGGTGCCTACACGAGGGTGCCTTGTGTCTGGTAAGTGAAGAAACATTCAAGTAAAGCAGAACTTGGAATACGACATAATGGAAACTGCTAAGCGCTTTCGCTTCCGCAAGGCTTTTCAGGCCTTAGCTTGAGGCAAACACTCACGTCAAGTTTCCCTGTAGCTCTAGAGCAGGACAGCAGGAGCTCCCACCCATGCTATGGAAGCACCGTGTTTCCTTAGAGAACACTCCTTTTCTTTCGAGAGGGCTGCCTACAGTGACCAGAAGCCAGGTAAAAACAGTGTTATTTAGGATTCTTCAGGGAAGCATGTTTAGAGATTTAACATGGGAAAGCAAGGCTTGTGCCATCAGGTCTCCTTCTCGGGTTAACATGCAGCCGAAACCCTTCTGATTTCTAACAAGTCAATAGAGACTCTAGCCAAACCCTGGTCCCTTGCTGAATCAACTTTTCTTCACAGGGTTTTCTGCATGTATCGAACTCCCTCATTCTTGGAACGCTCTATGTAACCCTTCGGGCCTAAACCTAGTCTAAAGTCCTGCAGTGTAACAGGAGAAACTTTGCTTAGATTCCAGTAGGAATGCAAGCCTCCTTTCTCCTGTAGGTATGGGGTCCTTGGGTAAGAGTTCCTAGAAGAAGGCGAAGCAGATTGTGTTTCTTAGTGTAGCTCCAATGAGAGCAATGAGGCAGACTTCAATGGCATGTATGTCGTGAGAGGACAGAATCCCTGGAGCTGTTGAAGAGCTGAGTCCACCTAGCTTTCTAAGGAAGGGTGCAGCGAGTTGCCTTAAACTCTGAATACATAGTGTGACTGGGAAAGGCTTCTAGGTCGGGATGTTTCTTAGAAGGGTAAAGGAGACTGCTGGTACTCACTGTAGTTGTACGAAAAAGGGTGCCTACACTAGGGTGCCTAGTGTCTGGTAGAGTGAAGAAACGTTCAAGTAAAGCAGAACTTCCAATCCGACATAATGGAAAATGCTAAGCGCTTTCGCTTCAGCAGGGCTTTTCAGGCCTTAGCTTGAGGCAAGGACTCACGTCAAGTTACCCTGTAGCTCTAGAGCATGACAGGAGGAACTCCCACCCATGCTATGGAAGCACCGTGTTTCCTTAGAGAAACTCCTTTTCTTTCCAGAGGGCTGCCCACAGTGAATCGAGGCCAGTCAAAACAGTGTTATTTAGGTATCTCAGGCTGGCGTGGCTAGAGATTTAAAATGGGAACGCAAGGCTTAGGCCTTCAAGTCTTCTTTTCCGGTGAACATGCACCCGGACACCTTCTTATATCTAAGAAGTCCAAAGAGACTCTAGCTACACCCTGGTCCCTTGCTGAATCAACTTTTCTTCACAGAGTGTTCTGCATATATGGAACTCCCTCATCCTTGGAACGTTCTATGTATGCTATAGGGCCGAAGCCTATTCTAAAGTCCTGCAGTGTAAAAGGAAAAACTGTGCTTTGGTTCCAGTAGGAATGCAAGCCTCCTTTCTCCTGTAGGTACGGGGTCATTGGGTACGAGTTCCTAGAGGTAGGCGAAGCAGATTGTGTATCTTAGTGAAGCTCCACAGAGGGCAATGAGGCAGACTTCCATGGCATGTAGGACGTGAGAGAACAGAATCCCTGGAGCTGTTGAAGAGCTGAGTCCACCTAGCTTCCTAAGGAAGGGTGCAGCGAGTTGCCCTACACTCTGATTACATAGAGTGACTGGGAAAGGCTTCTAGGTCTGGATGTTTCTTAGAAGAGCAAAGAAGACTGCTGGTACTCACTGTATTTCTACGAAAAAGGGTGCCTACACGAGGGTGCCTTGTGTCTGGTAAGTGAAGAAACATTCAAGTAAAGCAGAACTTGGAATACGACATAATGGAAACTGCTAAGCGCTTTCGCTTCCGCAAGGCTTTTCAGGCCTTAGCTTGAGGCAAACACTCACGTCAAGTTTCCCTGTAGCTCTAGAGCAGGACAGCAGGAGCTCCCACCCATGCTATGGAAGCACCGTGTTTCCTTAGAGAAAACTCCTTTTCTTTCGAGAGGGCTGCCTACAGTGACCAGAAGCCAGGTAAAAACAGTGTTATTTAGGATTCTTCAGGGAAGCATGTTTAGAGATTTAACATGGGAAAGCAAGGCTTGTGCCATCAGGTCTCCTTCTCGGGTTAACATGCAGCCGAAACCCTTCTGATTTCTAACAAGTCAATAGAGACTCTAGCCAAACCCTGGTCCCTTGCTGAATCAACTTTTCTTCACAGGGTTTTCTGCATGTATCGAACTCCCTCATTCTTGGAACGCTCTATGTAACCCTTCGGGCCTAAACCTAGTCTAAAGTCCTGCAGTGTAACAGGAGAAACTTTGCTTAGATTCCAGTAGGAATGCAAGCCTCCTTTCTCCTGTAGGTATGGGGTCCTTGGGTAAGAGTTCCTAGAAGAAGGCGAAGCAGATTGTGTTTCTTAGTGTAGCTCCAATGAGAGCAATGAGGCAGACTTCAATGGCATGTATGTCGTGAGAGAACAGAATCCCTGGAGCTGTTGAAGAGCTGAGTCCACCTAGCTTTCTAAGGAAGGGTGCAGCGAGTTGCCTTAAACTCTGAATACATAGTGTGACTGGGAAAGGCTTCTAGGTCGGGATGTTTCTTAGAAGGGTAAAGGAGACTGCTGGTACTCACTGTAGTTGTACGAAAAAGGGTGCCTACACTAGGGTGCCTAGTGTCTGGTAGAGTGAAGAAACGTTCAAGTAAAGCAGAACTTCCAATCCGACATAATGGAAAATGCTAAGCGCTTTCGCTTCAGCAGGGCTTTTCAGGCCTTAGCTTGAGGCAAGGACTCACGTCAAGTTACCCTGTAGCTCTAGAGCATGACAGGAGGAACTCCCACCCATGCTATGGAAGCACCGTGTTTCCTTAGAGAAACTCCTTTTCTTTCCAGAGGGCTGCCCACAGTGAATCGAGGCCAGTCAAAACAGTGTTATTTAGGTATCTCAGGCTGGCGTGGCTAGAGATTTAAAATGGGAACGCAAGGCTTAGGCCTTCAAGTCTTCTTTTCCGGTGAACATGCACCCGGACACCTTCTTATATCTAAGAAGTCCAAAGAGACTCTAGCTACACCCTGGTCCCTTGCTGAATCAACTTTTCTTCACAGAGTGTTCTGCATATATGGAACTCCCTCATCCTTGGAACGTTCTATGTATGCTATAGGGCCGAAGCCTATTCTAAAGTCCTGCAGTGTAAAAGGAAAAACTGCGCTTTGGTTCCAGTAGGAATGCAAGCCTCCTTTCTCCTGTAGGTATGGGGTCCTTGGGTAAGAGTTCCTAGAGGTAGGCGAAGCAGATTGTGTATCTTAGTGAAGCTCCACAGAGGGCAATGAGGCAGACTTCCATGGCATGTAGGACGTGAGAGAACAGAATCCCTGGAGCTGTTGAAGAGCTGAGTCCACCTAGCTTCCTAAGGAAGGGTGCAGCGAGTTGCCCTACACTCTGATTACATAGAGTGACTGGGAAAGGCTTCTAGGTCTGGATGTTTCTTAGAAGAGCAAAAAAGACTGCTGGTACTCACTGTATTTCTACGAAAAAGGGTGCCTACACGAGGGTGCCTTGTGTCTGGTAAGTGAAGAAACATTCAAGTAAAGCAGAACTTGGAATACGACATAATGGAAACTGCTAAGCGCTTTCGCTTCCGCAAGGCTTTTCAGGCCTTAGCTTGAGGCAAACACTCACGTCAAGTTTCCCTGTAGCTCTAGAGCAGGACAGCAGGAGCTCCCACCCAGGCTATGGAAGCACCGTGTTTCCTTAGAGAAAACTCCTTTTCTTTCGAGAGGGCTGCCTACAGTGACCAGAAGCCAGGTAAAAACAGTGTTATTTAGGATTCTTCAGGGAAGCATGTTTAGAGATTTAACATGGGAAAGCAAGGCTTGTGCCATCAGGTCTCCTTCTCGGGTTAACATGCAGCCGAAACCCTTCTGATTTCTAACAAGTCAATAGAGACTCTAGCCAAACCCTGGTCCCTTGCTGAATCAACTTTTCTTCACAGGGTTTTCTGCATGTATCGAACTCCCTCATTCTTGGAACGCTCTATGTAACCCTTCGGGCCTAAACCTAGTCTAAAGTCCTGCAGTGTAACAGGAGAAACTTTGCTTAGATTCCAGTAGGAATGCAAGCCTCCTTTCTCCTGTAGGTATGGGGTCCTTGGGTAAGAGTTCCTAGAAGAAGGCGAAGCAGATTGTGTTTCTTAGTGTAGCTCCAATGAGAGCAATGAGGCAGACTTCAATGGCATGTATGTCGTGAGAGGACAGAATCCCTGGAGCTGTTGAAGAGCTGAGTCCACCTAGCTTTCTAAGGAAGGGTGCAGCGAGTTGCCTTAAACTCTGAATACATAGTGTGACTGGGAAAGGCTTCTAGGTCGGGATGTTTCTTAGAAGGGTAAAGGAGACTGCTGGTACTCACTGTAGTTGTACGAAAAAGGGTGCCTACACTAGGGTGCCTAGTGTCTGGTAGAGTGAAGAAACGTTCAAGTAAAGCAGAACTTCCAATCCGACATAATGGAAAATGCTAAGCGCTTTCGCTTCAGCAGGGCTTTTCAGGCCTTAGCTTGAGGCAAGGACTCACGTCAAGTTACCCTGTATCTCTAGAGCATGACAGGAGGAACTCCCACCCATGCTATGGAAGCACCGTGTTTCCTTAGAGAAACTACTTTTCTTTCCAGAGGGCTGCCCACAGTGAATCGAGGCCAGTCAAAACAGTGTTATTTAGGTATCTCAGGCTGGCGTGGCTAGAGATTTAAAATGGGAACGCAAGGCTTAGGCATTCAAGTCTTCTTTTCCGGTGAACATGCACCCGGACACCTTCTTATATCTAAGAAGTCCAAAGAGACTCTAGCTACACCCTGGTCCCTTGCTGAATCAACTTTTCTTCACAGAGTGTTCTGCATATATGGAACTCCCTCATCCTTGGAACGTTCTATGTATGCTATAGGGCCGAAGCCTATTCTAAAGTCCTGCAGTGTAAAAGGAAAAACTGCGCTTTGGTTCCAGTAGGAATGCAAGCCTCCTTTCTCCTGTAGGTACGGGGTCATTGGGTACGAGTTCCTAGAGGTAGGCGAAGCAGATTGTGTATCTTAGTGAAGCTCCACAGAGGGCAATGAGGCAGACTTCCATGGCATGTAGGACGTGAGAGAACAGAATCCCTGGAGCTGTTGAAGAGCTGAGTCCACCTAGCTTCCTAAGGAAGGGTGCAGCGAGTTGCCCTACACTCTGATTACATAGAGTGACTGGGAAAGGCTTCTAGGTCTGGATGTTTCTTAGAAGAGCAAAGAAGACTGCTGGTACTCACTGTATTTCTACGAAAAAGGGTGCCTACACGAGGGTGCCTTGTGTCTGGTAAGTGAAGAAACATTCAAGTAAAGCAGAACTTGGAATACGACATAATGGAAACTGCTAAGCGCTTTCGCTTCCGCAAGGCTTTTCAGGCCTTAGCTTGAGGCAAACACTCACGTCAAGTTTCCCTGTAGCTCTAGAGCAGGACAGCAGGAGCTCCCACCCATGCTATGGAAGCACCGTGTTTCCTTAGAGAACACTCCTTTTCTTTCGAGAGGGCTGCCTACAGTGACCAGAAGCCAGGTAAAAACAGTGTTATTTAGGATTCTTCAGGGAAGCATGTTTAGAGATTTAACATGGGAAAGCAAGGCTTGTGCCATCAGGTCTCCTTCTCGGGTTAACATGCAGCCGAAACCCTTCTGATTTCTAACAAGTCAATAGAGACTCTAGCCAAACCCTGGTCCCTTGCTGAATCAACTTTTCTTCACAGGGTTTTCTGCATGTATCGAACTCCCTCATTCTTGGAACGCTCTATGTAACCCTTCGGGCCTAAACCTAGTCTAAAGTCCTGCAGTGTAACAGGAGAAACTTTGCTTAGATTCCAGTAGGAATGCAAGCCTCCTTTCTCCTGTAGGTATGGGGTCCTTGGGTAAGAGTTCCTAGAAGAAGGCGAAGCAGATTGTGTTTCTTAGTGTAGCTCCAATGAGAGCAATGAGGCAGACTTCAATGGCATGTATGTCGTGAGAGGACAGAATCCCTGGAGCTGTTGAAGAGCTGAGTCCACCTAGCTTTCTAAGGAAGGGTGCAGCGAGTTGCCTTAAACTCTGAATACATAGTGTGACTGGGAAAGGCTTCTAGGTCGGGATGTTTCTTAGAAGGGTAAAGGAGACTGCTGGTACTCACTGTAGTTGTACGAAAAAGGGTGCCTACACTAGGGTGCCTAGTGTCTGGTAGAGTGAAGAAACGTTCAAGTAAAGCAGAACTTCCAATCCGACATAATGGAAAATGCTAAGCGCTTTCGCTTCAGCAGGGCTTTTCAGGCCTTAGCTTGAGGCAAGGACTCACGTCAAGTTACCCTGTAGCTCTAGAGCATGACAGGAGGAACTCCCACCCATGCTATGGAAGCACCGTGTTTCCTTAGAGAAACTCCTTTTCTTTCCAGAGGGCTGCCCACAGTGAATCGAGGCCAGTCAAAACAGTGTTATTTAGGTATCTCAGGCTGGCGTGGCTAGAGATTTAAAATGGGAACGCAAGGCTTAGGCCTTCAAGTCTTCTTTTCCGGTGAACATGCACCCGGACACCTTCTTATATCTAAGAAGTCCAAAGAGACTCTAGCTACACCCTGGTCCCTTGCTGAATCAACTTTTCTTCACAGAGTGTTCTGCATATATGGAACTCCCTCATCCTTGGAACGTTCTATGTATGCTATAGGGCCGAAGCCTATTCTAAAGTCCTGCAGTGTAAAAGGAAAAACTGTGCTTTGGTTCCAGTAGGAATGCAAGCCTCCTTTCTCCTGTAGGTACGGGGTCATTGGGTACGAGTTCCTAGAGGTAGGCGAAGCAGATTGTGTATCTTAGTGAAGCTCCACAGAGGGCAATGAGGCAGACTTCCATGGCATGTAGGACGTGAGAGAACAGAATCCCTGGAGCTGTTGAAGAGCTGAGTCCACCTAGCTTCCTAAGGAAGGGTGCAGCGAGTTGCCCTACACTCTGATTACATAGAGTGACTGGGAAAGGCTTCTAGGTCTGGATGTTTCTTAGAAGAGCAAAGAAGACTGCTGGTACTCACTGTATTTCTACGAAAAAGGGTGCCTACACGAGGGTGCCTTGTGTCTGGTAAGTGAAGAAACATTCAAGTAAAGCAGAACTTGGAATACGACATAATGGAAACTGCTAAGCGCTTTCGCTTCCGCAAGGCTTTTCAGGCCTTAGCTTGAGGCAAACACTCACGTCAAGTTTCCCTGTAGCTCTAGAGCAGGACAGCAGGAGCTCCCACCCATGCTATGGAAGCACCGTGTTTCCTTAGAGAACACTCCTTTTCTTTCGAGAGGGCTGCCTACAGTGACCAGAAGCCAGGTAAAAACAGTGTTATTTAGGATTCTTCAGGGAAGCATGTTTAGAGATTTAACATGGGAAAGCAAGGCTTGTGCCATCAGGTCTCCTTCTCGGGTTAACATGCAGCCGAAACCCTTCTGATTTCTAACAAGTCAATAGAGACTCTAGCCAAACCCTGGTCCCTTGCTGAATCAACTTTTCTTCACAGGGTTTTCTGCATGTATCGAACTCCCTCATTCTTGGAACGCTCTATGTAACCCTTCGGGCCTAAACCTAGTCTAAAGTCCTGCAGTGTAACAGGAGAAACTTTGCTTAGATTCCAGTAGGAATGCAAGCCTCCTTTCTCCTGTAGGTATGGGGTCCTTGGGTAAGAGTTCCTAGAAGAAGGCGAAGCAGATTGTGTTTCTTAGTGTAGCTCCAATGAGAGCAATGAGGCAGACTTCAATGGCATGTATGTCGTGAGAGAACAGAATCCCTGGAGCTGTTGAAGAGCTGAGTCCACCTAGCTTTCTAAGGAAGGGTGCAGCGAGTTGCCTTAAACTCTGAATACATAGTGTGACTGGGAAAGGCTTCTAGGTCGGGATGTTTCTTAGAAGGGTAAAGGAGACTGCTGGTACTCACTGTAGTTGTACGAAAAAGGGTGCCTACACTAGGGTGCCTAGTGTCTGGTAGAGTGAAGAAACGTTCAAGTAAAGCAGAACTTCCAATCCGACATAATGGAAAATGCTAAGCGCTTTCGCTTCAGCAGGGCTTTTCAGGCCTTAGCTTGAGGCAAGGACTCACGTCAAGTTACCCTGTAGCTCTAGAGCATGACAGGAGGAACTCCCACCCATGCTATGGAAGCACCGTGTTTCCTTAGAGAAACTCCTTTTCTTTCCAGAGGGCTGCCCACAGTGAATCGAGGCCAGTCAAAACAGTGTTATTTAGGTATCTCAGGCTGGCGTGGCTAGAGATTTAAAATGGGAACGCAAGGCTTAGGCCTTCAAGTCTTCTTTTCCGGTGAACATGCACCCGGACACCTTCTTATATCTAAGAAGTCCAAAGAGACTCTAGCTACACCCTGGTCCCTTGCTGAATCAACTTTTCTTCACAGAGTGTTCTGCATATATGGAACTCCCTCATCCTTGGAACGTTCTATGTATGCTATAGGGCCGAAGCCTATTCTAAAGTCCTGCAGTGTAAAAGGAAAAACTGTGCTTTGGTTCCAGTAGGAATGCAAGCCTCCTTTCTCCTGTAGGTATGGGGTCATTGGGTAAGAGTTCCTAGAGGTAGGCGAAGCAGATTGTGTATCTTAGTGAAGCTCCACAGAGGGCAATGAGGCAGACTTCCATGGCATGTAGGACGTGAGAGAACAGAATCCCTGGAGCTGTTGAAGAGCTGAGTCCACCTAGCTTCCTAAGGAAGGGTGCAGCGAGTTGCCCTACACTCTGATTACATAGAGTGACTGGGAAAGGCTTCTAGGTCTGGATGTTTCTTAGAAGAGCAAAAAAGACTGCTGGTACTCACTGTATTTCTACGAAAAAGGGTGCCTACACGAGGGTGCCTTGTGTCTGGTAAGTGAAGAAACATTCAAGTAAAGCAGAACTTGGAATACGACATAATGGAAACTGCTAAGCGCTTTCGCTTCCGCAAGGCTTTTCAGGCCTTAGCTTGAGGCAAACACTCACGTCAAGTTTCCCTGTAGCTCTAGAGCAGGACAGCAGGAGCTCCCACCCATGCTATGGAAGCACCGTGTTTCCTTAGAGAAAACTCCTTTTCTTTCGAGAGGGCTGCCTACAGTGACCAGAAGCCAGGTAAAAACAGTGTTATTTAGGATTCTTCAGGGAAGCATGTTTAGAGATTTAACATGGGAAAGCAAGGCTTGTGCCATCAGGTCTCCTTCTCGGGTTAACATGCAGCCGAAACCCTTCTGATTTCTAACAAGTCAATAGAGACTCTAGCCAAACCCTGGTCCCTTGCTGAATCAACTTTTCTTCACAGGGTTTTCTGCATGTATCGAACTCCCTCATTCTTGGAACGCTCTATGTAACCCTTCGGGCCTAAACCTAGTCTAAAGTCCTGCAGTGTAACAGGAGAAACTTTGCTTAGATTCCAGTAGGAATGCAAGCCTCCTTTCTCCTGTAGGTATGGGGTCCTTGGGTAAGAGTTCCTAGAAGAAGGCGAAGCAGATTGTGTTTCTTAGTGTAGCTCCAATGAGAGCAATGAGGCAGACTTCAATGGCATGTATGTCGTGAGAGGACAGAATCCCTGGAGCTGTTGAAGAGCTGAGTCCACCTAGCTTTCTAAGGAAGGGTGCAGCGAGTTGCCTTAAACTCTGAATACATAGTGTGACTGGGAAAGGCTTCTAGGTCGGGATGTTTCTTAGAAGGGTAAAGGAGACTGCTGGTACTCACTGTAGTTGTACGAAAAAGGGTGCCTACACTAGGGTGCCTAGTGTCTGGTAGAGTGAAGAAACGTTCAAGTAAAGCAGAACTTCCAATCCGACATAATGGAAAATGCTAAGCGCTTTCGCTTCAGCAGGGCTTTTCAGGCCTTAGCTTGAGGCAAGGACTCACGTCAAGTTACCCTGTATCTCTAGAGCATGACAGGAGGAACTCCCACCCATGCTATGGAAGCACCGTGTTTCCTTAGAGAAACTACTTTTCTTTCCAGAGGGCTGCCCACAGTGAATCGAGGCCAGTCAAAACAGTGTTATTTAGGTATCTCAGGCTGGCGTGGCTAGAGATTTAAAATGGGAACGCAAGGCTTAGGCATTCAAGTCTTCTTTTCCGGTGAACATGCACCCGGACACCTTCTTATATCTAAGAAGTCCAAAGAGACTCTAGCTACACCCTGGTCCCTTGCTGAATCAACTTTTCTTCACAGAGTGTTCTGCATATATGGAACTCCCTCATCCTTGGAACGTTCTATGTATGCTATAGGGCCGAAGCCTATTCTAAAGTCCTGCAGTGTAAAAGGAAAAACTGCGCTTTGGTTCCAGTAGGAATGCAAGCCTCCTTTCTCCTGTAGGTATGGGGTCATTGGGTACGAGTTCCTAGAGGTAGGCGAAGCAGATTGTGTATCTTAGTGAAGCTCCACAGAGGGCAATGAGGCAGACTTCCATGGCATGTAGGACGTGAGAGAACAGAATCCCTGGAGCTGTTGAAGAGCTGAGTCCACCTAGCTTCCTAAGGAAGGGTGCAGCGAGTTGCCCTACACTCTGATTACATAGAGTGACTGGGAAAGGCTTCTAGGTCTGGATGTTTCTTAGAAGAGCAAAAAAGACTGCTGGTACTCACTGTATTTCTACGAAAAAGGGTGCCTACACGAGGGTGCCTTGTGTCTGGTAAGTGAAGAAACATTCAAGTAAAGCAGAACTTGGAATACGACATAATGGAAACTGCTAAGCGCTTTCGCTTCCGCAAGGCTTTTCAGGCCTTAGCTTGAGGCAAACACTCACGTCAAGTTTCCCTGTAGCTCTAGAGCAGGACAGCAGGAGCTCCCACCCATGCTATGGAAGCACCGTGTTTCCTTAGAGAAAACTCCTTTTCTTTCGAGAGGGCTGCCTACAGTGACCAGAAGCCAGGTAAAAACAGTGTTATTTAGGATTCTTCAGGGAAGCATGTTTAGAGATTTAACATGGGAAAGCAAGGCTTGTGCCATCAGGTCTCCTTCTCGGGTTAACATGCAGCCGAAACCCTTCTGATTTCTAACAAGTCAATAGAGACTCTAGCCAAACCCTGGTCCCTTGCTGAATCAACTTTTCTTCACAGGGTTTTCTGCATGTATCGAACTCCCTCATTCTTGGAACGCTCTATGTAACCCTTCGGGCCTAAACCTAGTCTAAAGTCCTGCAGTGTAACAGGAGAAACTTTGCTTAGATTCCAGTAGGAATGCAAGCCTCCTTTCTCCTGTAGGTATGGGGTCCTTGGGTAAGAGTTCCTAGAAGAAGGCGAAGCAGATTGTGTTTCTTAGTGTAGCTCCAATGAGAGCAATGAGGCAGACTTCAATGGCATGTATGTCGTGAGAGGACAGAATCCCTGGAGCTGTTGAAGAGCTGAGTCCACCTAGCTTTCTAAGGAAGGGTGCAGCGAGTTGCCTTAAACTCTGAATACATAGTGTGACTGGGAAAGGCTTCTAGGTCGGGATGTTTCTTAGAAGGGTAAAGGAGACTGCTGGTACTCACTGTAGTTGTACGAAAAAGGGTGCCTACACTAGGGTGCCTAGTGTCTGGTAGAGTGAAGAAACGTTCAAGTAAAGCAGAACTTCCAATCCGACATAATGGAAAATGCTAAGCGCTTTCGCTTCAGCAGGGCTTTTCAGGCCTTAGCTTGAGGCAAGGACTCACGTCAAGTTACCCTGTATCTCTAGAGCATGACAGGAGGAACTCCCACCCATGCTATGGAAGCACCGTGTTTCCTTAGAGAAACTACTTTTCTTTCCAGAGGGCTGCCCACAGTGAATCGAGGCCAGTCAAAACAGTGTTATTTAGGTATCTCAGGCTGGCGTGGCTAGAGATTTAAAATGGGAACGCAAGGCTTAGGCATTCAAGTCTTCTTTTCCGGTGAACATGCACCCGGACACCTTCTTATATCTAAGAAGTCCAAAGAGACTCTAGCTACACCCTGGTCCCTTGCTGAATCAACTTTTCTTCACAGAGTGTTCTGCATATATGGAACTCCCTCATCCTTGGAACGTTCTATGTATGCTATAGGGCCGAAGCCTATTCTAAAGTCCTGCAGTGTAAAAGGAAAAACTGCGCTTTGGTTCCAGTAGGAATGCAAGCCTCCTTTCTCCTGTAGGTATGGGGTCATTGGGTACGAGTTCCTAGAGGTAGGCGAAGCAGATTGTGTATCTTAGTGAAGCTCCACAGAGGGCAATGAGGCAGACTTCCATGGCATGTAGGACGTGAGAGAACAGAATCCCTTGAGCTGTTGAAGAGCTGAGTCCACCTAGCTTCCTAAGGAAGGGTGCAGCGAGTTGCCCTACACTCTGATTACATAGAGTGACTGGGAAAGGCTTCTAGGTCTGGATGTTTCTTAGAAGAGCAAAGAAGACTGCTGGTACTCACTGTATTTCTACGAAAAAGGGTGCCTACACGAGGGTGCCTTGTGTCTGGTAAGTGAAGAAACATTCAAGTAAAGCAGAACTTGGAATACGACATAATGGAAACTGCTAAGCGCTTTCGCTTCCGCAAGGCTTTTCAGGCCTTAGCTTGAGGCAAACACTCACGTCAAGTTTCCCTGTAGCTCTAAAGCAGGACAGCAGGAGCTCCCACCCATGCTATGGAAGCACCGTGTTTCCTTAGAGAAAACTCCTTTTCTTTCGAGAGGGCTGCCTACAGTGACCAGAAGCCAGGTAAAAACAGTGTTATTTAGGATTCTTCAGGGAAGCATGTTTAGAGATTTAACATGGGAAAGCAAGGCTTGTGCCATCAGGTCTCCTTCTCGGGTTAACATGCAGCCGAAACCCTTCTGATTTCTAACAAGTCAATAGAGACTCTAGCCAAACCCTGGTCCCTTGCTGAATCAACTTTTCTTCACAGGGTTTTCTGCATGTATCGAACTCCCTCATTCTTGGAACGCTCTATGTAACCCTTCGGGCCTAAACCTAGTCTAAAGTCCTGCAGTGTAACAGGAAAAACTTTGCTTAGATTCCAGTAGGAATGCAAGCCTCCTTTCGCCTGTAGGTATGGGGTCCTTGGGTAAGAGTTCCTAGAAGAAGGCGAAGCAGATTGTGTTTCTTAGTGTAGCTCCAATGAGAGCAATGAGGCAGACTTCCATGGCATGTATGTCGTGAGAGAACAGAATCCCTGGAGCTGTTGAAGAGCTGAGTCCACCTAGCTTTCTAAGGAAGGGTGCAGCGAGTTGCCTTAAACTCTGAATACATAGTGTGACTGGGAAAGGCTTCTAGGTCGGGATGTTTCTTAGAAGGGTAAAGGAGACTGCTGGTACTCACTGTAGTTGTACGAAAAAGGGTGCCTACACTAGGGTGCCTAGTGTCTGGTAGAGTGAAGAAACGTTCAAGTAAAGCAGAACTTCCAATCCGACATAATGGAAAATGCTAAGCGCTTTCGCTTCAGCAGGGCTTTTCAGGCCTTAGCTTGAGGCAAGGACTCACGTCAAGTTACCCTGTAGCTCTAGAGCATGACAGGAGGAACTCCCACCCATGCTATGGAAGCACCGTGTTTCCTTAGAGAAACTCCTTTTCTTTCCAGAGGGCTGCCCACAGTGAATCGAGGCCAGTCAAAACAGTGTTATTTAGGTATCTCAGGCTGGCGTGGCTAGAGATTTAAAATGGGAACGCAAGGCTTAGGCCTTCAAGTCTTCTTTTCCGGTGAACATGCACCCGGACACCTTCTTATATCTAAGAAGTCCAAAGAGACTCTAGATACACCCTGGTCCCTTGCTGAATCAACTTTTCTTCACAGAGTGTTCTGCATATATGGAACTCCCTCATCCTTGGAACGTTCTATGTATGCTATAGGGCCGAAGCCTATTCTAAAGTCCTGCAGTGTAAAAGGAAAAACTGTGCTTTGGTTCCAGTAGGAATGCAAGCCTCCTTTCTCCTCTAGGTATGGGGTCATTGGGTAAGAGTTCCTAGAGGTAGGCGAAGCAGATTGTGTATCTTAGTGAAGCTCCACAGAGGGCAATGAGGCAGACTTCCATGGCATGTAGGACGTGAGAGAACAGAATCCCTGGAGCTGTTGAAGAGCTGAGTCCACCTAGCTTCCTAAGGAAGGGTGCAGCGAGTTGCCCTACACTCTGATTACATAGAGTGACTGGGAAAGGCTTCTAGGTCTGGATGTTTCTTAGAAGAGCAAAAAAGACTGCTGGTACTCACTGTATTTCTACGAAAAAGGGTGCCTACACGAGGGTGCCTTGTGTCTGGTAAGTGAAGAAACATTCAAGTAAAGCAGAACTTGGAATACGACATAATGGAAACTGCTAAGCGCTTTCGCTTCCGCAAGGCTTTTCAGGCCTTAGCTTGAGGCAAACACTCACGTCAAGTTTCCCTGTAGCTCTAGAGCAGGACAGCAGGAGCTCCCACCCATGCTATGGAAGCACCGTGTTTCCTTAGAGAAAACTCCTTTTCTTTCGAGAGGGCTGCCTACAGTGACCAGAAGCCAGGTAAAAACAGTGTTATTTAGGATTCTTCAGGGAAGCATGTTTAGAGATTTAACATGGGAAAGCAAGGCTTGTGCCATCAGGTCTCCTTCTCGGGTTAACATGCAGCCGAAACCCTTCTGATTTCTAACAAGTCAATAGAGACTCTAGCCACACCCTGGTCCCTTGCTGAATCAACTTTTCTTCACAGGGTTTTCTGCATGTATCGAACTCCCTCATTCTTGGAACGCTCTATGTAACCCTTCGGGCCTAAACCTAGTCTAAAGTCCTGCAGTGTAACAGGAGAAACTTTGCTTAGATTCCAGTAGGAATGCAAGCCTCCTTTCTCCTGTAGGTATGGGGTCCTTGGGTAAGAGTTCCTAGAAGAAGGCGAAGCAGATTGTGTTTCTTAGTGTAGCTCCAATGAGAGCAATGAGGCAGACTTCAATGGCATGTATGTCGTGAGAGGACAGAATCCCTGGAGCTGTTGAAGAGCTGAGTCCACCTAGCTTTCTAAGGAAGGGTGCAGCGAGTTGCCTTAAACTCTGAATACATAGTGTGACTGGGAAAGGCTTCTAGGTCGGGATGTTTCTTAGAAGGGTAAAGGAGACTGCTGGTACTCACTGTAGTTGTACGAAAAAGGGTGCCTACACTAGGGTGCCTAGTGTCTGGTAGAGTGAAGAAACGTTCAAGTAAAGCAGAACTTCCAATCCGACATAATGGAAAATGCTAAGCGCTTTCGCTTCAGCAGGGCTTTTCAGGCCTTAGCTTGAGGCAAGGACTCACGTCAAGTTACCCTGTATCTCTAGAGCATGACAGGAGGAACTCCCACCCATGCTATGGAAGCACCGTGTTTCCTTAGAGAAACTACTTTTCTTTCCAGAGGGCTGCCCACAGTGAATCGAGGCCAGTCAAAACAGTGTTATTTAGGTATCTCAGGCTGGCGTGGCTAGAGATTTAAAATGGGAACGCAAGGCTTAGGCATTCAAGTCTTCTTTTCCGGTGAACATGCACCCGGACACCTTCTTATATCTAAGAAGTCCAAAGAGACTCTAGCTACACCCTGGTCCCTTGCTGAATCAACTTTTCTTCACAGAGTGTTCTGCATATATGGAACTCCCTCATCCTTGGAACGTTCTATGTATGCTATAGGGCCGAAGCCTATTCTAAAGTCCTGCAGTGTAAAAGGAAAAACTGTGCTTTGGTTCCAGTAGGAATGCAAGCCTCCTTTCTCCTGTAGGTACGGGGTCATTGGTTAAGAGTTCCTAGAGGTAGGCGAAGCAGATTGTGTATCTTAGTGAAGCTCCACAGAGGGCAATGAGGCAGACTTCCATGGCATGTAGGACGTGAGAGAACAGAATCCCTGGAGCTGTTGAAGAGCTGAGTCCACCTAGCTTCCTAAGGAAGGGTGCAGCGAGTTGCCCTACACTCTGATTACATAGAGTGACTGGGAAAGGCTTCTAGGTCTGGATGTTTCTTAGAAGAGCAAAGAAGACTGCTGGTACTCACTGTATTTCTACGAAAAAGGGTGCCTACACGAGGGTGCCTTGTGTCTGGTAAGTGAAGAAACATTCAAGTAAAGCAGAACTTGGAATACGACATAATGGAAACTGCTAAGCGCTTTCGCTTCCGCAAGGCTTTTCAGGCCTTAGCTTGAGGCAAACACTCACGTCAAGTTTCCCTGTAGCTCTAGAGCAGGACAGCAGGAGCTCCCACCCATGCTATGGAAGCACCGTGTTTCCTTAGAGAAAACTCCTTTTCTTTCGAGAGGGCTGCCTACAGTGACCAGAAGCCAGGTAAAAACAGTGTTATTTAGGATTCTTCAGGGAAGCATGTTTAGAGATTTAACATGGGAAAGCAAGGCTTGTGCCATCAGGTCTCCTTCTCGGGTTAACATGCAGCCGAAACCCTTCTGATTTCTAACAAGTCAATAGAGACTCTAGCCAAACCCTGGTCCCTTGCTGAATCAACTTTTCTTCACAGGGTTTTCTGCATGTATCGAACTCCCTCATTCTTGGAACGCTCTATGTAACCCTTCGGGCCTAAACCTAGTCTAAAGTCCTGCAGTGTAACAGGAGAAACTTTGCTTAGATTCCAGTAGGAATGCAAGCCTCCTTTCTCCTGTAGGTATGGGGTCCTTGGGTAAGAGTTCCTAGAAGAAGGCGAAGCAGATTGTGTTTCTTAGTGTAGCTCCAATGAGAGCAATGAGGCAGACTTCAATGGCATGTATGTCGTGAGAGGACAGAATCCCTGGAGCTGTTGAAGAGCTGAGTCCACCTAGCTTTCTAAGGAAGGGTGCAGCGAGTTGCCTTAAACTCTGAATACATAGTGTGACTGGGAAAGGCTTCTAGGTCGGGATGTTTCTTAGAAGGGTAAAGGAGACTGCTGGTACTCACTGTAGTTGTACGAAAAAGGGTGCCTACACTAGGGTGCCTAGTGTCTGGTAGAGTGAAGAAACGTTCAAGTAAAGCAGAACTTCCAATCCGACATAATGGAAAATGCTAAGCGCTTTCGCTTCAGCAGGGCTTTTCAGGCCTTAGCTTGAGGCAAGGACTCACGTCAAGTTACCCTGTATCTCTAGAGCATGACAGGAGGAACTCCCACCCATGCTATGGAAGCACCGTGTTTCCTTAGAGAAACTACTTTTCTTTCCAGAGGGCTGCCCACAGTGAATCGAGGCCAGTCAAAACAGTGTTATTTAGGTATCTCAGGCTGGCGTGGCTAGAGATTTAAAATGGGAACGCAAGGCTTAGGCATTCAAGTCTTCTTTTCCGGTGAACATGCACCCGGACACCTTCTTATATCTAAGAAGTCCAAAGAGACTCTAGCTACACCCTGGTCCCTTGCTGAATCAACTTTTCTTCACAGAGTGTTCTGCATATATGGAACTCCCTCATCCTTGGAACGTTCTATGTATGCTATAGGGCCGAAGCCTATTCTAAAGTCCTGCAGTGTAAAAGGAAAAACTGCGCTTTGGTTCCAGTAGGAATGCAAGCCTCCTTTCTCCTGTAGGTATGGGGTCATTGGGTACGAGTTCCTAGAGGTAGGCGAAGCAGATTGTGTATCTTAGTGAAGCTCCACAGAGGGCAATGAGGCAGACTTCCATGGCATGTAGGACGTGAGAGAACAGAATCCCTGGAGCTGTTGAAGAGCTGAGTCCACCTAGCTTCCTAAGGAAGGGTGCAGCGAGTTGCCCTACACTCTGATTACATAGAGTGACTGGGAAAGGCTTCTAGGTCTGGATGTTTCTTAGAAGAGCAAAAAAGACTGCTGGTACTCACTGTATTTCTACGAAAAAGGGTGCCTACACGAGGGTGCCTTGTGTCTGGTAAGTGAAGAAACATTCAAGTAAAGCAGAACTTGGAATACGACATAATGGAAACTGCTAAGCGCTTTCGCTTCCGCAAGGCTTTTCAGGCCTTAGCTTGAGGCAAACACTCACGTCAAGTTTCCCTGTAGCTCTAGAGCAGGACAGCAGGAGCTCCCACCCATGCTATGGAAGCACCGTGTTTCCTTAGAGAAAACTCCTTTTCTTTCGAGAGGGCTGCCTACAGTGACCAGAAGCCAGGTAAAAACAGTGTTATTTAGGATTCTTCAGGGAAGCATGTTTAGAGATTTAACATGGGAAAGCAAGGCTTGTGCCATCAGGTCTCCTTCTCGGGTTAACATGCAGCCGAAACCCTTCTGATTTCTAACAAGTCAATAGAGACTCTAGCCAAACCCTGGTCCCTTGCTGAATCAACTTTTCTTCACAGGGTTTTCTGCATGTATCGAACTCCCTCATTCTTGGAACGCTCTATGTAACCCTTCGGGCCTAAACCTAGTCTAAAGTCCTGCAGTGTAACAGGAGAAACTTTGCTTAGATTCCAGTAGGAATGCAAGCCTCCTTTCTCCTGTAGGTATGGGGTCCTTGGGTAAGAGTTCCTAGAAGAAGGCGAAGCAGATTGTGTTTCTTAGTGTAGCTCCAATGAGAGCAATGAGGCAGACTTCAATGGCATGTATGTCGTGAGAGGACAGAATCCCTGGAGCTGTTGAAGAGCTGAGTCCACCTAGCTTTCTAAGGAAGGGTGCAGCGAGTTGCCTTAAACTCTGAATACATAGTGTGACTGGGAAAGGCTTCTAGGTCGGGATGTTTCTTAGAAGGGTAAAGGAGACTGCTGGTACTCACTGTAGTTGTACGAAAAAGGGTGCCTACACTAGGGTGCCTAGTGTCTGGTAGAGTGAAGAAACGTTCAAGTAAAGCAGAACTTCCAATCCGACATAATGGAAAATGCTAAGCGCTTTCGCTTCAGCAGGGCTTTTCAGGCCTTAGCTTGAGGCAAGGACTCACGTCAAGTTACCCTGTATCTCTAGAGCATGACAGGAGGAACTCCCACCCATGCTATGGAAGCACCGTGTTTCCTTAGAGAAACTACTTTTCTTTCCAGAGGGCTGCCCACAGTGAATCGAGGCCAGTCAAAACAGTGTTATTTAGGTATCTCAGGCTGGCGTGGCTAGAGATTTAAAATGGGAACGCAAGGCTTAGGCATTCAAGTCTTCTTTTCCGGTGAACATGCACCCGGACACCTTCTTATATCTAAGAAGTCCAAAGAGACTCTAGCTACACCCTGGTCCCTTGCTGAATCAACTTTTCTTCACAGAGTGTTCTGCATATATGGAACTCCCTCATCCTTGGAACGTTCTATGTATGCTATAGGGCCGAAGCCTATTCTAAAGTCCTGCAGTGTAAAAGGAAAAACTGCGCTTTGGTTCCAGTAGGAATGCAAGCCTCCTTTCTCCTGTAGGTATGGGGTCATTGGGTACGAGTTCCTAGAGGTAGGCGAAGCAGATTGTGTATCTTAGTGAAGCTCCACAGAGGGCAATGAGGCAGACTTCCATGGCATGTAGGACGTGAGAGAACAGAATCCCTTGAGCTGTTGAAGAGCTGAGTCCACCTAGCTTCCTAAGGAAGGGTGCAGCGAGTTGCCCTACACTCTGATTACATAGAGTGACTGGGAAAGGCTTCTAGGTCTGGATGTTTCTTAGAAGAGCAAAGAAGACTGCTGGTACTCACTGTATTTCTACGAAAAAGGGTGCCTACACGAGGGTGCCTTGTGTCTGGTAAGTGAAGAAACATTCAAGTAAAGCAGAACTTGGAATACGACATAATGGAAACTGCTAAGCGCTTTCGCTTCCGCAAGGCTTTTCAGGCCTTAGCTTGAGGCAAACACTCACGTCAAGTTTCCCTGTAGCTCTAAAGCAGGACAGCAGGAGCTCCCACCCATGCTATGGAAGCACCGTGTTTCCTTAGAGAAAACTCCTTTTCTTTCGAGAGGGCTGCCTACAGTGACCAGAAGCCAGGTAAAAACAGTGTTATTTAGGATTCTTCAGGGAAGCATGTTTAGAGATTTAACATGGGAAAGCAAGGCTTGTGCCATCAGGTCTCCTTCTCGGGTTAACATGCAGCCGAAACCCTTCTGATTTCTAACAAGTCAATAGAGACTCTAGCCAAACCCTGGTCCCTTGCTGAATCAACTTTTCTTCACAGGGTTTTCTGCATGTATCGAACTCCCTCATTCTTGGAACGCTCTATGTAACCCTTCGGGCCTAAACCTAGTCTAAAGTCCTGCAGTGTAACAGGAAAAACTTTGCTTAGATTCCAGTAGGAATGCAAGCCTCCTTTCGCCTGTAGGTATGGGGTCCTTGGGTAAGAGTTCCTAGAAGAAGGCGAAGCAGATTGTGTTTCTTAGTGTAGCTCCAATGAGAGCAATGAGGCAGACTTCCATGGCATGTATGTCGTGAGAGAACAGAATCCCTGGAGCTGTTGAAGAGCTGAGTCCACCTAGCTTTCTAAGGAAGGGTGCAGCGAGTTGCCTTAAACTCTGAATACATAGTGTGACTGGGAAAGGCTTCTAGGTCGGGATGTTTCTTAGAAGGGTAAAGGAGACTGCTGGTACTCACTGTAGTTGTACGAAAAAGGGTGCCTACACTAGGGTGCCTAGTGTCTGGTAGAGTGAAGAAACGTTCAAGTAAAGCAGAACTTCCAATCCGACATAATGGAAAATGCTAAGCGCTTTCGCTTCAGCAGGGCTTTTCAGGCCTTAGCTTGAGGCAAGGACTCACGTCAAGTTACCCTGTAGCTCTAGAGCATGACAGGAGGAACTCCCACCCATGCTATGGAAGCACCGTGTTTCCTTAGAGAAACTCCTTTTCTTTCCAGAGGGCTGCCCACAGTGAATCGAGGCCAGTCAAAACAGTGTTATTTAGGTATCTCAGGCTGGCGTGGCTAGAGATTTAAAATGGGAACGCAAGGCTTAGGCCTTCAAGTCTTCTTTTCCGGTGAACATGCACCCGGACACCTTCTTATATCTAAGAAGTCCAAAGAGACTCTAGATACACCCTGGTCCCTTGCTGAATCAACTTTTCTTCACAGAGTGTTCTGCATATATGGAACTCCCTCATCCTTGGAACGTTCTATGTATGCTATAGGGCCGAAGCCTATTCTAAAGTCCTGCAGTGTAAAAGGAAAAACTGTGCTTTGGTTCCAGTAGGAATGCAAGCCTCCTTTCTCCTCTAGGTATGGGGTCATTGGGTAAGAGTTCCTAGAGGTAGGCGAAGCAGATTGTGTATCTTAGTGAAGCTCCACAGAGGGCAATGAGGCAGACTTCCATGGCATGTAGGACGTGAGAGAACAGAATCCCTGGAGCTGTTGAAGAGCTGAGTCCACCTAGCTTCCTAAGGAAGGGTGCAGCGAGTTGCCCTACACTCTGATTACATAGAGTGACTGGGAAAGGCTTCTAGGTCTGGATGTTTCTTAGAAGAGCAAAAAAGACTGCTGGTACTCACTGTATTTCTACGAAAAAGGGTGCCTACACGAGGGTGCCTTGTGTCTGGTAAGTGAAGAAACATTCAAGTAAAGCAGAACTTGGAATACGACATAATGGAAACTGCTAAGCGCTTTCGCTTCCGCAAGGCTTTTCAGGCCTTAGCTTGAGGCAAACACTCACGTCAAGTTTCCCTGTAGCTCTAGAGCAGGACAGCAGGAGCTCCCACCCATGCTATGGAAGCACCGTGTTTCCTTAGAGAAAACTCCTTTTCTTTCGAGAGGGCTGCCTACAGTGACCAGAAGCCAGGTAAAAACAGTGTTATTTAGGATTCTTCAGGGAAGCATGTTTAGAGATTTAACATGGGAAAGCAAGGCTTGTGCCATCAGGTCTCCTTCTCGGGTTAACATGCAGCCGAAACCCTTCTGATTTCTAACAAGTCAATAGAGACTCTAGCCACACCCTGGTCCCTTGCTGAATCAACTTTTCTTCACAGGGTTTTCTGCATGTATCGAACTCCCTCATTCTTGGAACGCTCTATGTAACCCTTCGGGCCTAAACCTAGTCTAAAGTCCTGCAGTGTAACAGGAGAAACTTTGCTTAGATTCCAGTAGGAATGCAAGCCTCCTTTCTCCTGTAGGTATGGGGTCCTTGGGTAAGAGTTCCTAGAAGAAGGCGAAGCAGATTGTGTTTCTTAGTGTAGCTCCAATGAGAGCAATGAGGCAGACTTCAATGGCATGTATGTCGTGAGAGGACAGAATCCCTGGAGCTGTTGAAGAGCTGAGTCCACCTAGCTTTCTAAGGAAGGGTGCAGCGAGTTGCCTTAAACTCTGAATACATAGTGTGACTGGGAAAGGCTTCTAGGTCGGGATGTTTCTTAGAAGGGTAAAGGAGACTGCTGGTACTCACTGTAGTTGTACGAAAAAGGGTGCCTACACTAGGGTGCCTAGTGTCTGGTAGAGTGAAGAAACGTTCAAGTAAAGCAGAACTTCCAATCCGACATAATGGAAAATGCTAAGCGCTTTCGCTTCAGCAGGGCTTTTCAGGCCTTAGCTTGAGGCAAGGACTCACGTCAAGTTACCCTGTATCTCTAGAGCATGACAGGAGGAACTCCCACCCATGCTATGGAAGCACCGTGTTTCCTTAGAGAAACTACTTTTCTTTCCAGAGGGCTGCCCACAGTGAATCGAGGCCAGTCAAAACAGTGTTATTTAGGTATCTCAGGCTGGCGTGGCTAGAGATTTAAAATGGGAACGCAAGGCTTAGGCATTCAAGTCTTCTTTTCCGGTGAACATGCACCCGGACACCTTCTTATATCTAAGAAGTCCAAAGAGACTCTAGCTACACCCTGGTCCCTTGCTGAATCAACTTTTCTTCACAGAGTGTTCTGCATATATGGAACTCCCTCATCCTTGGAACGTTCTATGTATGCTATAGGGCCGAAGCCTATTCTAAAGTCCTGCAGTGTAAAAGGAAAAACTGTGCTTTGGTTCCAGTAGGAATGCAAGCCTCCTTTCTCCTGTAGGTACGGGGTCATTGGTTAAGAGTTCCTAGAGGTAGGCGAAGCAGATTGTGTATCTTAGTGAAGCTCCACAGAGGGCAATGAGGCAGACTTCCATGGCATGTAGGACGTGAGAGAACAGAATCCCTGGAGCTGTTGAAGAGCTGAGTCCACCTAGCTTCCTAAGGAAGGGTGCAGCGAGTTGCCCTACACTCTGATTACATAGAGTGACTGGGAAAGGCTTCTAGGTCTGGATGTTTCTTAGAAGAGCAAAGAAGACTGCTGGTACTCACTGTATTTCTACGAAAAAGGGTGCCTACACGAGGGTGCCTTGTGTCTGGTAAGTGAAGAAACATTCAAGTAAAGCAGAACTTGGAATACGACATAATGGAAACTGCTAAGCGCTTTCGCTTCCGCAAGGCTTTTCAGGCCTTAGCTTGAGGCAAACACTCACGTCAAGTTTCCCTGTAGCTCTAGAGCAGGACAGCAGGAGCTCCCACCCATGCTATGGAAGCACCGTGTTTCCTTAGAGAACACTCCTTTTCTTTCGAGAGGGCTGCCTACAGTGACCAGAAGCCAGGTAAAAACAGTGTTATTTAGGATTCTTCAGGGAAGCATGTTTAGAGATTTAACATGGGAAAGCAAGGCTTGTGCCATCAGGTCTCCTTCTCGGGTTAACATGCAGCCGAAACCCTTCTGATTTCTAACAAGTCAATAGAGACTCTAGCCAAACCCTGGTCCCTTGCTGAATCAACTTTTCTTCACAGGGTTTTCTGCATGTATCGAACTCCCTCATTCTTGGAACGCTCTATGTAACCCTTCGGGCCTAAACCTAGTCTAAAGTCCTGCAGTGTAACAGGAGAAACTTTGCTTAGATTCCAGTAGGAATGCAAGCCTCCTTTCTCCTGTAGGTATGGGGTCCTTGGGTAAGAGTTCCTAGAAGAAGGCGAAGCAGATTGTGTTTCTTAGTGTAGCTCCAATGAGAGCAATGAGGCAGACTTCAATGGCATGTATGTCGTGAGAGAACAGAATCCCTGGAGCTGTTGAAGAGCTGAGTCCACCTAGCTTTCTAAGGAAGGGTGCAGCGAGTTGCCTTAAACTCTGAATACATAGCGTGACTGGGAAAGGCTTCTAGGTCGGGATGTTTCTTAGAAGGGTAAAGGAGACTGCTGGTACTCACTGTAGTTGTACGAAAAAGGGTGCCTACACTAGGGTGCCTAGTGTCTGGTAGAGTGAAGAAACGTTCAAGTAAAGCAGAACTTCCAATCCGACATAATGGAAAATGCTAAGCACTTTCGCTTCAGCAGGGCTTTTCAGGCCTTAGCTTGAGGCAAGGACTCACGTCAAGTTACCCTGTAGCTCTAGAGCATGACAGGAGGAACTCCCACCCATGCTATGGAAGCACCGTGTTTCCTTAGAGAAACTCCTTTTCTTTCCAGAGGGCTGCCCACAGTGAATCGAGGCCAGTCAAAACAGTGTTATTTAGGTATCTCAGGCTGGCGTGGCTAGAGATTTAAAATGGGAACGCAAGGCTTAGGCCTTCAAGTCTTCTTTTCCGGTGAACATGCACCCGGACACCTTCTTATATCTAAGAAGTCCAAAGAGACTCTAGCTACACCCTGGTCCCTTGCTGAATCAACTTTTCTTCACAGAGTGTTCTGCATATATGGAACTCCCTCATCCTTGGAACGTTCTATGTATGCTATAGGGCCGAAGCCTATTCTAAAGTCCTGCAGTGTAAAAGGAAAAACTGTGCTTTGGTTCCAGTAGGAATGCAAGCCTCCTTTCTCCTCTAGGTATGGGGTCATTGGGTAAGAGTTCCTAGAGGTAGGCGAAGCAGATTGTGTATCTTAGTGAAGCTCCACAGAGGGCAATGAGGCAGACTTCCATGGCATGTAGGACGTGAGAGAACAGAATCCCTGGAGCTGTTGAAGAGCTGAGTCCACCTAGCTTCCTAAGGAAGGGTGCAGCGAGTTGCCCTACACTCTGATTACATAGAGTGACTGGGAAAGGCTTCTAGGTCTGGATGTTTCTTAGAAGAGCAAAAAAGACTGCTGGTACTCACTGTATTTCTACGAAAAAGGGTGCCTACACGAGGGTGCCTTGTGTCTGGTAAGTGAAGAAACATTCAAGTAAAGCAGAACTTGGAATACGACATAATGGAAACTGCTAAGCGCTTTCGCTTCCGCAAGGCTTTTCAGGCCTTAGCTTGAGGCAAACACTCACGTCAAGTTTCCCTGTAGCTCTAGAGCAGGACAGCAGGAGCTCCCACCCATGCTATGGAAGCACCGTGTTTCCTTAGAGAAAACTCCTTTTCTTTCGAGAGGGCTGCCTACAGTGACCAGAAGCCAGGTAAAAACAGTGTTATTTAGGATTCTTCAGGGAAGCATGTTTAGAGATTTAACATGGGAAAGCAAGGCTTGTGCCATCAGGTCTCCTTCTCGGGTTAACATGCAGCCGAAACCCTTCTGATTTCTAACAAGTCAATAGAGACTCTAGCCAAACCCTGGTCCCTTGCTGAATCAACTTTTCTTCACAGGGTTTTCTGCATGTATCGAACTCCCTCATTCTTGGAACGCTCTATGTAACCCTTCGGGCCTAAACCTAGTCTAAAGTCCTGCAGTGTAACAGGAGAAACTTTGCTTAGATTCCAGTAGGAATGCAAGCCTCCTTTCTCCTGTAGGTATGGGGTCCTTGGGTAAGAGTTCCTAGAAGAAGGCGAAGCAGATTGTGTTTCTTAGTGTAGCTCCAATGAGAGCAATGAGGCAGACTTCAATGGCATGTATGTCGTGAGAGGACAGAATCCCTGGAGCTGTTGAAGAGCTGAGTCCACCTAGCTTTCTAAGGAAGGGTGCAGCGAGTTGCCTTAAACTCTGAATACATAGTGTGACTGGGAAAGGCTTCTAGGTCGGGATGTTTCTTAGAAGGGTAAAGGAGACTGCTGGTACTCACTGTAGTTGTACGAAAAAGGGTGCCTACACTAGGGTGCCTAGTGTCTGGTAGAGTGAAGAAACGTTCAAGTAAAGCAGAACTTCCAATCCGACATAATGGAAAATGCTAAGCGCTTTCGCTTCAGCAGGGCTTTTCAGGCCTTAGCTTGAGGCAAGGACTCACGTCAAGTTACCCTGTAGCTCTAGAGCATGACAGGAGGAACTCCCACCCATGCTATGGAAGCACCGTGTTTCCTTAGAGAAACTCCTTTTCTTTCCAGAGGGCTGCCCACAGTGAATCGAGGCCAGTCAAAACAGTGTTATTTAGGTATCTCAGGCTGGCGTGGCTAGAGATTTAAAATGGGAACGCAAGGCTTAGGCATTCAAGTCTTCTTTTCCGGTGAACATGCACCCGGACACCTTCTTATATCTAAGAAGTCCAAAGAGACTCTAGCTACACCCTGGTCCCTTGCTGAATCAACTTTTCTTCACAGAGTGTTCTGCATATATGGAACTCCCTCATCCTTGGAACGTTCTATGTATGCTATAGGGCCGAAGCCTATTCTAAAGTCCTGCAGTGTAAAAGGAAAAACTGTGCTTTGGTTCCAGTAGGAATGCAAGCCTCCTTTCTCCTGTAGGTACGGGGTCATTGGTTAAGAGTTCCTAGAGGTAGGCGAAGCAGATTGTGTATCTTAGTGAAGCTCCACAGAGGGCAATGAGGCAGACTTCCATGGCATGTAGGACGTGAGAGAACAGAATCCCTGGAGCTGTTGAAGAGCTGAGTCCACCTAGCTTCCTAAGGAAGGGTGCAGCGAGTTGCCCTACACTCTGATTACATAGAGTGACTGGGAAAGGCTTCTAGGTCTGGATGTTTCTTAGAAGAGCAAAGAAGACTGCTGGTACTCACTGTATTTCTACGAAAAAGGGTGCCTACACGAGGGTGCCTTGTGTCTGGTAAGTGAAGAAACATTCAAGTAAAGCAGAACTTGGAATACGACATAATGGAAACTGCTAAGCGCTTTCGCTTCCGCAAGGCTTTTCAGGCCTTAGCTTGAGGCAAACACTCACGTCAAGTTTCCCTGTAGCTCTAGAGCAGGACAGCAGGAGCTCCCACCCATGCTATGGAAGCACCGTGTTTCCTTAGAGAAAACTCCTTTTCTTTCGAGAGGGCTGCCTACAGTGACCAGAAGCCAGGTAAAAACAGTGTTATTTAGGATTCTTCAGGGAAGCATGTTTAGAGATTTAACATGGGAAAGCAAGGCTTGTGCCATCAGGTCTCCTTCTCGGGTTAACATGCAGCCGAAACCCTTCTGATTTCTAACAAGTCAATAGAGACTCTAGCCAAACCCTGGTCCCTTGCTGAATCAACTTTTCTTCACAGGGTTTTCTGCATGTATCGAACTCCCTCATTCTTGGAACGCTCTATGTAACCCTTCGGGCCTAAACCTAGTCTAAAGTCCTGCAGTGTAACAGGAGAAACTTTGCTTAGATTCCAGTAGGAATGCAAGCCTCCTTTCTCCTGTAGGTATGGGGTCCTTGGGTAAGAGTTCCTAGAAGAAGGCGAAGCAGATTGTGTTTCTTAGTGTAGCTCCAATGAGAGCAATGAGGCAGACTTCAATGGCATGTATGTCGTGAGAGAACAGAATCCCTGGAGCTGTTGAAGAGCTGAGTCCACCTAGCTTTCTAAGGAAGGGTGCAGCGAGTTGCCTTAAACTCTGAATACATAGTGTGACTGGGAAAGGCTTCTAGGTCGGGATGTTTCTTAGAAGGGTAAAGGAGACTGCTGGTACTCACTGTAGTTGTACGAAAAAGGGTGCCTACACTAGGGTGCCTAGTGTCTGGTAGAGTGAAGAAACGTTCAAGTAAAGCAGAACTTCCAATCCGACATAATGGAAAATGCTAAGCGCTTTCGCTTCAGCAGGGCTTTTCAGGCCTTAGCTTGAGGCAAGGACTCACGTCAAGTTACCCTGTAGCTCTAGAGCATGACAGGAGGAACTCCCACCCATGCTATGGAAGCACCGTGTTTCCTTAGAGAAACTCCTTTTCTTTCCAGAGGGCTGCCCACAGTGAATCGAGGCCAGTCAAAACAGTGTTATTTAGGTATCTCAGGCTGGCGTGGCTAGAGATTTAAAATGGGAACGCAAGGCTTAGGCCTTCAAGTCTTCTTTTCCGGTGAACATGCACCCGGACACCTTCTTATATCTAAGAAGTCCAAAGAGACTCTAGCTACACCCTGGTCCCTTGCTGAATCAACTTTTCTTCACAGAGTGTTCTGCATATATGGAACTCCCTCATCCTTGGAACGTTCTATGTATGCTATAGGGCCGAAGCCTATTCTAAAGTCCTGCAGTGTAAAAGGAAAAACTGTGCTTTGGTTCCAGTAGGAATGCAAGCCTCCTTTCTCCTCTAGGTATGGGGTCATTGGGTAAGAGTTCCTAGAGGTAGGCGAAGCAGATTGTGTATCTTAGTGAAGCTCCACAGAGGGCAATGAGGCAGACTTCCATGGCATGTAGGACGTGAGAGAACAGAATCCCTGGAGCTGTTGAAGAGCTGAGTCCACCTAGCTTCCTAAGGAAGGGTGCAGCGAGTTGCCCTACACTCTGGTTACATAGAGTGACTGGGAAAGGCTTCTAGGTCTGGATGTTTCTTAGAAGAGCAAAAAAGACTGCTGGTACTCACTGTATTTCTACGAAAAAGGGTGCCTACACGAGGGTGCCTTGTGTCTGGTAAGTGAAGAAACATTCAAGTAAAGCAGAACTTGGAATACGACATAATGGAAACTGCTAAGCGCTTTCGCTTCCGCAAGGCTTTTCAGGCCTTAGCTTGAGGCAAACACTCACGTCAAGTTTCCCTGTAGCTCTAGAGCAGGACAGCAGGAGCTCCCACCCATGCTATGGAAGCACCGTGTTTCCTTAGAGAAAACTCCTTTTCTTTCGAGAGGGCTGCCTACAGTGACCAGAAGCCAGGTAAAAACAGTGTTATTTAGGATTCTTCAGGGAAGCATGTTTAGAGATTTAACATGGGAAAGCAAGGCTTGTGCCATCAGGTCTCCTTCTCGGGTTAACATGCAGCCGAAACCCTTCTGATTTCTAACAAGTCAATAGAGACTCTAGCCAAACCCTGGTCCCTTGCTGAATCAACTTTTCTTCACAGGGTTTTCTGCATGTATCGAACTCCCTCATTCTTGGAACGCTCTATGTAACCCTTCGGGCCTAAACCTAGTCTAAAGTCCTGCAGTGTAACAGGAAAAACTTTGCTTAGATTCCAGTAGGAATGCAAGCCTCCTTTCTCCTGTAGGTATGGGGTCCTTGGGTAAGAGTTCCTAGAAGAAGGCGAAGCAGATTGTGTTTCTTAGTGTAGCTCCAATGAGAGCAATGAGGCAGACTTCAATGGCATGTATGTCGTGAGAGGACAGAATCCCTGGAGCTGTTGAAGAGCTGAGTCCACCTAGCTTTCTAAGGAAGGGTGCAGCGAGTTGCCTTAAACTCTGAATACATAGTGTGACTGGGAAAGGCTTCTAGGTCGGGATGTTTCTTAGAAGGGTAAAGGAGACTGCTGGTACTCACTGTAGTTGTACGAAAAAGGGTGCCTACACTAGGGTGCCTAGTGTCTGGTAGAGTGAAGAAACGTTCAAGTAAAGCAGAACTTCCAATCCGACATAATGGAAAATGCTAAGCGCTTTCGCTTCAGCAGGGCTTTTCAGGCCTTAGCTTGAGGCAAGGACTCACGTCAAGTTACCCTGTAGCTCTAGAGCATGACAGGAGGAACTCCCACCCATGCTATGGAAGCACCGTGTTTCCTTAGAGAAACTCCTTTTCTTTCCAGAGGGCTGCCCACAGTGAATCGAGGCCAGTCAAAACAGTGTTATTTAGGTATCTCAGGCTGGCGTGGCTAGAGATTTAAAATGGGAACGCAAGGCTTAGGCCTTCAAGTCTTCTTTTCCGGTGAACATGCACCCGGACACCTTCTTATATCTAAGAAGTCCAAAGAGACTCTAGCTACACCCTGGTCCCTTGCTGAATCAACTTTTCTTCACAGAGTGTTCTGCATATATGGAACTCCCTCATCCTTGGAACGTTCTATGTATGCTATAGGGCCGAAGCCTATTCTAAAGTCCTGCAGTGTAAAAGGAAAAACTGTGCTTTGGTTCCAGTAGGAATGCAAGCCTCCTTTCTCCTCTAGGTATGGGGTCATTGGGTAAGAGTTCCTAGAGGTAGGCGAAGCAGATTGTGTATCTTAGTGAAGCTCCACAGAGGGCAATGAGGCAGACTTCCATGGCATGTAGGACGTGAGAGAACAGAATCCCTGGAGCTGTTGAAGAGCTGAGTCCACCTAGCTTCCTAAGGAAGGGTGCAGCGAGTTGCCCTACACTCTGGTTACATAGAGTGACTGGGAAAGGCTTCTAGGTCTGGATGTTTCTTAGAAGAGCAAAAAAGACTGCTGGTACTCACTGTATTTCTACGAAAAAGGGTGCCTACACGAGGGTGCCTTGTGTCTGGTAAGTGAAGAAACATTCAAGTAAAGCAGAACTTGGAATACGACATAATGGAAACTGCTAAGCGCTTTCGCTTCCGCAAGGCTTTTCAGGCCTTAGCTTGAGGCAAACACTCACGTCAAGTTTCCCTGTAGCTCTAGAGCAGGACAGCAGGAGCTCCCACCCATGCTATGGAAGCACCGTGTTTCCTTAGAGAAAACTCCTTTTCTTTCGAGAGGGCTGCCTACAGTGACCAGAAGCCAGGTAAAAACAGTGTTATTTAGGATTCTTCAGGGAAGCATGTTTAGAGATTTAACATGGGAAAGCAAGGCTTGTGCCATCAGGTCTCCTTCTCGGGTTAACATGCAGCCGAAACCCTTCTGATTTCTAACAAGTCAATAGAGACTCTAGCCAAACCCTGGTCCCTTGCTGAATCAACTTTTCTTCACAGGGTTTTCTGCATGTATCGAACTCCCTCATTCTTGGAACGCTCTATGTAACCCTTCGGGCCTAAACCTAGTCTAAAGTCCTGCAGTGTAACAGGAAAAACTTTGCTTAGATTCCAGTAGGAATGCAAGCCTCCTTTCTCCTGTAGGTATGGGGTCCTTGGGTAAGAGTTCCTAGAAGAAGGCGAAGCAGATTGTGTTTCTTAGTGTAGCTCCAATGAGAGCAATGAGGCAGACTTCAATGGCATGTATGTCGTGAGAGGACAGAATCCCTGGAGCTGTTGAAGAGCTGAGTCCACCTAGCTTTCTAAGGAAGGGTGCAGCGAGTTGCCTTAAACTCTGAATACATAGTGTGACTGGGAAAGGCTTCTAGGTCGGGATGTTTCTTAGAAGGGTAAAGGAGACTGCTGGTACTCACTGTAGTTGTACGAAAAAGGGTGCCTACACTAGGGTGCCTAGTGTCTGGTAGAGTGAAGAAACGTTCAAGTAAAGCAGAACTTCCAATCCGACATAATGGAAAATGCTAAGCGCTTTCGCTTCAGCAGGGCTTTTCAGGCCTTAGCTTGAGGCAAGGACTCACGTCAAGTTACCCTGTAGCTCTAGAGCATGACAGGAGGAACTCCCACCCATGCTATGGAAGCACCGTGTTTCCTTAGAGAAACTCCTTTTCTTTCCAGAGGGCTGCCCACAGTGAATCGAGGCCAGTCAAAACAGTGTTATTTAGGTATCTCAGGCTGGCGTGGCTAGAGATTTAAAATGGGAACGCAAGGCTTAGGCATTCAAGTCTTCTTTTCCGGTGAACATGCACCCGGACACCTTCTTATATCTAAGAAGTCCAAAGAGACTCTAGCTACACCCTGGTCCCTTGCTGAATCAACTTTTCTTCACAGAGTGTTCTGCATATATGGAACTCCCTCATCCTTGGAACGTTCTATGTATGCTATAGGGCCGAAGCCTATTCTAAAGTCCTGCAGTGTAAAAGGAAAAACTGTGCTTTGGTTCCAGTAGGAATGCAAGCCTCCTTTCTCCTGTAGGTACGGGGTCATTGGTTAAGAGTTCCTAGAGGTAGGCGAAGCAGATTGTGTATCTTAGTGAAGCTCCACAGAGGGCAATGAGGCAGACTTCCATGGCATGTAGGACGTGAGAGAACAGAATCCCTGGAGCTGTTGAAGAGCTGAGTCCACCTAGCTTCCTAAGGAAGGGTGCAGCGAGTTGCCCTACACTCTGATTACATAGAGTGACTGGGAAAGGCTTCTAGGTCTGGATGTTTCTTAGAAGAGCAAAGAAGACTGCTGGTACTCACTGTATTTCTACGAAAAAGGGTGCCTACACGAGGGTGCCTTGTGTCTGGTAAGTGAAGAAACATTCAAGTAAAGCAGAACTTGGAATACGACATAATGGAAACTGCTAAGCGCTTTCGCTTCCGCAAGGCTTTTCAGGCCTTAGCTTGAGGCAAACACTCACGTCAAGTTTCCCTGTAGCTCTAGAGCAGGACAGCAGGAGCTCCCACCCATGCTATGGAAGCACCGTGTTTCCTTAGAGAAAACTCCTTTTCTTTCCAGAGGGCTGCCTACAGTGACCAGAAGCCAGGTAAAAACAGTGTTATTTAGGATTCTTCAGGGAAGCATGTTTAGAGATTTAACATGGGAAAGCAAGGCTTGTGCCATCAGGTCTCCTTCTCGGGTTAACATGCAGCCGAAACCCTTCTGATTTCTAACAAGTCAATAGAGACTCTAGCCAAACCCTGGTCCCTTGCTGAATCAACTTTTCTTCACAGGGTTTTCTGCATGTATCGAACTCCCTCATTCTTGGAACGCTCTATGTAACCCTTCGGGCCTAAACCTAGTCTAAAGTCCTGCAGTGTAACAGGAGAAACTTTGCTTAGATTCCAGTAGGAATGCAAGCCTCCTTTCTCCTGTAGGTATGGGGTCCTTGGGTAAGAGTTCCTAGAAGAAGGCGAAGCAGATTGTGTTTCTTAGTGTAGCTCCAATGAGAGCAATGAGGCAGACTTCAATGGCATGTATGTCGTGAGAGGACAGAATCCCTGGAGCTGTTGAAGAGCTGAGTCCACCTAGCTTTCTAAGGAAGGGTGCAGCGAGTTGCCTTAAACTCTGAATACATAGTGTGACTGGGAAAGGCTTCTAGGTCGGGATGTTTCTTAGAAGGGTAAAGGAGACTGCTGGTACTCACTGTAGTTGTACGAAAAAGGGTGCCTACACTAGGGTGCCTAGTGTCTGGTAGAGTGAAGAAACGTTCAAGTAAAGCAGAACTTCCAATCCGACATAATGGAAAATGCTAAGCGCTTTCGCTTCAGCAGGGCTTTTCAGGCCTTAGCTTGAGGCAAGGACTCACGTCAAGTTACCCTGTAGCTCTAGAGCATGACAGGAGGAACTCCCACCCATACTATGGAAGCACCGTGTTTCCTTAGAGAAACTCCTTTTCTTTCCAGAGGGCTGCCCACAGTGAATCGAGGCCAGTCAAAACAGTGTTATTTAGGTATCTCAGGCTGGCGTGGCTAGAGATTTAAAATGGGAACGCAAGGCTTAGGCATTCAAGTCTTCTTTTCCGGTGAACATGCACCCGGACACCTTCTTATATCTAAGAAGTCCAAAGAGACTCTAGCTACACCCTGGTCCCTTGCTGAATCAACTTTTCTTCACAGAGTGTTCTGCATATATGGAACTCCCTCATCCTTGGAACGTTCTATGTATGCTATAGGGCCGAAGCCTATTCTAAAGTCCTGCAGTGTAAAAGGAAAAACTGTGCTTTGGTTCCAGTAGTAATGCAAGCCTCCTTTCTCCTGTAGGTACGGGGTCATTGGGTAAGAGTTCCTAGAGGTAGGCGAAGCAGATTGTGTATCTTAGTGAAGCTCCACAGAGGGCAATGAGGCAGACTTCCATGGCATGTAGGACGTGAGAGAACAGAATCCCTGGAGCTGTTGAAGAGCTGAGTCCACCTAGCTTCCTAAGGAAGGGTGCAGCGAGTTGCCCTACACTCTGATTACATAGAGTGACTGGGAAAGGCTTCTAGGTCTGGATGTTTCTTAGAAGAGCAAAGAAGACTGCTGGTACTCACTGTATTTCTACGAAAAAGGTTGCCTACACGAGGGTGCCTTGTGTCTGGTAAGTGAAGAAACATTCAAGTAAAGCAGAACTTCCAATACGACATAATGGAAACTGCTAAGCGCTTTCGCTTCCGCAAGGCTTTTCAGGCCTTAGCTTGAGGCAAACACTCACGTCAAGTTTCCCTGTAGCTCTAGAGCAGGACAGCAGGAGCTCCCACCCATGCTATGGAAGCACCGTGTTTCCTTAGAGAAAACTCCTTTTCTTTCGAGAGGGCTGCCTACAGTGACCAGAAGCCAGGTAAAAACAGTGTTATTTAGGATTCTTCAGGGAAGCATGTTTAGAGATTTAACATGGGAAAGCAAGGCTTGTGCCATCAGGTCTCCTTCTCGGGTTAACATGCAGCCGAAACCCTTCTGATTTCTAACAAGTCAATAGAGACTCTAGCCAAACCCTGGTCCCTTGCTGAATCAACTTTTCTTCACAGGGTTTTCTGCATGTATCGAACTCCCTCATTCTTGGAACGCTCTATGTAACCCTTCGGGCCTAAACCTAGTCTAAAGTCCTGCAGTGTAACAGGAGAAACTTTGCTTAGATTCCAGTAGGAATGCAAGCCTCCTTTCTCCTGTAGGTATGGGGTCCTTGGGTAAGAGTTCCTAGAAGAAGGCGAAGCAGATTGTGTTTCTTAGTGTAGCTCCAATGAGAGCAATGAGGCAGACTTCAATGGCATGTATGTCGTGAGAGAACAGAATCCCTGGAGCTGTTGAAGAGCTGAGTCCACCTAGCTTTCTAAGGAAGGGTGCAGCGAGTTGCCTTAAACTCTGAATACATAGTGTGACTGGGAAAGCCTTCTAGGTCGGGATGTTTCTTAGAAGGGTAAAGGAGACTGCTGGTACTCACTGTAGTTGTACGAAAAAGGGTGCCTACACTAGGGTGCCTAGTGTCTGGTAGAGTGAAGAAACGTTCAAGTAAAGCAGAACTTCCAATCCGACATAATGGAAAATGCTAAGCGCTTTCGCTTCAGCAGGGCTTTTCAGGCCTTAGCTTGAGGCAAGGACTCACGTCAAGTTACCCTGTAGCTCTAGAGCATGACAGGAGGAACTCCCACCCATGCTATGGAAGCACCGTGTTTCCTTAGAGAAACTCCTTTTCTTTCCAGAGGGCTGCCCACAGTGAATCGAGGCCAGTCAAAACAGTGTTATTTAGGTATCTCAGGCTGGCGTGGCTAGAGATTTAAAATGGGAACGCAAGGCTTAGGCATTCAAGTCTTCTTTTCCGGTGAACATGCACCCGGACACCTTCTTATATCTAAGAAGTCCAAAGAGACTCTAGCTACACCCTGGTCCCTTGCTGAATCAACTTTTCTTCACAGAGTGTTCTGCATGTATGGAACTCCCTCATCCTTGGAACGTTCTATGTATGCTATAGGGCCGAAGCCTATTCTAAAGTCCTGCAGTGTAAAAGGAAAAACTGTGCTTTGGTTCCAGTAGGAATGCAAGCCTCCTTTCTCCTGTAGGTATGGGGTCATTGGGTAAGAGTTCCTAGAGGTAGGCGAAGCAGATTGTGTATCTTAGTGAAGCTCCACAGAGGGCAATGAGGCAGACTTCCATGGCATGTAGGACGTGAGAGAACAGAATCCCTGGAGCTGTTGAAGAGCTGAGTCCACCTAGCTTCCTAAGGAAGGGTGCAGCGAGTTGCCCTACACTCTGATTACATAGAGTGACTGGGAAAGGCGTCTAGGTCTGGATGTTTCTTAGAAGAGCAAAGAAGACTGCTGGTACTCACTGTATTTCTACGAAAAAGGGTGCCTACACGAGGGTGCCTTGTGTCTGGTAAGAGAAGAAACATTCAAGTAAAGCAGAACTTGGAATACGACATAATGGAAACTGCTAAGCGCTTTCGCTTCCGCAAGGCTTTTCAGGCCTTAGCTTGAGGCAAACACTCACGTCAAGTTTCCCTGTAGCTCTAGAGCAGGACAGCAGGAGCTCCCACCCATGCTATGGAAGCACCGTGTTTCCTTAGAGAAAACTCCTTTTCTTTCGAGAGGGCTGCCTACAGTGACCAGAAGCCAGGTAAAAACAGTGTTATTTAGGATTCTTCAGGGAAGCATGTTTAGAGATTTAACATGGGAAAGCAAGGCTTGTGCCATCAGGTCTCCTTCTCGGGTTAACATGCAGCCGAAACCCTTCTGATTTCTAACAAGTCAATAGAGACTCTAGCCAAACCCTGGTCCCTTGCTGAATCAACTTTTCTTCACAGGGTTTTCTGCATGTATCGAACTCCCTCATTCTTGGAACGCTCTATGTAACCCTTCGGGCCTAAACCTATTCTAAAGTCCTGCAGTATAACAGGAAAAACTTTGCTTAGATTCCAGTAGGAATGCAAGCCTCCTTCCTCCTGTAGGTATGGGGTCCTTGGGTAAGAGTTCCTAGAAGAAGGCGAAGCAGATTGTGTTTCTTAGTGTAGCTCCAATGAGAGCAATGAGGCAGACTTCAATGGCATGTATGTCGTGAGAGAACAGAATCCCTGGAGCTGTTGAAGAGCTGAGTCCACCTAGCTTTCTAAGGAAGGGTGCAGCGAGTTGCCTTAAACTCTGAATACATAGTGTGACTGGGAAAGGCTTCTAGGTCGGGATGTTTCTTAGAAGGGTAAAGGAGACTGCTGGTACTCACTGTAGTTGTACGAAAAAGGGTGCCTACACTAGGGTGCCTAGTGTCTGGTAGAGTGAAGAAACGTTCAAGTAAAGCAGAACTTCCAATCCGACATAATGGAAAATGCTAAGCGCTTTCGCTTCAGCAGGGCTTTTCAGGCCTTAGCTTGAGGCAAGCACTCACGTCAAGTTACCCTGTAGCTCTAGAGCATGACAGGAGGAACTCCCACCCATGCTATGGAAGCACCGTGTTTCCTTAGAGAAACTCCTTTTCTTTCCAGAGGGCTGCCCACAGTGAATCGAGGCCAGTCAAAACAGTGTTATTTAGGTATCTCAGGCTGGCGTGGCTAGAGATTTAAAATGGGAATGCAAGGCTTAGGCATTCAAGTCTTCTTTTCCGGTGAACATGCACCCGGACACCTTCTTATATCTAAGAAGTCCAAAGAGACTCTAGCTACACCCTGGTCCCTTGCTGAATCAACTTTTCTTCACAGAGTGTTCTGCATATATGGAACTCCCTCATCCTTGGAACGTTCTATGTATGCTATAGGGCCGAAGCCTATTCTAAAGTCCTGCAGTGTAAAAGGAAAAACTGTGCTTTGGTTCCAGTAGGAATGCAAGCCTCCTTTCTCCTGTAGGTATGGGGTCATTGGGTAAGAGTTCCTAGAGGTAGGCGAAGCAGATTGTGTATCTTAGTGAAGCTCCACAGAGGGCAATGAGGCAGACTTCCATGGCATGTAGGACGTGAGAGAACAGAATCCCTGGAGCTGTTGAAGAGCTGAGTCCACCTAGCTTCCTAAGGAAGGGTGCAGCGAGTTGCCCTACACTCTGATTACATAGAGTGACTGGGAAAGGCTTCTAGGTCTGGATGTTTCTTAGAAGAGCAAAAAAGACTGCTGGTACTCACTGTATTTCTACGAAAAAGGGTGCCTACACGAGGGTGCCTTGTGTCTGGTAAGTGAAGAAACATTCAAGTAAAGCAGAACTTGGAATACGACATAATGGAAACTGCTAAGCGCTTTCGCTTCCGCAAGGCTTTTCAGGCCTTAGCTTGAGGCAAACACTCACGTCAAGTTTCCCTGTAGCTCTAGAGCAGGACAGCAGGAGCTCCCACCCATGCTATGGAAGCACCGTGTTTCCTTAGAGAAAACTCCTTTTCTTTCGAGAGGGCTGCCTACAGTGACCAGAAGCCAGGTAAAAACAGTGTTATTTAGGATTCTTCAGGGAAGCATGTTTAGAGATTTAACATGGGAAAGCAAGGCTTGTGCCATCAGGTCTCCTTCTCGGGTTAACATGCAGCCGAAACCCTTCTGATTTCTAACAAGTCAATAGAGACTCTAGCCAAACCCTGGTCCCTTGCTGAATCAACTTTTCTTCACAGGGTTTTCTGCATGTATCGAACTCCCTCATTCTTGGAACGCTCTATGTAACCCTTCAGGCCTAAACCTAGTCTAAAGTCCTGCAGTGTAACAGGAGAAACTTTGCTTAGATTCCAGTAGGAATGCAAGCCTCCTTTCTCCTGTAGGTATGGGGTCCTTGGGTAAGAGTTCCTAGAAGAAGGCGAAGCAGATTGTGTTTCTTAGTGTAGCTCCAATGAGAGCAATGAGGCAGACTTCAATGGCATGTATGTCGTGAGAGGACAGAATCCCTGGAGCTGTTGAAGAGCTGAGTCCACCTAGCTTTCTAAGGAAGGGTGCAGCGAGTTGCCTTAAACTCTGAATACATAGTGTGACTGGGAAAGCCTTCTAGGTCGGGATGTTTCTTAGAAGGGTAAAGGAGACGGCTGGTACTCACTGTAGTTGTACGAAAAAGGGTGCCTACACTAGGGTGCCTAGTGTCTGGTAGAGTGAAGAAACGTTCAAGTAAAGCAGAACTTCCAATCCGACATAATGGAAAATGCTAAGCGCTTTCGCTTCAGCAGGGCTTTTCAGGCCTTAGCTTGAGGCAAGGACTCACGTCAAGTTACCCTGTAGCTCTAGAGCATGACAGGAGGAACTCCCACCCATGCTATGGAAGCACCGTGTTTCCTTAGAGAAACTCCTTTTCTTTCCAGAGGGCTGCCCACAGTGAATCGAGGCCAGTCAAAACAGTGTTATTTAGGTATCTCAGGCTGGCGTGGCTAGAGATTTAAAATGGGAACGCAAGGCTTAGGCATTCAAGTCTTCTTTTCCGGTGAACATGCACCCGGACACCTTCTTATATCTAAGAAGTCCAAAGAGACTCTAGCTACACCCTGGTCCCTTGCTGAATCAACTTTTCTTCACAGAGTGTTCTGCATGTATGGAACTCCCTCATCCTTGGAACGTTCTATGTATGCTATAGGGCCGAAGCCTATTCTAAAGTCCTGCAGTGTAAAAGGAAAAACTGTGCTTTGGTTCCAGTAGGAATGCAAGCCTCCTTTCTCCTGTAGGTATGGGGTCATTGGGTAAGAGTTCCTAGAGGTAGGCGAAGCAGATTGTGTATCTTAGTGAAGCTCCACAGAGGGCAATGAGGCAGACTTCCATGGCATGTAGGACGTGAGAGAACAGAATCCCTGGAGCTGTTGAAGAGCTGAGTCCACCTAGCTTCCTAAGGAAGGGTGCAGCGAGTTGCCCTACACTCTGATTACATAGAGTGACTGGGAAAGGCGTCTAGGTCTGGATGTTTCTTAGAAGAGCAAAGAAGACTGCTGGTACTCACTGTATTTCTACGAAAAAGGGTGCCTACACGAGGGTGCCTTGTGTCTGGTAAGAGAAGAAACATTCAAGTAAAGCAGAACTTGGAATACGACATAATGGAAACTGCTAAGCGCTTTCGCTTCCGCAAGGCTTTTCAGGCCTTAGCTTGAGGCAAACACTCACGTCAAGTTTCCCTGTAGCTCTAGAGCAGGACAGCAGGAGCTCCCACCCATGCTATGGAAGCACCGTGTTTCCTTAGAGAAAACTCCTTTTCTTTCGAGAGGGCTGCCTACAGTGACCAGAAGCCAGGTAAAAACAGTGTTATTTAGGATTCTTCAGGGAAGCATGTTTAGAGATTTAACATGGGAAAGCAAGGCTTGTGCCATCAGGTCTCCTTCTCGGGTTAACATGCAGCCGAAACCCTTCTGATTTCTAACAAGTCAATAGAGACTCTAGCCAAACCCTGGTCCCTTGCTGAATCAACTTTTCTTCACAGGGTTTTCTGCATGTATCGAACTCCCTCATTCTTGGAACGCTCTATGTAACCCTTCGGGCCTAAACCTATTCTAAAGTCCTGCAGTATAGCAGGAAAAACTTTGCTTAGATTCCAGTAGGAATGCAAGCCTCCTTCCTCCTGTAGGTATGGGGTCCTTGGGTAAGAGTTCCTAGAAGAAGGCGAAGCAGATTGTGTTTCTTAGTGTAGCTCCAATGAGAGCAATGAGGCAGACTTCAATGGCATGTATGTCGTGAGAGAACAGAATCCCTGGAGCTGTTGAAGAGCTGAGTCCACCTAGCTTTCTAAGGAAGGGTGCAGCGAGTTGCCTTAAACTCTGAATACATAGTGTGACTGGGAAAGGCTTCTAGGTCGGGATGTTTCTTAGAAGGGTAAAGGAGACTGCTGGTACTCACTGTAGTTGTACGAAAAAGGGTGCCTACACTAGGGTGCCTAGTGTCTGGTAGAGTGAAGAAACGTTCAAGTAAAGCAGAACTTCCAATCCGACATAATGGAAAATGCTAAGCGCTTTCGCTTCAGCAGGGCTTTTCAGGCCTTAGCTTGAGGCAAGCACTCACGTCAAGTTACCCTGTAGCTCTAGAGCATGACAGGAGGAACTCCCACCCATGCTATGGAAGCACCGTGTTTCCTTAGAGAAACTCCTTTTCTTTGCAGAGGGCTGCCCACAGTGAATCGAGGCCAGTCAAAACAGTGTTATTTAGGTATCTCAGGCTGGCGTGGCTAGAGATTTAAAATGGGAATGCAAGGCTTAGGCATTCAAGTCTTCTTTTCCGGTGAACATGCACCCGGACACCTTCTTATATCTAAGAAGTCCAAAGAGACTCTAGCTACACCCTGGTCCCTTGCTGAATCAACTTTTCTTCACAGAGTGTTCTGCATATATGGAACTCCCTCATCCTTGGAACGTTCTATGTATGCTATAGGGCCGAAGCCTATTCTAAAGTCCTGCAGTGTAAAAGGAAAAACTGTGCTTTGGTTCCAGTAGGAATGCAAGCCTCCTTTCTCCTGTAGGTATGGGGTCATTGGGTACGAGTTCCTAGAGGTAGGCGAAGCAGATTGTGTATCTTAGTGAAGCTCCACAGAGGGCAATGAGGCAGACTTCCATGGCATGTAGGACGTGAGAGAACAGAATCCCTGGAGCTGTTGAAGAGCTGAGTCCACCTAGCTTCCTAAGGAAGGGTGCAGCGAGTTGCCCTACACTCTGATTACATAGAGTGACTGGGAAAGGCTTCTAGGTCTGGATGTTTCTTAGAAGAGCAAAAAAGACTGCTGGTACTCACTGTATTTCTACGAAAAAGGGTGCCTACACGAGGGTGCCTTGTGTCTGGTAAGTGAAGAAACATTCAAGTAAAGCAGAACTTGGAATACGACATAATGGAAACTGCTAAGCGCTTTCGCTTCCGCAAGGCTTTTCAGGCCTTAGCTTGAGGCAAACACTCACGTCAAGTTTCCCTGTAGCTCTAGAGCAGGACAGCAGGAGCTCCCACCCATGCTATGGAAGCACCGTGTTTCCTTAGAGAAAACTCCTTTTCTTTCGAGAGGGCTGCTTACAGTGACCAGAAGCCAGGTAAAAACAGTGTTATTTAGGATTCTTCAGGGAAGAATGTTTAGAGATTTAACATGGGAAAGCAAGGCTTGTGCCATCAGGTCTCCTTCTCGGGTTAACATGCAGCCCAAACCCTTCTGATTTCTAACAAGTCAATAGAGACTCTAGCCAAACCCTGGTCCCTTGCTGAATCAACTTTTCTTCACAGGGTTTTCTGCATGTATCGAACTCCCTCATTCTTGGAACGCTCTATGTAACCCTTCGGGCCTAAACCTAGTCTAAAGTCCTGCAGTGTAACAGGAGAAACTTTGCTTAGATTCCAGTAGGAATGCAAGCCTCCTTTCTCCTGTAGGTATGGGGTCCTTGGGTAAGAGTTCCTAGAAGAAGGCGAAGCAGATTGTGTTTCTTAGTGTAGCTCCAATGAGAGCAATGAGGCAGACTTCAATGGCATGTATGTCGTGAGAGAACAGAATCCCTGGAGCTGTTGAAGACCTGAGTCCACCTAGCTTTCTAAGGAAGGGTGCAGCGAGTTGCCTTAAACTCTGAATACATAGTGTGACTGGGAAAGGCTTCTAGGTCGGGATGTTTCTTAGAAGGGTAAAGGAGACTGCTGGTACTCACTGTAGTTGTACGAAAAAGGGTGCCTACACTAGGGTGCCTAGTGTCTGGTAGAGTGAAGAAATGTTCAAGTAAAGCAGAACTTCCAATACGACATAATGGAAAATGCTAAGCGCTTTCGCTTCAGCAGGGCTTTTCAGGCCTTAGCTTGAGGCAAGGACTCACGTCAAGTTACCCTGTAGCTCTAGAGCATGACAGGAGGAACTCCCACCCATGCTATGGAAGCACCATGTTTCCTTAGAGAAACTCCTTTTCTTTCCAGAGGGCTGCCCACAGTGAATCGAGGCCAGTCAAAACAGTGTTATTTAGGTATCTCAGGCTGGCGTGGCTAGAGATTTAAAATGGGAACGCAAGACTTAGGCATTCAAGTCTTCTTTTCCTGTGAACATGCACCCGGACACCTTCTTATATCTAAGAAGTCCAAAGAGACTCTAGCTACACCCTGGTCCCTTGCTGAATCAACTTTTCTTCACAGAGTGTTCTGCATATATGGAACTCCCTCATCCTTGGAACGTTCTATGTATGCTATAGGGCCGAAGCCTATTCTAAAGTCCTGCAGTGTAAAAGGAAAAACTGTGCTTTGGTTCCAGTAGGAATGCAAGCCTCCTTTCTCCTGTAGGTATGGGGTCATTGGGTAAGAGTTCCTAGAGGTAGGCGAAGCAGATTGTGTATCTTAGTGAAGCTCCACAGAGGGCAATGAGGCAGACTTCCATGGCATGTAGGACGTGAGAGAACAGAATCCCTGGAGCTGTTGAAGAGCTGAGTCCACCTAGCTTCCTAAGGAAGGGTGCAGCGAGTTGCCCTACACTCTGATTACATAGAGTGACTGGGAAAGGCTTCTAGGCCTGGATGTTTCTTAGAAGAGCAAAGAAGACTGCTGGTACTCACTGTATTTCTACGAAAAAGGGTGCCTACACGAGGGTGCCTTGTGTCTGGTAAGTGAAGAAACATTCAAGTAAAGCAGAACTTCCAATACGACATAATGGAAACTGCTAAGCGCTTTCGCTTCCGCAAGGCTTTTCAGGCCTTAGCTTGAGGCAAACACTCACGTCAAGTTTCCCTGTAGCTCTAGAGCAGGACAGCAGGAGCTCCCACCCATGCTATGGAAGCACCGTGTTTCCTTAGAGAAAACTCCTTTTCTTTCGAGAGGGCTGCCTACAGTGACCAGAAGCCAGGTAAAAACAGTGTTATTTAGGATTCTTCAGGGAAGCATGTTTAGAGATTTAACATGGGAAAGCAAGGCTTGTGCCATCAGGTCTCCTTCTCGGGTTAACATGCAGCCGAAACCCTTCTGATTTCTAACAAGTCAATAGAGACTCTAGCCAAACCCTGGTCCCTTGCTGAATCAACTTTTCTTCACAAGGTTTTCTGCATGTATCGAACTCCCTCATTCTTGGAACGCTCTATGTAACCCTTCGGGCCTAAACCTATTCTAAAGTCCTGCAGTATAACAGGAAAAACTTTGCTTAGATTCCAGTAGGAATGCAAGCCTCCTTTCTCCTGTAGGTATGGGGTCCTTGGGTAAGAGTTCCTAGAAGAAGGCGAAGCAGATTGTGTTTCTTAGTGTAGCTCCAATGAGAGCAATGAGGCAGACTTCAATGGCATGTATGTCGTGAGAGAACAGAATCCCTGGAGCTGTTGAAGAGCTGAGTCCACCTAGCTTTCTAAGGAAGGGTGCAGCGAGTTGCCTTAAACTCTGAATACATAGTGTGACTGGGAAAGGCTTCTAGGTCGGGATGTTTCTTAGAAGGGTAAAGGAGACTGCTGGTACTCACTGTAGTTGTACGAAAAAGGGTGCCTACACTAGGGTGCCTAGTGTCTGGTAGAGTGAAGAAACGTTCAAGTAAAGCAGAACTTCCAATCCGACATAATGGAAAATGCTAAGCGCTTTTGCTTCAGCAGGGCTTTTCAGGCCTTAGCTTGAGGCAAGGACTCACGTCAAGTTACCCTGTAGCTCTAGAGCATGACAGGAGGAACTCCCACCCATGCTATGGAAGCACCGTGTTTCCTTAGAGAAACTCCTTTTCTTTCCAGAGGGCTGCCCACAGTGAATCGAGGCCAGTCAAAACAGTGTTATTTAGGTATCTCAGGCTGGCGTGGCTAGAGATTTAAAATGGGAACGCAAGGCTTAGGCATTCAAGTCTTCTTTTCCGGTGAACATGCACCCGGACACCTTCTTATATCTAAGAAGTCCAAAGAGACTCTAGCTACACCCTGGTCCCTTGCTGAATCAACTTTTCTTCACAGAGTGTTCTGCATATATGGAACTCCCTCATCCTTGGAACGTTCTATGTATGCTATAGGGCCGAAGCCTATTCTAAAGTCCTGCAGTGTAAAAGGAAAAACTGTGCTTTGGTTCCAGTAGGAATGCAAGCCTCCTTTCTCCTGTAGGTACGGGGTCATTGGGTAAGAGTTCCTAGAGGTAGGCGAAGCAGATTGTGTATCTTAGTGAAGCTCCACAGAGGGCAATGAGGCAGACTTCCATGGCATGTAGGACGTGAGAGAACAGAATCCCTGGAGCTGTTGAAGAGCTGAGTCCACCTAGCTTCCTAAGGAAGGGTGCAGCGAGTTGCCCTACACTCTGATTACATAGAGTGACTGGGAAAGGCGTCTAGGTCTGGATGTTTCTTAGAAGAGCAAAGAAGACTGCTGGTACTCACTGTATTTCTACGAAAAAGGGTGCCTACACGAGGGTGCCTTGTGTCTGGTAAGTGAAGAAACATTCAAGTAAAGCAGAACTTGGAATACGACATAATGGAAACTGCTAAGCGCTTTCGCTTCCGCAAGGCTTTTCAGGCCTTAGCTTGAGGCAAACACTCACGTCAAGTTTCGCTGTAGCTCTAGAGCAGGACAGTAGGAGCTCACACCCATGCTATGGAGGCACCGTGTTTCCTTAGAGAAAACTCCTTTTCTTTCGAGAGGGCTGCCTACAGTGACCAGAAGCCAGGTAAAAACAGTGTTATTTAGGATTCTTCAGGGAAGCATGTTTAGAGATTTAACATGGGAAAGCAAGGCTTGTGCCATCAGGTCTCCTTCTCGGGTTAACATGCAGCCGAAACCCTTCTGATTTCTAACAAGTCAATAGAGACTCTAGCCAAACCCTGGTCCCTTGCTGAATCAACTTTTCTTCACAGGGTTTTCTGCATGTATCGAACTCCCTCATTCTTGGAACGCTCTATGTAACCCTTCGGGCCTAAACCTAGTCTAAAGTCCTGCAGTGTAACAGGAAAAACTTTGCTTAGATTCCAGTAGGAATGCAAGCCTCCTTTCTCCTGTAGGTATGGGGTCCTTGGGTAAGAGTTCCTAGAAGAAGGCGAAGCAGATTGTGTTTCTTAGTGTAGCTCCAATGAGAGCAATGAGGCAGACTTCAATGGCATGTATGTCGTGAGAGAACAGAATCCCTGGAGCTGTTGAAGAGCTGAGTCCACCTAGCTTTCTAAGGAAGGGTGCAGCGAGTTGCCTTAAACTCTGAATACATAGTGTGACTGGGAAAGGCTTCTAGGTCGGGATGTTTCTTAGAAGGGTAAAGGAGACTGCTGGTACTCACTGTAGTTGTACGAAAAAGGGTGCCTACACTAGGGTGCCTAGTGTCTGGTAGAGTGAAGAAACGTTCAAGTAAAGCAGAACTTCCAATACGACATAATGGAAAATGCCAAGCGCTTTCGCTTCAGCAGGGCTTTTCAGGCCTTAGCTTGAGGCAAGGACTCACGTCAAGTTACCCTGTAGCTCTAGAGCATGACAGGAGGAACTCCCACCCATGCTATGGAAGCACCGTGTTTCCTTAGAGAAACTCCTTTTCTTTCCAGAGGGCTGCCCACAGTGAATCGAGGAGAGTCAAAACAGTGTTATTTAGGTATCTCAGGCTGGCGTGGCTAGAGATTTAAAATGGGAACGCAAGGCTTAGGCATTCAAGTCTTCTTTTCCGGTGAACATGCACCCAGACACCTTCTTATATCTAAGAAGTCCAAAGAGACTCTAGCTACACCCTGGTCCCTTGCTGAATCAACTTTTCTTCACAGAGTGTTCTGCATATATGGAACTCCCTCATCCTTGGAACGTTCTATGTATGCTATAGGGCCGAAGCCTATTCTAAAGTCCTGCAGTGTAAAAGGAAAAACTGTGCTTTGGTTCCAGTAGGAATGCAAGCCTCCTTTCTCCTGTAGGTATGGGGTCATTGGGTAAGAGTTCCTAGAGGTAGGCGAAGCAGATTGTGTATCTTAGTGAAGCTCCACAGAGGGCAATGAGGCAGACTTCCATGGCATGTAGGACGTGAGAGAACAGAATCCCTGGAGCTGTTGAAGAGCTGAGTCCACCTAGCTTCCTAAGGAAGGGTGCAGCGAGTTGCCCTACACTCTGATTACATAGAGTGACTGGGAAAGGCTTCTAGGTCTGGATGTTTCTTAGAAGAGCAAAGAAGACTGCTGGTACTCACTGTATTTCTACGAAAAAGGGTGCCTACACGAGGGTGCCTTGTGTCTGGTAAGTGAAGAAACATTCAAGTAAAGCAGAACTTGGAATACGACATAATGGAAACTGCTAAGCGCTTTCGCTTCCGCAAGGCTTTTCAGGCCTTAGCTTGAGGCAAACACTCACGTCAAGTTTCCCTGTAGCTCTAGAGCAGGACAGCAGGAGCTCCCACCCATGCTATGGAAGCACCGTGTTTCCTTAGAGAAAACTCCTTTTCTTTCGAGAGGGCTGCCTACAGTGACCAGAAGCCAGGTAAAAACAGTGTTATTTAGGATTCTTCAGGGAAGCATGTTTAGAGATTTAACATGGGAAAGCAAGGCTTGTGCCATCAGGTCTCCTTCTCGGGTTAACATGCAGCCGAAACCCTTCTGATTTCTAACAAGTCAATAGAGACTCTAGCCAAACCCTGGTCCCTTGCTGAATCAACTTTTCTTCACAGGGTTTTCTGCATGTATCGAACTCCCTCATTCTTGGAACGCTCTATGTAACCCTTCGGGCCTAAACCTAGTCTAAAGTCCTGCAGTGTAACAGGAGAAACTTTGCTTAGATTCCAGTAGGAATGCAAGCCTCCTTTCTCCTGTAGGTATGGGGTCCTTGGGTAAGAGTTCCTAGAAGAAGGCGAAGCAGATTGTGTTTCTTAGTGTAGCTCCAATGAGAGCAATGAGGCAGACTTCAATGGCATGTATGTCGTGAGAGAACAGAATCCCTGGAGCTGTTGAAGACCTGAGTCCACCTAGCTTTCTAAGGAAGGGTGCAGCGAGTTGCCTTAAACTCTGAATACATAGTGTGACTGGGAAAGGCTTCTAGGTCTGGATGTTTCTTAGAAGGGTAAAGGAGACTGCTGGTACTCACTGTAGTTGTACGAAAAAGGGTGCCTACACTAGGGTGCCTAGTGTCTGGTAGAGTGAAGAAACGTTCAAGTAAAGCAGAACTTCCAATACGACATAATGGAAAATGCTAAGCGCTTTCGCTTCAGCAGGGCTTTTCAGGCCTTAGCTTGAGGCAAGGACTCACGTCAAGTTACCCTGTAGCTCTAGAGCATGACAGGAGGAACTCCCACCCATGCTATGGAAGCACCATGTTTCCTTAGAGAAACTCCTTTTCTTTCCAGAGGGCTGCCCACAGTGAATCGAGGCCAGTCAAAACAGTGTTATTTAGGTATCTCAGGCTGGCGTGGCTAGAGATTTAAAATGGGAACGCAAGACTTAGGCATTCAAGTCTTCTTTTCCGGTGAACATGCACCCGGACACCTTCTTATATCTAAGAAGTCCAAAGAGACTCTAGCTACACCCTGGTCCCTTGCTGAATCAACTTTTCTTCACAGAGTGTTCTGCATATATGGAACTCCCTCATCCTTGGAACGTTCTATGTATGCTATAGGGCCGAAGCCTATTCTAAAGTCCTGCAGTGTAAAAGGAAAAACTGTGCTTTGGTTCCAGTAGGAATGCAAGCCTCCTTTCTCCTGTAGGTATGGGGTCATTGGGTAAGAGTTCCTAGAGGTAGGCGAAGCAGATTGTGTATCTTAGTGAAGCTCCACAGAGGGCAATGAGGCAGACTTCCATGGCATGTAGGACGTGAGAGAACAGAATCCCTGGAGCTGTTGAAGAGCTGAGTCCACCTAGCTTCCTAAGGAAGGGTGCAGCGAGTTGCCCTACACTCTGATTACATAGAGTGACTGGGAAAGGCTTCTAGGCCTGGATGTTTCTTAGAAGAGCAAAGAAGACTGCTGGTACTCACTGTATTTCTACGAAAAAGGGTGCCTACACGAGGGTGCCTTGTGTCTGGTAAGTGAAGAAACATTCAAGTAAAGCAGAACTTCCAATACGACATAATGGAAACTGCTAAGCGCTTTCGCTTCCGCAAGGCTTTTCAGGCCTTAGCTTGAGGCAAACACTCACGTCAAGTTTCCCTGTAGCTCTAGAGCAGGACAGCAGGAGCTCCCACCCATGCTATGGAAGCACCGTGTTTCCTTAGAGAAAACTCCTTTTCTTTCGAGAGGGCTGCCTACAGTGACCAGAAGCCAGGTAAAAACAGTGTTATTTAGGATTCTTCAGGGAAGCATGTTTAGAGATTTAACATGGGAAAGCAAGGCTTGTGCCATCAGGTCTCCTTCTCGGGTTAACATGCAGCCGAAACCCTTCTGATTTCTAACAAGTCAATAGAGACTCTAGCCAAACCCTGGTCCCTTGCTGAATCAACTTTTCTTCACAGGGTTTTCTGCATGTATCGAACTCCCTCATTCTTGGAACGCTCTATGTAACCCTTCGGGCCTAAACCTATTCTAAAGTCCTGCAGTATAACAGGAAAAACTTTGCTTAGATTCCAGTAGGAATGCAAGCCTCCTTCCTCCTGTAGGTATGGGGTCCTTGGGTAAGAGTTCCTAGAAGAAGGCGAAGCAGATTGTGTTTCTTAGTGTAGCTCCAATGAGAGCAATGAGGCAGACTTCAATGGCATGTATGTCGTGAGAGAACAGAATCCCTGGAGCTGTTGAAGAGCTGAGTCCACCTAGCTTTCTAAGGAAGGGTGCAGCGAGTTGCCTTAAACTCTGAATACATAGTGTGACTGGGAAAGGCTTCTAGGTCGGGATGTTTCTTAGAAGGGTAAAGGAGACTGCTGGTACTCACTGTAGTTGTACGAAAAAGGGTGCCTACACTAGGGTGCCTAGTGTCTGGTAGAGTGAAGAAACGTTCAAGTAAAGCAGAACTTCCAATCCGACATAATGGAAAATGCTAAGCGCTTTCGCTTCAGCAGGGCTTTTCAGGCCTTAGCTTGAGGCAAGCACTCACGTCAAGTTACCCTGTAGCTCTAGAGCATGAGAGGAGGAACTCCCACCCATGCTATGGAAGCACCGTGTTTCCTTAGAGAAACTCCTTTTCTTTCCAGAGGGCTGCCCACAGTGAATCGAGGCCAGTCAAAACAGTGTTATTTAGGTATCTCAGGCTGGCGTGGCTAGAGATTTAAAATGGGAATGCAAGGCTTAGGCATTCAAGTCTTCTTTTCCGGTGAACATGCACCCGGACACCTTCTTATATCTAAGAAGTCCAAAGAGACTCTAGCTACACCCTGGTCCCTTGCTGAATCAACTTTTCTTCACAGAGTGTTCTGCATATATGGAACTCCCTCATCCTTGGAACGTTCTATGTATGCTATAGGGCCGAAGCCTATTCTAAAGTCCTGCAGTGTAAAAGGAAAAACTGTGCTTTGGTTCCAGTAGGAATGCAAGCCTCCTTTCTCCTGTAGGTATGGGGTCATTGGGTAAGAGTTCCTAGAGGTAGGCGAAGCAGATTGTGTATCTTAGTGAAGCTCCACAGAGGGCAATGAGGCAGACTTCCATGGCATGTAGGACGTGAGAGAACAGAATCCCTGGAGCTGTTGAAGAGCTGAGTCCACCTAGCTTCCTAAGGAAGGGTGCAGCGAGTTGCCCTACACTCTGATTACATAGAGTGACTGGGAAAGGCTTCTAGGTCTGGATGTTTCTTAGAAGAGCAAAAAAGACTGCTGGTACTCACTGTATTTCTACGAAAAAGGGTGCCTACACGAGGGTGCCTTGTGTCTGGTAAGTGAAGAAACATTCAAGTAAAGCAGAACTTGGAATACGACATAATGGAAACTGCTAAGCGCTTTCGCTTCCGCAAGGCTTTTCAGGCCTTAGCTTGAGGCAAACACTCACGTCAAGTTTCCCTGTAGCTCTAGAGCAGGACAGCAGGAGCTCCCACCCATGCTATGGAAGCACCGTGTTTCCTTAGAGAAAACTCCTTTTCTTTCGAGAGGGCTGCCTACAGTGACCAGAAGCCAGGTAAAAACAGTGTTATTTAGGATTCTTCAGGGAAGCATGTTTAGAGATTTAACATGGGAAAGCAAGGCTTGTGCCATCAGGTCTCCTTCTCGGGTTAACATGCAGCCGAAACCCTTCTGATTTCTAACAAGTCAATAGAGACTCTAGCCAAACCCTGGTCCCTTGCTGAATCAACTTTTCTTCACAGGGTTTTCTGCATGTATCGAACTCCCTCATTCTTGGAACGCTCTATGTAACCCTTCAGGCCTAAACCTAGTCTAAAGTCCTGCAGTGTAACAGGAGAAACTTTGCTTAGATTCCAGTAGGAATGCAAGCCTCCTTTCTCCTGTAGGTATGGGGTCCTTGGGTAAGAGTTCCTAGAAGAAGGCGAAGCAGATTGTGTTTCTTAGTGTAGCTCCAATGAGAGCAATGAGGCAGACTTCAATGGCATGTATGTCGTGAGAGGACAGAATCCCTGGAGCTGTTGAAGAGCTGAGTCCACCTAGCTTTCTAAGGAAGGGTGCAGCGAGTTGCCTTAAACTCTGAATACATAGTGTGACTGGGAAAGCCTTCTAGGTCGGGATGTTTCTTAGAAGGGTAAAGGAGACGGCTGGTACTCACTGTAGTTGTACGAAAAAGGGTGCCTACACTAGGGTGCCTAGTGTCTGGTAGAGTGAAGAAACGTTCAAGTAAAGCAGAACTTCCAATCCGACATAATGGAAAATGCTAAGCGCTTTCGCTTCAGCAGGGCTTTTCAGGCCTTAGCTTGAGGCAAGGACTCACGTCAAGTTACCCTGTAGCTCTAGAGCATGACAGGAGGAACTCCCACCCATGCTATGGAAGCACCGTGTTTCCTTAGAGAAACTCCTTTTCTTTCCAGAGGGCTGCCCACAGTGAATCGAGGCCAGTCAAAACAGTGTTATTTAGGTATCTCAGGCTGGCGTGGCTAGAGATTTAAAATGGGAACGCAAGGCTTAGGCATTCAAGTCTTCTTTTCCGGTGAACATGCACCCGGACACCTTCTTATATCTAAGAAGTCCAAAGAGACTCTAGCTACACCCTGGTCCCTTGCTGAATCAACTTTTCTTCACAGAGTGTTCTGCATGTATGGAACTCCCTCATCCTTGGAACGTTCTATGTATGCTATAGGGCCGAAGCCTATTCTAAAGTCCTGCAGTGTAAAAGGAAAAACTGTGCTTTGGTTCCAGTAGGAATGCAAGCCTCCTTTCTCCTGTAGGTATGGGGTCATTGGGTAAGAGTTCCTAGAGGTAGGCGAAGCAGATTGTGTATCTTAGTGAAGCTCCACAGAGGGCAATGAGGCAGACTTCCATGGCATGTAGGACGTGAGAGAACAGAATCCCTGGAGCTGTTGAAGAGCTGAGTCCACCTAGCTTCCTAAGGAAGGGTGCAGCGAGTTGCCCTACACTCTGATTACATAGAGTGACTGGGAAAGGCGTCTAGGTCTGGATGTTTCTTAGAAGAGCAAAGAAGACTGCTGGTACTCACTGTATTTCTACGAAAAAGGGTGCCTACACGAGGGTGCCTTGTGTCTGGTAAGAGAAGAAACATTCAAGTAAAGCAGAACTTGGAATACGACATAATGGAAACTGCTAAGCGCTTTCGCTTCCGCAAGGCTTTTCAGGCCTTAGCTTGAGGCAAACACTCACGTCAAGTTTCCCTGTAGCTCTAGAGCAGGACAGCAGGAGCTCCCACCCATGCTATGGAAGCACCGTGTTTCCTTAGAGAAAACTCCTTTTCTTTCGAGAGGGCTGCCTACAGTGACCAGAAGCCAGGTAAAAACAGTGTTATTTAGGATTCTTCAGGGAAGCATGTTTAGAGATTTAACATGGGAAAGCAAGGCTTGTGCCATCAGGTCTCCTTCTCGGGTTAACATGCAGCCGAAACCCTTCTGATTTCTAACAAGTCAATAGAGACTCTAGCCAAACCCTGGTCCCTTGCTGAATCAACTTTTCTTCACAGGGTTTTCTGCATGTATCGAACTCCCTCATTCTTGGAAAGCTCTATGTAACCCTTCGGGCCTAAACCTATTCTAAAGTCCTGCAGTATAGCAGGAAAAACTTTGCTTAGATTCCAGTAGGAATGCAAGCCTCCTTCCTCCTGTAGGTATGGGGTCCTTGGGTAAGAGTTCCTAGAAGAAGGCGAAGCAGATTGTGTTTCTTAGTGTAGCTCCAATGAGAGCAATGAGGCAGACTTCAATGGCATGTATGTCGTGAGAGAACAGAATCCCTGGAGCTGTTGAAGACCTGAGTCCACCTAGCTTTCTAAGGAAGGGTGCAGCGAGTTGCCTTAAACTCTGAATACATAGTGTGACTGGGAAAGGCTTCTAGGTCGGGATGTTTCTTAGAAGGGTAAAGGAGACTGCTGGTACTCACTGTAGTTGTACGAAAAAGGGTGCCTACACTAGGGTGCCTAGTGTCTGGTAGAGTGAAGAAATGTTCAAGTAAAGCAGAACTTCCAATACGACATAATGGAAAATGCTAAGCGCTTTCGCTTCAGCAGGGCTTTTCAGGCCTTAGCTTGAGGAAAGGACTCACGTCAAGTTACCCTGTAGCTCTAGAGCATGACAGGAGGAACTCCCACCCATGCTATGGAAGCACCATGTTTCCTTAGAGAAACTCCTTTTCTTTCCAGAGGGCTGCCCACAGTGAATCGAGGCCAGTCAAAACAGTGTTATTTAGGTATCTCAGGCTGGCGTGGCTAGAGATTTAAAATGGGAACGCAAGACTTAGGCATTCAAGTCTTCTTTTCCTGTGAACATGCACCCGGACACCTTCTTATATCTAAGAAGTCCAAAGAGACTCTAGCTACACCCTGGTCCCTTGCTGAATCAACTTTTCTTCACAGAGTGTTCTGCATATATGGAACTCCCTCATCCTTGGAACGTTCTATGTATGCTATAGGGCCGAAGCCTATTCTAAAGTCCTGCAGTGTAAAAGGAAAAACTGTGCTTTGGTTCCAGTAGGAATGCAAGCCTCCTTTCTCCTGTAGGTATGGGGTCATTGGGTAAGAGTTCCTAGAGGTAGGCGAAGCAGATTGTGTATCTTAGTGAAGCTCCACAGAGGGCAATGAGGCAGACTTCCATGGCATGTAGGACGTGAGAGAACAGAATCCCTGGAGCTGTTGAAGAGCTGAGTCCACCTAGCTTCCTAAGGAAGGGTGCAGCGAGTTGCCCTACACTCTGATTACATAGAGTGACTGGGAAAGGCTTCTAGGCCTGGATGTTTCTTAGAAGAGCAAAGAAGACTGCTGGTACTCACTGTATTTCTACGAAAAAGGGTGCCTACACGAGGGTGCCTTGTGTCTGGTAAGTGAAGAAACATTCAAGTAAAGCAGAACTTCCAATACGACATAATGGAAACTGCTAAGCGCTTTCGCTTCCGCAAGGCTTTTCAGGCCTTAGCTTGAGGCAAACACTCACGTCAAGTTTCCCTGTAGCTCTAGAGCAGGACAGCAGGAGCTCCCACCCATGCTATGGAAGCACCGTGTTTCCTTAGAGAAAACTCCTTTTCTTTCGAGAGGGCTGCCTACAGTGACCAGAAGCCAGGTAAAAACAGTGTTATTTAGGATTCTTCAGGGAAGCATGTTTAGAGATTTAACATGGGAAAGCAAGGCTTGTGCCATCAGGTCTCCTTCTCGGGTTAACATGCAGCCGAAACCCTTCTGATTTCTAACAAGTCAATAGAGACTCTAGCCAAACCCTGGTCCCTTGCTGAATCAACTTTTCTTCACAAGGTTTTCTGCATGTATCGAACTCCCTCATTCTTGGAACGCTCTATGTAACCCTTCGGGCCTAAACCTATTCTAAAGTCCTGCAGTATAACAGGAAAAACTTTGCTTAGATTCCAGTAGGAATGCAAGCCTCCTTTCTCCTGTAGGTATGGGGTCCTTGGGTAAGAGTTCCTAGAAGAAGGCGAAGCAGATTGTGTTTCTTAGTGTAGCTCCAATGAGAGCAATGAGGCAGACTTCAATGGCATGTATGTCGTGAGAGAACAGAATCCCTGGAGCTGTTGAAGAGCTGAGTCCACCTAGCTTTCTAAGGAAGGGTGCAGCGAGTTGCCTTAAACTCTGAATACATAGTGTGACTGGGAAAGGCTTCTAGGTCGGGATGTTTCTTAGAAGGGTAAAGGAGACTGCTGGTACTCACTGTAGTTGTACGAAAAAGGGTGCCTACACTAGGGTGCCTAGTGTCTGGTAGAGTGAAGAAACGTTCAAGTAAAGCAGAACTTCCAATCCGACATAATGGAAAATGCTAAGCGCTTTTGCTTCAGCAGGGCTTTTCAGGCCTTAGCTTGAGGCAAGGACTCACGTCAAGTTACCCTGTAGCTCTAGAGCATGACAGGAGGAACTCCCACCCATGCTATGGAAGCACCGTGTTTCCTTAGAGAAACTCCTTTTCTTTCCAGAGGGCTGCCCACAGTGAATCGAGGCCAGTCAAAACAGTGTTATTTAGGTATCTCAGGCTGGCGTGGCTAGAGATTTAAAATGGGAACGCAAGGCTTAGGCATTCAAGTCTTCTTTTCCGGTGAACATGCACCCGGACACCTTCTTATATCTAAGAAGTCCAAAGAGACTCTAGCTACACCCTGGTCCCTTGCTGAATCAACTTTTCTTCACAGAGTGTTCTGCATATATGGAACTCCCTCATCCTTGGAACGTTCTATGTATGCTATAGGGCCGAAGCCTATTCTAAAGTCCTGCAGTGTAAAAGGAAAAACTGTGCTTTGGTTCCAGTAGGAATGCAAGCCTCCTTTCTCCTGTAGGTACGGGGTCATTGGGTAAGAGTTCCTAGAGGTAGGCGAAGCAGATTGTGTATCTTAGTGAAGCTCCACAGAGGGCAATGAGGCAGACTTCCATGGCATGTAGGACGTGAGAGAACAGAATCCCTGGAGCTGTTGAAGAGCTGAGTCCACCTAGCTTCCTAAGGAAGGGTGCAGCGAGTTGCCCTACACTCTGATTACATAGAGTGACTGGGAAAGGCGTCTAGGTCTGGATGTTTCTTAGAAGAGCAAAGAAGACTGCTGGTACTCACTGTATTTCTACGAAAAAGGGTGCCTACACGAGGGTGCCTTGTGTCTGGTAAGTGAAGAAACATTCAAGTAAAGCAGAACTTGGAATACGACATAATGGAAACTGCTAAGCGCTTTCGCTTCCGCAAGGCTTTTCAGGCCTTAGCTTGAGGCAAACACTCACGTCAAGTTTCGCTGTAGCTCTAGAGCAGGACAGTAGGAGCTCACACCCATGCTATGGAGGCACCGTGTTTCCTTAGAGAAAACTCCTTTTCTTTCGAGAGGGCTGCCTACAGTGACCAGAAGCCAGGTAAAAACAGTGTTATTTAGGATTCTTCAGGGAAGCATGTTTAGAGATTTAACATGGGAAAGCAAGGCTTGTGCCATCAGGTCTCCTTCTCGGGTTAACATGCAGCCGAAACCCTTCTGATTTCTAACAAGTCAATAGAGACTCTAGCCAAACCCTGGTCCCTTGCTGAATCAACTTTTCTTCACAGGGTTTTCTGCATGTATCGAACTCCCTCATTCTTGGAACGCTCTATGTAACCCTTCGGGCCTAAACCTAGTCTAAAGTCCTGCAGTGTAACAGGAAAAACTTTGCTTAGATTCCAGTAGGAATGCAAGCCTCCTTTCTCCTGTAGGTATGGGGTCCTTGGGTAAGAGTTCCTAGAAGAAGGCGAAGCAGATTGTGTTTCTTAGTGTAGCTCCAATGAGAGCAATGAGGCAGACTTCAATGGCATGTATGTCGTGAGAGAACAGAATCCCTGGAGCTGTTGAAGAGCTGAGTCCACCTAGCTTTCTAAGGAAGGGTGCAGCGAGTTGCCTTAAACTCTGAATACATAGTGTGACTGGGAAAGGCTTCTAGGTCGGGATGTTTCTTAGAAGGGTAAAGGAGACTGCTGGTACTCACTGTAGTTGTACGAAAAAGGGTGCCTACACTAGGGTGCCTAGTGTCTGGTAGAGTGAAGAAACGTTCAAGTAAAGCAGAACTTCCAATACGACATAATGGAAAATGCCAAGCGCTTTCGCTTCAGCAGGGCTTTTCAGGCCTTAGCTTGAGGCAAGGACTCACGTCAAGTTACCCTGTAGCTCTAGAGCATGACAGGAGGAACTCCCACCCATGCTATGGAAGCACCGTGTTTCCTTAGAGAAACTCCTTTTCTTTCCAGAGGGCTGCCCACAGTGAATCGAGGAGAGTCAAAACAGTGTTATTTAGGTATCTCAGGCTGGCGTGGCTAGAGATTTAAAATGGGAACGCAAGGCTTAGGCATTCAAGTCTTCTTTTCCGGTGAACATGCACCCAGACACCTTCTTATATCTAAGAAGTCCAAAGAGACTCTAGCTACACCCTGGTCCCTTGCTGAATCAACTTTTCTTCACAGAGTGTTCTGCATATATGGAACTCCCTCATCCTTGGAACGTTCTATGTATGCTATAGGGCCGAAGCCTATTCTAAAGTCCTGCAGTGTAAAAGGAAAAACTGTGCTTTGGTTCCAGTAGGAATGCAAGCCTCCTTTCTCCTGTAGGTATGGGGTCATTGGGTAAGAGTTCCTAGAGGTAGGCGAAGCAGATTGTGTATCTTAGTGAAGCTCCACAGAGGGCAATGAGGCAGACTTCCATGGCATGTAGGACGTGAGAGAACAGAATCCCTGGAGCTGTTGAAGAGCTGAGTCCACCTAGCTTCCTAAGGAAGGGTGCAGCGAGTTGCCCTACACTCTGATTACATAGAGTGACTGGGAAAGGCTTCTAGGTCTGGATGTTTCTTAGAAGAGCAAAGAAGACTGCTGGTACTCACTGTATTTCTACGAAAAAGGGTGCCTACACGAGGGTGCCTTGTGTCTGGTAAGTGAAGAAACATTCAAGTAAAGCAGAACTTGGAATACGACATAATGGAAACTGCTAAGCGCTTTCGCTTCCGCAAGGCTTTTCAGGCCTTAGCTTGAGGCAAACACTCACGTCAAGTTTCCCTGTAGCTCTAGAGCAGGACAGCAGGAGCTCCCACCCATGCTATGGAAGCACCGTGTTTCCTTAGAGAAAACTCCTTTTCTTTCGAGAGGGCTGCCTACAGTGACCAGAAGCCAGGTAAAAACAGTGTTATTTAGGATTCTTCAGGGAAGCATGTTTAGAGATTTAACATGGGAAAGCAAGGCTTGTGCCATCAGGTCTCCTTCTCGGGTTAACATGCAGCCGAAACCCTTCTGATTTCTAACAAGTCAATAGAGACTCTAGCCAAACCCTGGTCCCTTGCTGAATCAACTTTTCTTCACAGGGTTTTCTGCATGTATCGAACTCCCTCATTCTTGGAACGCTCTATGTAACCCTTCGGGCCTAAACCTAGTCTAAAGTCCTGCAGTGTAACAGGAGAAACTTTGCTTAGATTCCAGTAGGAATGCAAGCCTCCTTTCTCCTGTAGGTATGGGGTCCTTGGGTAAGAGTTCCTAGAAGAAGGCGAAGCAGATTGTGTTTCTTAGTGTAGCTCCAATGAGAGCAATGAGGCAGACTTCAATGGCATGTATGTCGTGAGAGAACAGAATCCCTGGAGCTGTTGAAGACCTGAGTCCACCTAGCTTTCTAAGGAAGGGTGCAGCGAGTTGCCTTAAACTCTGAATACATAGTGTGACTGGGAAAGGCTTCTAGGTCTGGATGTTTCTTAGAAGGGTAAAGGAGACTGCTGGTACTCACTGTAGTTGTACGAAAAAGGGTGCCTACACTAGGGTGCCTAGTGTCTGGTAGAGTGAAGAAACGTTCAAGTAAAGCAGAACTTCCAATACGACATAATGGAAAATGCTAAGCGCTTTCGCTTCAGCAGGGCTTTTCAGGCCTTAGCTTGAGGCAAGGACTCACGTCAAGTTACCCTGTAGCTCTAGAGCATGACAGGAGGAACTCCCACCCATGCTATGGAAGCACCATGTTTCCTTAGAGAAACTCCTTTTCTTTCCAGAGGGCTGCCCACAGTGAATCGAGGCCAGTCAAAACAGTGTTATTTAGGTATCTCAGGCTGGCGTGGCTAGAGATTTAAAATGGGAACGCAAGACTTAGGCATTCAAGTCTTCTTTTCCGGTGAACATGCACCCGGACACCTTCTTATATCTAAGAAGTCCAAAGAGACTCTAGCTACACCCTGGTCCCTTGCTGAATCAACTTTTCTTCACAGAGTGTTCTGCATATATGGAACTCCCTCATCCTTGGAACGTTCTATGTATGCTATAGGGCCGAAGCCTATTCTAAAGTCCTGCAGTGTAAAAGGAAAAACTGTGCTTTGGTTCCAGTAGGAATGCAAGCCTCCTTTCTCCTGTAGGTATGGGGTCATTGGGTAAGAGTTCCTAGAGGTAGGCGAAGCAGATTGTGTATCTTAGTGAAGCTCCACAGAGGGCAATGAGGCAGACTTCCATGGCATGTAGGACGTGAGAGAACAGAATCCCTGGAGCTGTTGAAGAGCTGAGTCCACCTAGCTTCCTAAGGAAGGGTGCAGCGAGTTGCCCTACACTCTGATTACATAGAGTGACTGGGAAAGGCTTCTAGGCCTGGATGTTTCTTAGAAGAGCAAAGAAGACTGCTGGTACTCACTGTATTTCTACGAAAAAGGGTGCCTACACGAGGGTGCCTTGTGTCTGGTAAGTGAAGAAACATTCAAGTAAAGCAGAACTTCCAATACGACATAATGGAAACTGCTAAGCGCTTTCGCTTCCGCAAGGCTTTTCAGGCCTTAGCTTGAGGCAAACACTCACGTCAAGTTTCCCTGTAGCTCTAGAGCAGGACAGCAGGAGCTCCCACCCATGCTATGGAAGCACCGTGTTTCCTTAGAGAAAACTCCTTTTCTTTCGAGAGGGCTGCCTACAGTGACCAGAAGCCAGGTAAAAACAGTGTTATTTAGGATTCTTCAGGGAAGCATGTTTAGAGATTTAACATGGGAAAGCAAGGCTTGTGCCATCAGGTCTCCTTCTCGGGTTAACATGCAGCCGAAACCCTTCTGATTTCTAACAAGTCAATAGAGACTCTAGCCAAACCCTGGTCCCTTGCTGAATCAACTTTTCTTCACAAGGTTTTCTGCATGTATCGAACTCCCTCATTCTTGGAACGCTCTATGTAACCCTTCGGGCCTAAACCTATTCTAAAGTCCTGCAGTATAACAGGAAAAACTTTGCTTAGATTCCAGTAGGAATGCAAGCCTCCTTTCTCCTGTAGGTATGGGGTCCTTGGGTAAGAGTTCCTAGAAGAAGGCGAAGCAGATTGTGTTTCTTAGTGTAGCTCCAATGAGAGCAATGAGGCAGACTTCAATGGCATGTATGTCGTGAGAGAACAGAATCCCTGGAGCTGTTGAAGAGCTGAGTCCACCTAGCTTTCTAAGGAAGGGTGCAGCGAGTTGCCTTAAACTCTGAATACATAGTGTGACTGGGAAAGGCTTCTAGGTCGGGATGTTTCTTAGAAGGGTAAAGGAGACTGCTGGTACTCACTGTAGTTGTACGAAAAAGGGTGCCTACACTAGGGTGCCTAGTGTCTGGTAGAGTGAAGAAACGTTCAAGTAAAGCAGAACTTCCAATCCGACATAATGGAAAATGCTAAGCGCTTTCGCTTCAGCAGGGCTTTTCAGGCCTTAGCTTGAGGCAAGGACTCACGTCAAGTTACCCTGTAGCTCTAGAGCATGACAGGAGGAACTCCCACCCATGCTATGGAAGCACCATGTTTCCTTAGAGAAACTCCTTTTCTTTCCAGAGGGCTGCCCACAGTGAATCGAGGCCAGTCAAAACAGTGTTATTTAGGTATCTCAGGCTGGCGTGGCTAGAGATTTAAAATGGGAACGCAAGACTTAGGCATTCAAGTCTTCTTTTCCGGTGAACATGCACCCGGACACCTTCTTATATCTAAGAAGTCCAAAGAGACTCTAGCTACACCCTGGTCCCTTGCTGAATCAACTTTTCTTCACAGAGTGTTCTGCATATATGGAACTCCCTCATCCTTGGAACGTTCTATGTATGCTATAGGGCCGAAGCCTATTCTAAAGTCCTGCAGTGTAAAAGGAAAAACTGTGCTTTGGTTCCAGTAGGAATGCAAGCCTCCTTTCTCCTGTAGGTATGGGGTCATTGGGTAAGAGTTCCTAGAGGTAGGCGAAGCAGATTGTGTATCTTAGTGAAGCTCCACAGAGGGCAATGAGGCAGACTTCCATGGCATGTAGGACGTGAGAGAACAGAATCCCTGGAGCTGTTGAAGAGCTGAGTCCACCTAGCTTCCTAAGGAAGGGTGCAGCGAGTTGCCCTACACTCTGATTACATAGAGTGACTGGGAAAGGCTTCTAGGCCTGGATGTTTCTTAGAAGAGCAAAGAAGACTGCTGGTACTCACTGTATTTCTACGAAAAAGGGTGCCTACACGAGGGTGCCTTGTGTCTGGTAAGTGAAGAAACATTCAAGTAAAGCAGAACTTCCAATACGACATAATGGAAACTGCTAAGCGCTTTCGCTTCCGCAAGGCTTTTCAGGCCTTAGCTTGAGGCAAACACTCACGTCAAGTTTCCCTGTAGCTCTAGAGCAGGACAGCAGGAGCTCCCACCCATGCTATGGAAGCACCGTGTTTCCTTAGAGAAAACTCCTTTTCTTTCGAGAGGGCTGCCTACAGTGACCAGAAGCCAGGTAAAAACAGTGTTATTTAGGATTCTTCAGGGAAGCATGTTTAGAGATTTAACATGGGAAAGCAAGGCTTGTGCCATCAGGTCTCCTTCTCGGGTTAACATGCAGCCGAAACCCTTCTGATTTCTAACAAGTCAATAGAGACTCTAGCCAAACCCTGGTCCCTTGCTGAATCAACTTTTCTTCACAAGGTTTTCTGCATGTATCGAACTCCCTCATTCTTGGAACGCTCTATGTAACCCTTCGGGCCTAAACCTATTCTAAAGTCCTGCAGTATAACAGGAAAAACTTTGCTTAGATTCCAGTAGGAATGCAAGCCTCCTTTCTCCTGTAGGTATGGGGTCCTTGGGTAAGAGTTCCTAGAAGAAGGCGAAGCAGATTGTGTTTCTTAGTGTAGCTCCAATGAGAGCAATGAGGCAGACTTCAATGGCATGTATGTCGTGAGAGAACAGAATCCCTGGAGCTGTTGAAGAGCTGAGTCCACCTAGCTTTCTAAGGAAGGGTGCAGCGAGTTGCCTTAAACTCTGAATACATAGTGTGACTGGGAAAGGCTTCTAGGTCGGGATGTTTCTTAGAAGGGTAAAGGAGACTGCTGGTACTCACTGTAGTTGTACGAAAAAGGGTGCCTACACTAGGGTGCCTAGTGTCTGGTAGAGTGAAGAAACGTTCAAGTAAAGCAGAACTTCCAATCCGACATAATGGAAAATGCTAAGCGCTTTCGCTTCAGCAGGGCTTTTCAGGCCTTAGCTTGAGGCAAGGACTCACGTCAAGTTACCCTGTAGCTCTAGAGCATGACAGGAGGAACTCCCACCCATGCTATGGAAGCACCGTGTTTCCTTAGAGAAACTCCTTTTCTTTCCAGAGGGCTGCCCACAGTGAATCGAGGCCAGTCAAAACAGTGTTATTTAGGTATCTCAGGCTGGCGTGGCTAGAGATTTAAAATGGGAACGCAAGGCTTAGGCATTCAAGTCTTCTTTTCCGGTGAACATGCACCCGGACACCTTCTTATATCTAAGAAGTCCAAAGAGACTCTAGCTACACCCTGGTCCCTTGCTGAATCAACTTTTCTTCACAGAGTGTTCTGCATATATGGAACTCCCTCATCCTTGGAACGTTCTATGTATGCTATAGGGCCGAAGCCTATTCTAAAGTCCTGCAGTGTAAAAGGAAAAACTGTGCTTTGGTTCCAGTAGGAATGCAAGCCTCCTTTCTCCTGTAGGTACGGGGTCATTGGGTAAGAGTTCCTAGAGGTAGGCGAAGCAGATTGTGTATCTTAGTGAAGCTCCACAGAGGGCAATGAGGCAGACTTCCATGGCATGTAGGACGTGAGAGAACAGAATCCCTGGAGCTGTTGAAGAGCTGAGTCCACCTAGCTTCCTAAGGAAGGGTGCAGCGAGTTGCCCTACACTCTGATTACATAGAGTGACTGGGAAAGGCGTCTAGGTCTGGAAGTTTCTTAGAAGAGCAAAGAAGACTGCTGGTACTCACTGTATTTCTACGAAAAAGGGTGCCTACACGAGGGTGCCTTGTGTCTGGTAAGTGAAGAAACATTCAAGTAAAGCAGAACTTGGAATACGACATAATGGAAACTGCTAAGCGCTTTCGCTTCCGCAAGGCTTTTCAGGCCTTAGCTTGAGGCAAACACTCACGTCAAGTTTCGCTGTAGCTCTAGAGCAGGACAGCAGGAGCTCCCACCCATGCTATGGAGGCACCGTGTTTCCTTAGAGAAAACTCCTTTTCTTTCGAGAGGGCTGCCTACAGTGACCAGAAGCCAGGTAAAAACAGTGTTATTTAGGATTCTTCAGGGAAGCATGTTTAGAGATTTAACATGGGAAAGCAAGGCTTGTGCCATCAGGTCTCCTTCTCGGGTTAACATGCAGCCGAAACCCTTCTGATTTCTAACAAGTCAATAGAGACTCTAGCCAAACCCTGGTCCCTTGCTGAATCAACTTTTCTTCACAGGGTTTTCTGCATGTATCGAACTCCCTCATTCTTGGAACGCTCTATGTAACCCTTCGGGCCTAAACCTAGTCTAAAGTCCTGCAGTGTAACAGGAAAAACTTTGCTTAGATTCCAGTAGGAATGCAAGCCTCCTTTCTCCTGTAGGTATGGGGTCCTTGGGTAAGAGTTCCTAGAAGAAGGCGAGCAGATTGTGTTTCTTAGTGTAGCTCCAATGAGAGCAATGAGGCAGACTTCAATGGCATGTATGTCGTGAGAGAACAGAATCCCTGGAGCTGTTGAAGAGCTGAGTCCACCTAGCTTTCTAAGGAAGGGTGCAGCGAGTTGCCTTAAACTCTGAATACATAGTGTGACTGGGAAAGGCTTCTAGGTCGTGATGTTTCTTAGAAGGGTAAAGGAGACTGCTGGTACTCACTGTAGTTGTACGAAAAAGGGTGCCTACACTAGGGTGCCTAGTGTCTGGTAGAGTGAAGAAACGTTCAAGTAAAGCAGAACTTCCAATACGACATAATGGAAAATGCCAAGCGCTTTCGCTTCAGCAGGGCTTTTCAGGCCTTAGCTTGAGGCAAGGACTCACGTCAAGTTACCCTGTAGCTCTAGAGCATGACAGGAGGAACTCCCACCCATGCTATGGAAGCACCGTGTTTCCTTAGAGAAACTCCTTTTCTTTCCAGAGGGCTGCCCACAGTGAATCGAGGCCAGTCAAAACAGTGTTATTTAGGTATCTCAGGCTGGCGTGGCTAGAGATTTAAAATGGGAACGCAAGGCTTAGGCATTCAAGTCTTCTTTTCCGGTGAACATGCACCCGGACACCTTCTTATATCTAAGAAGTCCAAAGAGACTCTAGCTACACCCTGGTCCCTTGCTGAATCAACTTTTCTTCACAGAGTGTTCTGCATATATGGAACTCCCTCATCCTTGGAACGTTCTATGTATGCTATAGGGCCGAAGCCTATTCTAAAGTCCTGCAGTGTAAAAGGAAAAACTGTGCTTTGGTTCCAGTAGGAATGCAAGCCTCCTTTCTCCTGTAGGTATGGGGTCATTGGGTAAGAGTTCCTAGAGGTAGGCGAAGCAGATTGTGTATCTTAGTGAAGCTCCACAGAGGGCAATGAGGCAGACTTCCATGGCATGTAGGACATGAGAGAACAGAATCCCTGGAGCTGTTGAAGAGCTGAGTCCACCTAGCTTCCTAAGGAAGGGTGCAGCGAGTTGCCCTACACTCTGATTACATAGAGTGACTGGGAAAGGCTTCTAGGTCTGGATGTTTCTTAGAAGAGCAAAGAAGACTGCTGGTACTCACTGTATTTCTACGAAAAAGGGTGCCTACACGAGGGTGCCTTGTGTCTGGTAAGTGAAGAAACATTCAAGTAAAGCAGAACTTGGAATACGACATAATGGAAACTGCTAAGCGCTTTCGCTTCCGCAAGGCTTTTCAGGCCTTAGCTTGAGGCAAACACTCACGTCAAGTTTCCCTGTAGCTCTAGAGCAGGACAGCAGGAGCTAACACCCGTGCTATGGAAGCACCGTGTTTCCTTAGAGAAAACTCCTTTTCTTTCGAGAGGGCTGCCTACAGTGACCAGAAGCCAGGTAAAAACAGTGTTATTTAGGATTCTTCAGGGAAGCATGTTTAGAGATTTAACATGGGAAAGCAAGGCTTGTGCCATCAGGTCTCCTTCTCGGGTTAACATGCAGCCGAAACCCTTCTGATTTCTAACAAGTCAATAGAGACTCTAGCCAAACCCTGGTCCCTTGCTGAATCAACTTTTCTTCACAGGGTTTTCTGCATGTATCGAACTCCCTCATTCTTGGAACGCTCTATGTAACCCTTCGGGCCTAAACCTAGTCTAAAGTCCTGCAGTGTAACAGGAGAAACTTTGCTTAGATTCCAGTAGGAATGCAAGCCTCCTTTCTCCTGTAGGTATGGGGTCCTTGGGTAAGAGTTCCTAGAAGAAGGCGAAGCAGATTGTGTTTCTTAGTGTAGCTCCAATGAGAGCAATGAGGCAGACTTCAATGGCATGTATGTCGTGAGAGAACAGAATCCCTGGAGCTGTTGAAGACCTGAGTCCACCTAGCTTTCTAAGGAAGGGTGCAGCGAGTTGCCTTAAACTCTGAATACATAGTGTGACTGGGAAAGGCTTCTAGGTCTGGATGTTTCTTAGAAGGGTAAAGGAGACTGCTGGTACTCACTGTAGTTGTACGAAAAAGGGTGCCTACACTAGGGTGCCTAGTGTCTGGTAGAGTGAAGAAACGTTCAAGTAAAGCAGAACTTCCAATACGACATAATGGAAAATGCTAAGCGCTTTCGCTTCAGCAGGGCTTTTCAGGCCTTAGCTTGAGGCAAGGACTCACGTCAAGTTACCCTGTAGCTCTAGAGCATGACAGGAGGAACTCCCACCCATGCTATGGAAGCACCATGTTTCCTTAGAGAAACTCCTTTTCTTTCCAGAGGGCTGCCCACAGTGAATCGAGGCCAGTCAAAACAGTGTTATTTAGGTATCTCAGGCTGGCGTGGCTAGAGATTTAAAATGGGAACGCAAGACTTAGGCATTCAAGTCTTCTTTTCCGGTGAACATGCACCCGGACACCTTCTTATATCTAAGAAGTCCAAAGAGACTCTAGCTACACCCTGGTCCCTTGCTGAATCAACTTTTCTTCACAGAGTGTTCTGCATATATGGAACTCCCTCATCCTTGGAACGTTCTATGTATGCTATAGGGCCGAAGCCTATTCTAAAGTCCTGCAGTGTAAAAGGAAAAACTGTGCTTTGGTTCCAGTAGGAATGCAAGCCTCCTTTCTCCTGTAGGTACGGGGTCATTGGGTAAGAGTTCCTAGAGGTAGGCGAAGCAGATTGTGTATCTTAGTGAAGCTCCACAGAGGGCAATGAGGCAGACTTCCATGGCATGTAGGACGTGAGAGAACAGAATCCCTGGAGCTGTTGAAGAGCTGAGTCCACCTAGCTTCCTAAGGAAGGGTGCAGCGAGTTGCCCTACACTCTGATTACATAGAGTGACTGGGAAAGGCTTCTAGGCCTGGATGTTTCTTAGAAGAGCAAAGAAGACTGCTGGTACTCACTGTATTTCTACGAAAAAGGGTGCCTACACGAGGGTGCCTTGTGTCTGGTAAGTGAAGAAACATTCAAGTAAAGCAGAACTTCCAATACGACATAATGGAAACTGCTAAGCGCTTTCGCTTCCGCAAGGCTTTTCAGGCCTTAGCTTGAGGCAAACACTCACGTCAAGTTTCCCTGTAGCTCTAGAGCAGGACAGCAGGAGCTCCCACCCATGCTATGGAAGCACCGTGTTTCCTTAGAGAAAACTCCTTTTCTTTCGAGAGGGGTGCCTACAGTGACCAGAAGCCAGGTAAAAACAGTGTTATTTAGGATTCTTCAGGGAAGCATGTTTAGAGATTTAACATGGGAAAGCAAGGCTTGTGCCATCAGGTCTCCTTCTCGGGTTAACATGCAGCCGAAACCCTTCTGATTTCTAACAAGTCAATAGAGACTCTAGCCAAACCCTGGTCCCTTGCTGAATCAACTTTTCTTCACAAGGTTTTCTGCATGTATCGAACTCCCTCATTCTTGGAACGCTCTATGTAACCCTTCGGGCCTAAACCTATTCTAAAGTCCTGCAGTATAACAGGAAAAACTTTGCTTAGATTCCAGTAGGAATGCAAGCCTCCTTTCTCCTGTAGGTATGGGGTCCTTGGGTAAGAGTTCCTAGAAGAAGGCGAAGCAGATTGTGTTTCTTAGTGTAGCTCCAATGAGAGCAATGAGGCAGACTTCAATGGCATGTATGTCGTGAGAGAACAGAATCCCTGGAGCTGTTGAAGAGCTGAGTCCACCTAGCTTTCTAAGGAAGGGTGCAGCGAGTTGCCTTAAACTCTGAATACATAGTGTGACTGGGAAAGGCTTCTAGGTCGGGATGTTTCTTAGAAGGGTAAAGGAGACTGCTGGTACTCACTGTAGTTGTACGAAAAAGGGTGCCTACACTAGGGTGCCTAGTGTCTGGTAGAGTGAAGAAACGTTCAAGTAAAGCAGAACTTCCAATCCGACATAATGGAAAATGCTAAGCGCTTTTGCTTCAGCAGGGCTTTTCAGGCCTTAGCTTGAGGCAAGGACTCACGTCAAGTTACCCTGTAGCTCTAGAGCATGACAGGAGGAACTCCCACCCATGCTATGGAAGCACCGTGTTTCCTTAGAGAAACTCCTTTTCTTTCCAGAGGGCTGCCCACAGTGAATCGAGGCCAGTCAAAACAGTGTTATTTAGGTATCTCAGGCTGGCGTGGCTAGAGATTTAAAATGGGAACGCAAGGCTTAGGCATTCAAGTCTTCTTTTCCGGTGAACATGCACCCGGACACCTTCTTATATCTAAGAAGTCCAAAGAGACTCTAGCTACACCCTGGTCCCTTGCTGAATCAACTTTTCTTCACAGAGTGTTCTGCATATATGGAACTCCCTCATCCTTGGAACGTTCTATGTATGCTATAGGGCCGAAGCCTATTCTAAAGTCCTGCAGTGTAAAAGGAAAAACTGTGCTTTGGTTCCAGTAGGAATGCAAGCCTCCTTTCTCCTGTAGGTATGGGGTCATTGGGTAAGAGTTCCTAGAGGTAGGCGAAGCAGATTGTGTATCTTAGTGAAGCTCCACAGAGGGCAATGAGGCAGACTTCCATGGCATGTAGGACGTGAGAGAACAGAATCCCTGGAGCTGTTGAAGAGCTGAGTCCACCTAGCTTCCTAAGGAAGGGTGCAGCGAGTTGCCCTACACTCTGATTACATAGAGTGACTGGGAAAGGCGTCTAGGTCTGGATGTTTCTTAGAAGAGCAAAGAAGACTGCTGGTACTCACTGTATTTCTACGAAAAAGGGTGCCTACACGAGGGTGCCTTGTGTCTGGTAAGTGAAGAAACATTCAAGTAAAGCAGAACTTGGAATACGACATAATGGAAACTGCTAAGCGCTTTCGCTTCCGCAAGGCTTTTCAGGCCTTAGCTTGAGGCAAACACTCACGTCAAGTTTCGCTGTAGCTCTAGAGCAGGACAGTAGGAGCTCCCACCCATGCTATGGAGGCACCGTGTTTCCTTAGAGAAAACTCCTTTTCTTTCGAGAGGGCTGCCTACAGTGACCAGAAGCCAGGTAAAAACAGTGTTATTTAGGATTCTTCAGGGAAGCATGTTTAGAGATTTAACATGGGAAAGCAAGGCTTGTGCCATCAGGTCTCCTTCTCGGGTTAACATGCAGCCGAAACCCTTCTGATTTCTAACAAGTCAATAGAGACTCTAGCCAAACCCTGGTCCCTTGCTGAATCAACTTTTCTTCACAGGGTTTTCTGCATGTATCGAACTCCCTCATTCTTGGAACGCTCTATGTAACCCTTCGGGCCTAAACCTAGTCTAAAGTCCTGCAGTGTAACAGGAAAAACTTTGCTTAGATTCCAGTAGGAATGCAAGCCTCCTTTCTCCTGTAGGTATGGGGTCCTTGGGTAAGAGTTCCTAGAAGAAGGCGAAGCAGATTGTGTTTCTTAGTGTAGCTCCAATGAGAGCAATGAGGCAGACTTCAATGGCATGTATGTCGTGAGAGAACAGAATCCCTGGAGCTGTTGAAGAGCTGAGTCCACCTAGCTTTCTAAGGAAGGGTGCAGCGAGTTGCCTTAAACTCTGAATACATAGTGTGACTGGGAAAGGCTTCTAGGTCGGGATGTTTCTTAGAAGGGTAAAGGAGACTGCTGGTACTCACTGTAGTTGTACGAAAAAGGGTGCCTACACTAGGGTGCCTAGTGTCTGGTAGAGTGAAGAAACGTTCAAGTAAAGCAGAACTTCCAATACGACATAATGGAAAATGCCAAGCGCTTTCGCTTCAGCAGGGCTTTTCAGGCCTTAGCTTGAGGCAAGGACTCACGTCAAGTTACCCTGTAGCTCTAGAGCATGACAGGAGGAACTCCCACCCATGCTATGGAAGCACCGTGTTTCCTTAGAGAAACTCCTTTTCTTTCCAGAGGGCTGCCCACAGTGAATCGAGGAGAGTCAAAACAGTGTTATTTAGGTATCTCAGGCTGGCGTGGCTAGAGATTTAAAATGGGAACGCAAGGCTTAGGCATTCAAGTCTTCTTTTCCGGTGAACATGCACCCAGACACCTTCTTATATCTAAGAAGTCCAAAGAGACTCTAGCTACACCCTGGTCCCTTGCTGAATCAACTTTTCTTCACAGAGTGTTCTGCATATATGGAACTCCCTCATCCTTGGAACGTTCTATGTATGCTATAGGGCCGAAGCCTATTCTAAAGTCCTGCAGTGTAAAAGGAAAAACTGTGCTTTGGTTCCAGTAGGAATGCAAGCCTCCTTTCTCCTGTAGGTATGGGGTCATTGGGTAAGAGTTCCTAGAGGTAGGCGAAGCAGATTGTGTATCTTAGTGAAGCTCCACAGAGGGCAATGAGGCAGACTTCCATGGCATGTAGGACGTGAGAGAACAGAATCCCTGGAGCTGTTGAAGAGCTGAGTCCACCTAGCTTCCTAAGGAAGGGTGCAGCGAGTTGCCCTACACTCTGATTACATAGAGTGACTGGGAAAGGCTTCTAGGTCTGGATGTTTCTTAGAAGAGCAAAGAAGACTGCTGGTACTCACTGTATTTCTACGAAAAAGGGTGCCTACACGAGGGTGCCTTGTGTCTGGTAAGTGAAGAAACATTCAAGTAAAGCAGAACTTGGAATACGACATAATGGAAACTGCTAAGCGCTTTCGCTTCCGCAAGGCTTTTCAGGCCTTAGCTTGAGGCAAACACTCACGTCAAGTTTCCCTGTAGCTCTAGAGCAGGACAGCAGGAGCTCCCACCCATGCTATGGAAGCACCGTGTTTCCTTAGAGAAAACTCCTTTTCTTTCGAGAGGGCTGCCTACAGTGACCAGAAGCCAGGTAAAAACAGTGTTATTTAGGATTCTTCAGGGAAGCATGTTTAGAGATTTAACATGGGAAAGCAAGGCTTGTGCCATCAGGTCTCCTTCTCGGGTTAACATGCAGCCGAAACCCTTCTGATTTCTAACAAGTCAATAGAGACTCTAGCCAAACCCTGGTCCCTTGCTGAATCAACTTTTCTTCACAGGGTTTTCTGCATGTATCGAACTCCCTCATTCTTGGAACGCTCTATGTAACCCTTCGGGCCTAAACCTAGTCTAAAGTCCTGCAGTGTAACAGGAGAAACTTTGCTTAGATTCCAGTAGGAATGCAAGCCTCCTTTCTCCTGTAGGTATGGGGTCCTTGGGTAAGAGTTCCTAGAAGAAGGCGAAGCAGATTGTGTTTCTTAGTGTAGCTCCAATGAGAGCAATGAGGCAGACTTCAATGGCATGTATGTCGTGAGAGAACAGAATCCCTGGAGCTGTTGAAGACCTGAGTCCACCTAGCTTTCTAAGGAAGGGTGCAGCGAGTTGCCTTAAACTCTGAATACATAGTGTGACTGGGAAAGGCTTCTAGGTCTGGATGTTTCTTAGAAGGGTAAAGGAGACTGCTGGTACTCACTGTAGTTGTACGAAAAAGGGTGCCTACACTAGGGTGCCTAGTGTCTGGTAGAGTGAAGAAACGTTCAAGTAAAGCAGAACTTCCAATACGACATAATGGAAAATGCTAAGCGCTTTCGCTTCAGCAGGGCTTTTCAGGCCTTAGCTTGAGGCAAGGACTCACGTCAAGTTACCCTGTAGCTCTAGAGCATGACAGGAGGAACTCCCACCCATGCTATGGAAGCACCATGTTTCCTTAGAGAAACTCCTTTTCTTTCCAGAGGGCTGCCCACAGTGAATCGAGGCCAGTCAAAACAGTGTTATTTAGGTATCTCAGGCTGGCGTGGCTAGAGATTTAAAATGGGAACGCAAGACTTAGGCATTCAAGTCTTCTTTTCCGGTGAACATGCACCCGGACACCTTCTTATATCTAAGAAGTCCAAAGAGACTCTAGCTACACCCTGGTCCCTTGCTGAATCAACTTTTCTTCACAGAGTGTTCTGCATATATGGAACTCCCTCATCCTTGGAACGTTCTATGTATGCTATAGGGCCGAAGCCTATTCTAAAGTCCTGCAGTGTAAAAGGAAAAACTGTGCTTTGGTTCCAGTAGGAATGCAAGCCTCCTTTCTCCTGTAGGTATGGGGTCATTGGGTAAGAGTTCCTAGAGGTAGGCGAAGCAGATTGTGTATCTTAGTGAAGCTCCACAGAGGGCAATGAGGCAGACTTCCATGGCATGTAGGACGTGAGAGAACAGAATCCCTGGAGCTGTTGAAGAGCTGAGTCCACCTAGCTTCCTAAGGAAGGGTGCAGCGAGTTGCCCTACACTCTGATTACATAGAGTGACTGGGAAAGGCTTCTAGGCCTGGATGTTTCTTAGAAGAGCAAAGAAGACTGCTGGTACTCACTGTATTTCTACGAAAAAGGGTGCCTACACGAGGGTGCCTTGTGTCTGGTAAGTGAAGAAACATTCAAGTAAAGCAGAACTTGGAATACGACATAATGGAAACTGCTAAGCGCTTTCGCTTCCGCAAGGCTTTTCAGGCCTTAGCTTGAGGCAAACACTCACGTCAAGTTTCCCTGTAGCTCTAGAGCAGGACAGCAGGAGCTCCCACCCATGCTATGGAAGCACCGTGTTTCCTTAGAGAAAACTCCTTTTCTTTCGAGAGGGCTGCCTACAGTGACCAGAAGCCAGGTAAAAACAGTGTTATTTAGGATTCTTCAGGGAAGCATGTTTAGAGATTTAACATGGGAAAGCAAGGCTTGTGCCATCAGGTCTCCTTCTCGGGTTAACATGCAGCCGAAACCCTTCTGATTTCTAACAAGTCAATAGAGACTCTAGCCAAACCCTGGTCCCTTGCTGAATCAACTTTTCTTCACAGGGTTTTCTGCATGTATCGAACTCCCTCATTCTTGGAACGCTCTATGTAACCCTTCGGGCCTAAACCTAGTCTAAAGTCCTGCAGTGTAACAGGAAAAACTTTGCTTAGATTCCAGTAGGAATGCAAGCCTCCTTTCTCCTGTAGGTATGGGGTCCTTGGGTAAGAGTTCCTAGAAGAAGGCGAAGCAGATTGTGTTTCTTAGTGTAGCTCCAATGAGAGCAATGAGGCAGACTTCAATGGCATGTATGTCGTGAGAGAACAGAATCCCTGGAGCTGTTGAAGAGCTGAGTCCACCTAGCTTTCTAAGGAAGGGTGCAGCGAGTTGCCTTAAACTCTGAATACATAGTGTGACTGGGAAAGGCTTCTAGGTCGTGATGTTTCTTAGAAGGGTAAAGGAGACTGCTGGTACTCACTGTAGTTGTACGAAAAAGGGTGCCTACACTAGGGTGCCTAGTGTCTGGTAGAGTGAAGAAACGTTCAAGTAAAGCAGAACTTCCAATACGACATAATGGAAAATGCCAAGCGCTTTCGCTTCAGCAGGGCTTTTCAGGCCTTAGCTTGAGGCAAGGACTCACGTCAAGTTACCCTGTAGCTCTAGAGCATGACAGGAGGAACTCCCACCCATGCTATGGAAGCACCGTGTTTCCTTAGAGAAACTCCTTTTCTTTCCAGAGGGCTGCCCACAGTGAATCGAGGCCAGTCAAAACAGTGTTATTTAGGTATCTCAGGCTGGCGTGGCTAGAGATTTAAAATGGGAACGCAAGGCTTAGGCATTCAAGTCTTCTTTTCCGGTGAACATGCACCCGGACACCTTCTTATATCTAAGAAGTCCAAAGAGACTCTAGCTACACCCTGGTCCCTTGCTGAATCAACTTTTCTTCACAGAGTGTTCTGCATATATGGAACTCCCTCATCCTTGGAACGTTCTATGTATGCTATAGGGCCGAAGCCTATTCTAAAGTCCTGCAGTGTAAAAGGAAAAACTGTGCTTTGGTTCCAGTAGGAATGCAAGCCTCCTTTCTCCTGTAGGTATGGGGTCATTGGGTAAGAGTTCCTAGAGGTAGGCGAAGCAGATTGTGTATCTTAGTGAAGCTCCACAGAGGGCAATGAGGCAGACTTCCATGGCATGTAGGACATGAGAGAACAGAATCCCTGGAGCTGTTGAAGAGCTGAGTCCACCTAGCTTCCTAAGGAAGGGTGCAGCGAGTTGCCCTACACTCTGATTACATAGAGTGACTGGGAAAGGCTTCTAGGTCTGGATGTTTCTTAGAAGAGCAAAGAAGACTGCTGGTACTCACTGTATTTCTACGAAAAAGGGTGCCTACACGAGGGTGCCTTGTGTCTGGTAAGTGAAGAAACATTCAAGTAAAGCAGAACTTTGAATACGACATAATGGAAACTGCTAAGCGCTTTCGCTTCCGCAAGGCTTTTCAGGCCTTAGCTTGAGGCAAACACTCACGTCAAGTTTCCCTGTAGCTCTAGAGCAGGACAGCAGGAGCTAACACCCGTGCTATGGAAGCACCGTGTTTCCTTAGAGAAAACTCCTTTTCTTTCGAGAGGGCTGCCTACAGTGACCAGAAGCCAGGTAAAAACAGTGTTATTTAGGATTCTTCAGGGAAGCATGTTTAGAGATTTAACATGGGAAAGCAAGGCTTGTGCCATCAGGTCTCCTTCTCGGGTTAACATGCAGCCGAAACCCTTCTGATTTCTAACAAGTCAATAGAGACTCTAGCCAAACCCTGGTCCCTTGCTGAATCAACTTTTCTTCACAGGGTTTTCTGCATGTATCGAACTCCCTCATTCTTGGAACGCTCTATGTAACCCTTCGGGCCTAAACCTAGTCTAAAATCCTGCAGTGTAACAGGAGAAACTTTGCTTAGATTCCAGTAGGAATGCAAGCCTCCTTTCTCCTGTAGGTATGGGGTCCTTGGGTAAGAGTTCCTAGAAGAAGGCGAAGCAGATTGTGTTTCTTAGTGTAGCTCCAATGAGAGCAATGAGGCAGACTTCAATGGCATGTATGTCGTGAGAGAACAGAATCCCTGGAGCTGTTGAAGACCTGAGTCCACCTAGCTTTCTAAGGAAGGGTGCAGCGAGTTGCCTTAAACTCTGAATACATAGTGTGACTGGGAAAGGCTTCTAGGTCTGGATGTTTCTTAGAAGGGTAAAGGAGACTGCTGGTACTCACTGTAGTTGTACGAAAAAGGGTGCCTACACTAGGGTGCCTAGTGTCTGGTAGAGTGAAGAAACGTTCAAGTAAAGCAGAACTTCCAATACGACATAATGGAAAATGCTAAGCGCTTTCGCTTCAGCAGGGCTTTTCAGGCCTTAGCTTGAGGCAAGGACTCACGTCAAGTTACCCTGTAGCTCTAGAGCATGACAGGAGGAACTCCCACCCATGCTATGGAAGCACCATGTTTCCTTAGAGAAACTCCTTTTCTTTCCAGAGGGCTGCCCACAGTGAATCGAGGCCAGTCAAAACAGTGTTATTTAGGTATCTCAGGCTGGCGTGGCTAGAGATTTAAAATGGGAACGCAAGACTTAGGCATTCAAGTCTTCTTTTCCGGTGAACATGCACCCGGACACCTTCTTATATCTAAGAAGTCCAAAGAGACTCTAGCTACACCCTGGTCCCTTGCTGAATCAACTTTTCTTCACAGAGTGTTCTGCATATATGGAACTCCCTCATCCTTGGAACGTTCTATGTATGCTATAGGGCCGAAGCCTATTCTAAAGTCCTGCAGTGTAAAAGGAAAAACTGTGCTTTGGTTCCAGTAGGAATGCAAGCCTCCTTTCTCCTGTAGGTACGGGGTCATTGGGTAAGAGTTCCTAGAGGTAGGCGAAGCAGATTGTGTATCTTAGTGAAGCTCCACAGAGGGCAATGAGGCAGACTTCCATGGCATGTAGGACGTGAGAGAACAGAATCCCTGGAGCTGTTGAAGAGCTGAGTCCACCTAGCTTCCTAAGGAAGGGTGCAGCGAGTTGCCCTACACTCTGATTACATAGAGTGACTGGGAAAGGCTTCTAGGCCTGGATGTTTCTTAGAAGAGCAAAGAAGACTGCTGGTACTCACTGTATTTCTACGAAAAAGGGTGCCTACACGAGGGTGCCTTGTGTCTGGTAAGTGAAGAAACATTCAAGTAAAGCAGAACTTCCAATACGACATAATGGAAACTGCTAAGCGCTTTCGCTTCCGCAAGGCTTTTCAGGCCTTAGCTTGAGGCAAACACTCACGTCAAGTTTCCCTGTAGCTCTAGAGCAGGACAGCAGGAGCTCCCACCCATGCTATGGAAGCACCGTGTTTCCTTAGAGAAAACTCCTTTTCTTTCGAGAGGGCTGCCTACAGTGACCAGAAGCCAGGTAAAAACAGTGTTATTTAGGATTCTTCAGGGAAGCATGTTTAGAGATTTAACATGGGAAAGCAAGGCTTGTGCCATCAGGTCTCCTTCTCGGGTTAACATGCAGCCCAAACCCTTCTGATTTCTAACAAGTCAATAGAGACTCTAGCCAAACCCTGGTCCCTTGCTGAATCAACTTTTCTTCACAGGGTTTTCTGCATGTATCGAACTCCCTCATTCTTGGAACGCTCTATGTAACCCTTCGGGCCTAAACCTAGTCTAAAGTCCTGCAGTGTAACAGGAAAATCTTTGCTTAGATTCCAGTAGGAATGCAAGCCTCCTTTCTCCTGTAGGTATGGGGTCCTTGGGTAAGAGTTCCTAGAAGAAGGCGAAGCAGATTGTGTTTCTTAGTGTAGCTCCAATGAGAGCAATGAGGCAGACTTCAATGGCATGTATGTCGTGAGAGAACAGAATCCCTGGAGCTGTTGAAGAGCTGAGTCCACCTAGCTTTCTAAGGAAGGGTGCAGCGAGTTGCCTTAAACTCTGAATACATAGTGTGACTGGGAAAGGCTTCTAGGTCGGGATGTTTCTTAGAAGGGTAAAGGAGACTGCTGGTACTCACTGTAGTTGTACGAAAAAGGGTGCCTACACTAGGGTGCCTAGTGTCTGGTAGAGTGAAGAAACGTTGAAGTAAAGCAGAACTTCCAATACGACATAATGGAAAATGCCAAGCGCTTTCGCTTCAGCAGGGCTTTTCAGGCCTTAGCTTGAGGCAAGGACTCACGTCAAGTTACCCTGTAGCTCTAGAGCATGACAGGAGGAACTCCCACCCATGCTATGGAAGCACCGTGTTTCCTTAGAGAAACTCCTTTTCTTTCCAGAGGGCTGCCCACAGTGAATCGAGGAGAGTCAAAACAGTGTTATTTAGGTATCTCAGGCTGGCGTGGCTAGAGATTTAAAATGGGAACGCAAGGCTTAGGCATTCAAGTCTTCTTTTCCGGTGAACATGCACCCAGACACCTTCTTATATCTAAGAAGTCCAAAGAGATTCTAGCTACACCCTGGTCCCTTGCTGAATCAACTTTTCTTCACAGAGTGTTCTGCATATATGGAACTCCCTCATCCTTGGAACGTTCTATGTATGCTATAGGGCCGAAGCCTATTCTAAAGTCCTGCAGTGTAAAAGGAAAAACTGTGCTTTGGTTCCAGTAGGAATGCAAGCCTCCTTTCTCCTGTAGGTATGGGGTCATTGGGTAAGAGTTCCTAGAGGTAGGCGAAGCAGATTGTGTATCTTAGTGAAGCTCCACAGAGGGCAATGAGGCAGACTTCCATGGCATGTAGGACGTGAGAGAACAGAATCCCTGGAGCTGTTGAAGAGCTGAGTCCACCTAGCTTCCTAAGGAAGGGTGCAGCGAGTTGCCCTACACTCTGATTACATAGAGTGACTGGGAAAGGCTTCTAGGTCTGGATGTTTCTTAGAAGAGCAAAGAAGACTGCTGGTACTCACTGTATTTCTACGAAAAAGGGTGCCTACACGAGGGTGCCTTGTGTCTGGTAAGTGAAGAAACATTCAAGTAAAGCAGAACTTGGAATACGACATAATGGAAACTGCTAAGCGCTTTCGCTTCCGCAAGGCTTTTCAGGCCTTAGCTTGAGGCAAACACTCACGTCAAGTTTCCCTGTAGCTCTAGAGCAGGACAGCAGGAGCTCCCACCCGTGCTATGGAAGCACCGTGTTTCCTTAGAGAAAACTCCTTTTCTTTCGAGAGGGCTGCCTACAGTGACCAGAAGCCAGGTAAAAACAGTGTTATTTAGGATTCTTCAGGGAAGCATGTTTAGAGATTTAACATGGGAAAGCAAGGCTTGTGCCATCAGGTCTCCTTCTCGGGTTAACATGCAGCCGAAACCCTTCTGATTTCTAACAAGTCAATAGAGACTCTAGCCAAACCCTGGTCCCTTGCTGAATCAACTTTTCTTCACAGGGTTTTCTGCATGTATCGAACTCCCTCATTCTTGGAACGCTCTATGTAACCCTTCGGGCCTAAACCTAGTCTAAAGTCCTGCAGTGTAACAGGAGAAACTTTGCTTAGATTCCAGTAGGAATGCAAGCCTCCTTTCTCCTGTAGGTATGGGGTCCTTGGGTAAGAGTTCCTAGAAGAAGGCGAAGCAGATTGTGTTTCTTAGTGTAGCTCCAATGAGAGCAATGAGGCAGACTTCAATGGCATGTATGTCGTGAGAGAACAGAATCCCTGGAGCTGTTGAAGACCTGAGTCCACCTAGCTTTCTAAGGAAGGGTGCAGCGAGTTGCCTTAAACTCTGAATACATAGTGTGACTGGGAAAGGCTTCTAGGTCTGGATGTTTCTTAGAAGGGTAAAGGAGACTGCTGGTACTCACTGTAGTTGTACGAAAAAGGGTGCCTACACTAGGGTGCCTAGTGTCTGGTAGAGTGAAGAAACGTTCAAGTAAAGCAGAACTTCCAATACGACATAATGGAAAATGCTAAGCGCTTTCGCTTCAGCAGGGCTTTTCAGGCCTTAGCTTGAGGCAAGGACTCACGTCAAGTTACCCTGTAGCTCTAGAGCATGACAGGAGGAACTCCCACCCATGCTATGGAAGCACCATGTTTCCTTAGAGAAACTCCTTTTCTTTCCAGAGGGCTGCCCACAGTGAATCGAGGCCAGTCAAAACAGTGTTATTTAGGTATCTCAGGCTGGCGTGGCTAGAGATTTAAAATGGGAACGCAAGACTTAGGCATTCAAGTCTTCTTTTCCGGTGAACATGCACCCGGACACCTTCTTATATCTAAGAAGTCCAAAGAGACTCTAGCTACACCCTGGTCCCTTGCTGAATCAACTTTTCTTCACAGAGTGTTCTGCATATATGGAACTCCCTCATCCTTGGAACGTTCTATGTATGCTATAGGGCCGAAGCCTATTCTAAAGTCCTGCAGTGTAAAAGGAAAAACTGTGCTTTGGTTCCAGTAGGAATGCAAGCCTCCTTTCTCCTGTAGGTAGGGGGTAATTGGGTAAGAGTTCCTAGAGGTAGGCGAAGCAGATTGTGTATCTTAGTGAAGCTCCACAGAGGGCAATGAGGCAGACTTCCATGGCATGTAGGACGTGAGAGAACAGAATCCCTGGAGCTGTTGAAGAGCTGAGTCCACCTAGCTTCCTAAGGAAGGGTGCAGCGAGTTGCCCTACACTCTGATTACATAGAGTGACTGGGAAAGGCTTCTAGGCCTGGATGTTTCTTAGAAGAGCAAAGAAGACTGCTGGTACTCACTGTATTTCTACGAAAAAGGGTGCCTACACGAGGGTGCCTTGTGTCTGGTAAGTGAAGAAACATTCAAGTAAAGCAGAACTTGGAATACGACATAATGGAAACTGCTAAGCGCTTTCGCTTCCGCAAGGCTTTTCAGGCCTTAGCTTGAGGCAAACACTCACGTCAAGTTTCCCTGTAGCTCTAGAGCAGGACAGCAGGAGCTCCCACCCATGCTATGGAAGCACCGTGTTTCCTTAGAGAAAACTCCTTTTCTTTCGAGAGGGCTGCCTACAGTGACCAGAAGCCAGGTAAAAACAGTGTTATTTAGGATTCTTCAGGGAAGCATGTTTAGAGATTTAACATGGGAAAGCAAGGCTTGTGCCATCAGGTCTCCTTCTCGGGTTAACATGCAGCCGAAACCCTTCTGATTTCTAACAAGTCAATAGAGACTCTAGCCAAACCCTGGTCCCTTGCTGAATCAACTTTTCTTCACAAGGTTTTCTGCATGTATCGAACTCCCTCATTCTTGGAACGCTCTATGTAACCCTTCGGGCCTAAACCTATTCTAAAGTCCTGCAGTATAACAGGAAAAACTTTGCTTAGATTCCAGTAGGAATGCAAGCCTCCTTTCTCCTGTAGGTATGGGGTCCTTGGGTAAGAGTTCCTAGAAGAAGGCGAAGCAGATTGTGTTTCTTAGTGTAGCTCCAATGAGAGCAATGAGGCAGACTTCAATGGCATGTATGTCGTGAGAGAACAGAATCCCTGGAGCTGTTGAAGAGCTGAGTCCACCTAGCTTTCTAAGGAAGGGTGCAGCGAGTTGCCTTAAACTCTGAATACATAGTGTGACTGGGAAAGGCTTCTAGGTCGGGATGTTTCTTAGAAGGGTAAAGGAGACTGCTGGTACTCACTGTAGTTGTACGAAAAAGGGTGCCTACACTAGGGTGCCTAGTGTCTGGTAGAGTGAAGAAACGTTCAAGTAAAGCAGAACTTCCAATCCGACATAATGGAAAATGCTAAGCGCTTTCGCTTCAGCAGGGCTTTTCAGGCCTTAGCTTGAGGCAAGGACTCACGTCAAGTTACCCTGTAGCTCTAGAGCATGACAGGAGGAACTCCCACCCATGCTATGGAAGCACCGTGTTTCCTTAGAGAAACTCCTTTTCTTTCCAGAGGGCTGCCCACAGTGAATCGAGGCCAGTCAAAACAGTGTTATTTAGGTATCTCAGGCTGGCGTGGCTAGAGATTTAAAATGGGAACGCAAGGCTTAGGCATTCAAGTCTTCTTTTCCGGTGAACATGCACCCGGACACCTTCTTATATCTAAGAAGTCCAAAGAGACTCTAGCTACACCCTGGTCCCTTGCTGAATCAACTTTTCTTCACAGAGTGTTCTGCATATATGGAACTCCCTCATCCTTGGAACGTTCTATGTATGCTATAGGGCCGAAGCCTATTCTAAAGTCCTGCAGTGTAAAAGGAAAAACTGTGCTTTGGTTCCAGTAGGAATGCAAGCCTCCTTTCTCCTGTAGGTACGGGGTCATTGGGTAAGAGTTCCTAGAGGTAGGCGAAGCAGATTGTGTATCTTAGTGAAGCTCCACAGAGGGCAATGAGGCAGACTTCCATGGCATGTAGGACGTGAGAGAACAGAATCCCTGGAGCTGTTGAAGAGCTGAGTCCACCTAGCTTCCTAAGGAAGGGTGCAGCGAGTTGCCCTACACTCTGATTACATAGAGTGACTGGGAAAGGCGTCTAGGTCTGGAAGTTTCTTAGAAGAGCAAAGAAGACTGCTGGTACTCACTGTATTTCTACGAAAAAGGGTGCCTACACGAGGGTGCCTTGTGTCTGGTAAGTGAAGAAACATTCAAGTAAAGCAGAACTTGGAATACGACATAATGGAAACTGCTAAGCGCTTTCGCTTCCGCAAGGCTTTTCAGGCCTTAGCTTGAGGCAAACACTCACGTCAAGTTTCGCTGTAGCTCTAGAGCAGGACAGCAGGAGCTCCCACCCATGCTATGGAGGCACCGTGTTTCCTTAGAGAAAACTCCTTTTCTTTCGAGAGGGCTGCCTACAGTGACCAGAAGCCAGGTAAAAACAGTGTTATTTAGGATTCTTCAGGGAAGCATGTTTAGAGATTTAACATGGGAAAGCAAGGCTTGTGCCATCAGGTCTCCTTCTCGGGTTAACATGCAGCCGAAACCCTTCTGATTTCTAACAAGTCAATAGAGACTCTAGCCAAACCCTGGTCCCTTGCTGAATCAACTTTTCTTCACAGGGTTTTCTGCATGTATCGAACTCCCTCATTCTTGGAACGCTCTATGTAACCCTTCGGGCCTAAACCTAGTCTAAAGTCCTGCAGTGTAACAGGAAAAACTTTGCTTAGATTCCAGTAGGAATGCAAGCCTCCTTTCTCCTGTAGGTATGGGGTCCTTGGGTAAGAGTTCCTAGAAGAAGGCGAAGCAGATTGTGTTTCTTAGTGTAGCTCCAATGAGAGCAATGAGGCAGACTTCAATGGCATGTATGTCGTGAGAGAACAGAATCCCTGGAGCTGTTGAAGAGCTGAGTCCACCTAGCTTTCTAAGGAAGGGTGCAGCGAGTTGCCTTAAACTCTGAATACATAGTGTGACTGGGAAAGGCTTCTAGGTCGTGATGTTTCTTAGAAGGGTAAAGGAGACTGCTGGTACTCACTGTAGTTGTACGAAAAAGGGTGCCTACACTAGGGTGCCTAGTGTCTGGTAGAGTGAAGAAACGTTCAAGTAAAGCAGAACTTCCAATACGACATAATGGAAAATGCCAAGCGCTTTCGCTTCAGCAGGGCTTTTCAGGCCTTAGCTTGAGGCAAGGACTCACGTCAAGTTACCCTGTAGCTCTAGAGCATGACAGGAGGAACTCCCACCCATGCTATGGAAGCACCGTGTTTCCTTAGAGAAACTCCTTTTCTTTCCAGAGGGCTGCCCACAGTGAATCGAGGCCAGTCAAAACAGTGTTATTTAGGTATCTCAGGCTGGCGTGGCTAGAGATTTAAAATGGGAACGCAAGGCTTAGGCATTCAAGTCTTCTTTTCCGGTGAACATGCACCCGGACACCTTCTTATATCTAAGAAGTCCAAAGAGACTCTAGCTACACCCTGGTCCCTTGCTGAATCAACTTTTCTTCACAGAGTGTTCTGCATATATGGAACTCCCTCATCCTTGGAACGTTCTATGTATGCTATAGGGCCGAAGCCTATTCTAAAGTCCTGCAGTGTAAAAGGAAAAACTGTGCTTTGGTTCCAGTAGGAATGCAAGCCTCCTTTCTCCTGTAGGTATGGGGTCATTGGGTAAGAGTTCCTAGAGGTAGGCGAAGCAGATTGTGTATCTTAGTGAAGCTCCACAGAGGGCAATGAGGCAGACTTCCATGGCATGTAGGACATGAGAGAACAGAATCCCTGGAGCTGTTGAAGAGCTGAGTCCACCTAGCTTCCTAAAGAAGGGTGCAGCGAGTTGCCCTACACTCTGATTACATAGAGTGACTGGGAAAGGCTTCTAGGTCTGGATGTTTCTTAGAAGAGCAAAGAAGACTGCTGGTACTCACTGTATTTCTACGAAAAAGGGTGCCTACACGAGGGTGCCTTGTGTCTGGTAAGTGAAGAAACATTCAAGTAAAGCAGAACTTGGAATACGACATAATGGAAACTGCTAAGCGCTTTCGCTTCCGCAAGGCTTTTCAGGCCTTAGCTTGAGGCAAACACTCACGTCAAGTTTCCCTGTAGCTCTAGAGCAGGACAGCAGGAGCTAACACCCGTGCTATGGAAGCACCGTGTTTCCTTAGAGAAAACTCCTTTTCTTTCGAGAGGGCTGCCTACAGTGACCAGAAGCCAGGTAAAAACAGTGTTATTTAGGATTCTTCAGGGAAGCATGTTTAGAGATTTAACATGGGAAAGCAAGGCTTGTGCCATCAGGTCTCCTTCTCGGGTTAACATGCAGCCGAAACCCTTCTGATTTCTAACAAGTCAATAGAGACTCTAGCCAAACCCTGGTCCCTTGCTGAATCAACTTTTCTTCACAGGGTTTTCTGCATGTATCGAACTCCCTCATTCTTGGAACGCTCTATGTAACCCTTCGGGCCTAAACCTAGTCTAAAGTCCTGCAGTGTAACAGGAGAAACTTTGCTTAGATTCCAGTAGGAATGCAAGCCTCCTTTCTCCTGTAGGTATGGGGTCCTTGGGTAAGAGTTCCTAGAAGAAGGCGAAGCAGATTGTGTTTCTTAGTGTAGCTCCAATGAGAGCAATGAGGCAGACTTCAATGGCATGTATGTCGTGAGAGAACAGAATCCCTGGAGCTGTTGAAGACCTGAGTCCACCTAGCTTTCTAAGGAAGGGTGCAGCGAGTTGCCTTAAACTCTGAATACATAGTGTGACTGGGAAAGGCTTCTAGGTCTGGATGTTTCTTAGAAGGGTAAAGGAGACTGCTGGTACTCACTGTAGTTGTACGAAAAAGGGTGCCTACACTAGGGTGCCTAGTGTCTGGTAGAGTGAAGAAACGTTCAAGTAAAGCAGAACTTCCAATACGACATAATGGAAAATGCTAAGCGCTTTCGCTTCAGCAGGGCTTTTCAGGCCTTAGCTTGAGGCAAGGACTCACGTCAAGTTACCCTGTAGCTCTAGAGCATGACAGGAGGAACTCCCACCCATGCTATGGAAGCACCATGTTTCCTTAGAGAAACTCCTTTTCTTTCCAGAGGGCTGCCCACAGTGAATCGAGGCCAGTCAAAACAGTGTTATTTAGGTATCTCAGGCTGGCGTGGCTAGAGATTTAAAATGGGAACGCAAGACTTAGGCATTCAAGTCTTCTTTTCCGGTGAACATGCACCCGGACACCTTCTTATATCTAAGAAGTCCAAAGAGACTCTAGCTACACCCTGGTCCCTTGCTGAATCAACTTTTCTTCACAGAGTGTTCTGCATATATGGAACTCCCTCATCCTTGGAACGTTCTATGTATGCTATAGGGCCGAAGCCTATTCTAAAGTCCTGCAGTGTAAAAGGAAAAACTGTGCTTTGGTTCCAGTAGGAATGCAAGCCTCCTTTCTCCTGTAGGTACGGGGTCATTGGGTAAGAGTTCCTAGAGGTAGGCGAAGCAGATTGTGTATCTTAGTGAAGCTCCACAGAGGGCAATGAGGCAGACTTCCATGGCATGTAGGACGTGAGAGAACAGAATCCCTGGAGCTGTTGAAGAGCTGAGTCCACCTAGCTTCCTAAGGAAGGGTGCAGCGAGTTGCCCTACACTCTGATTACATAGAGTGACTGGGAAAGGCTTCTAGGCCTGGATGTTTCTTAGAAGAGCAAAGAAGACTGCTGGTACTCACTGTATTTCTACGAAAAAGGGTGCCTACACGAGGGTGCCTTGTGTCTGGTAAGTGAAGAAACATTCAAGTAAAGCAGAACTTCCAATACGACATAATGGAAACTGCTAAGCGCTTTCGCTTCCGCAAGGCTTTTCAGGCCTTAGCTTGAGGCAAACACTCACGTCAAGTTTCCCTGTAGCTCTAGAGCAGGACAGCAGGAGCTCCCACCCATGCTATGGAAGCACCGTGTTTCCTTAGAGAAAACTCCTTTTCTTTCGAGAGGGGTGCCTACAGTGACCAGAAGCCAGGTAAAAACAGTGTTATTTAGGATTCTTCAGGGAAGCATGTTTAGAGATTTAACATGGGAAAGCAAGGCTTGTGCCATCAGGTCTCCTTCTCGGGTTAACATGCAGCCGAAACCCTTCTGATTTCTAACAAGTCAATAGAGACTCTAGCCAAACCCTGGTCCCTTGCTGAATCAACTTTTCTTCACAAGGTTTTCTGCATGTATCGAACTCCCTCATTCTTGGAACGCTCTATGTAACCCTTCGGGCCTAAACCTATTCTAAAGTCCTGCAGTATAACAGGAAAAACTTTGCTTAGATTCCAGTAGGAATGCAAGCCTCCTTTCTCCTGTAGGTATGGGGTCCTTGGGTAAGAGTTCCTAGAAGAAGGCGAAGCAGATTGTGTTTCTTAGTGTAGCTCCAATGAGAGCAATGAGGCAGACTTCAATGGCATGTATGTCGTGAGAGAACAGAATCCCTGGAGCTGTTGAAGAGCTGAGTCCACCTAGCTTTCTAAGGAAGGGTGCAGCGAGTTGCCTTAAACTCTGAATACATAGTGTGACTGGGAAAGGCTTCTAGGTCGGGATGTTTCTTAGAAGGGTAAAGGAGACTGCTGGTACTCACTGTAGTTGTACGAAAAAGGGTGCCTACACTAGGGTGCCTAGTGTCTGGTAGAGTGAAGAAACGTTCAAGTAAAGCAGAACTTCCAATCCGACATAATGGAAAATGCTAAGCGCTTTCGCTTCAGCAGGGCTTTTCAGGCCTTAGCTTGAGGCAAGGACTCACGTCAAGTTACCCTGTAGCTCTAGAGCATGACAGGAGGAACTCCCACCCATGCTATGGAAGCACCGTGTTTCCTTAGAGAAACTCCTTTTCTTTCCAGAGGGCTGCCCACAGTGAATCGAGGCCAGTCAAAACAGTGTTATTTAGGTATCTCAGGCTGGCGTGGCTAGAGATTTAAAATGGGAACGCAAGGCTTAGGCATTCAAGTCTTCTTTTCCGGTGAACATGCACCCGGACACCTTCTTATATCTAAGAAGTCCAAAGAGACTCTAGCTACACCCTGGTCCCTTGCTGAATCAACTTTTCTTCACAGAGTGTTCTGCATATATGGAACTCCCTCATCCTTGGAACGTTCTATGTATGCTATAGGGCCGAAGCCTATTCTAAAGTCCTGCAGTGTAAAAGGAAAAACTGTGCTTTGGTTCCAGTAGGAATGCAAGCCTCCTTTCTCCTGTAGGTACGGGGTCATTGGGTAAGAGTTCCTAGAGGTAGGCGAAGCAGATTGTGTATCTTAGTGAAGCTCCACAGAGGGCAATGAGGCAGACTTCCATGGCATGTAGGACGTGAGAGAACAGAATCCCTGGAGCTGTTGAAGAGCTGAGTCCACCTAGCTTCCTAAGGAAGGGTGCAGCGAGTTGCCCTACACTCTGATTACATAGAGTGACTGGGAAAGGCGTCTAGGTCTGGATGTTTCTTAGAAGAGCAAAGAAGACTGCTGGTACTCACTGTATTTCTACGAAAAAGGGTGCCTACACGAGGGTGCCTTGTGTCTGGTAAGTGAAGAAACATTCAAGTAAAGCAGAACTTGGAATACGACATAATGGAAACTGCTAAGCGCTTTCGCTTCCGCAAGGCTTTTCAGGCCTTAGCTTGAGGCAAACACTCACGTCAAGTTTCGCTGTAGCTCTAGAGCAGGACAGCAGGAGCTCCCACCCATGCTATGGAGGCACCGTGTTTCCTTAGAGAAAACTCCTTTTCTTTCGAGAGGGCTGCCTACAGTGACCAGAAGCCAGGTAAAAACAGTGTTATTTAGGATTCTTCAGGGAAGCATGTTTAGAGATTTAACATGGGAAAGCAAGGCTTGTGCCATCAGGTCTCCTTCTCGGGTTAACATGCAGCCGAAACCCTTCTGATTTCTAACAAGTCAATAGAGACTCTAGCCAAACCCTGGTCCCTTGCTGAATCAACTTTTCTTCACAGGGTTTTCTGCATGTATCGAACTCCCTCATTCTTGGAACGCTCTATGTAACCCTTCGGGCCTAAACCTAGTCTAAAGTCCTGCAGTGTAACAGGAAAAACTTTGCTTAGATTCCAGTAGGAATGCAAGCCTCCTTTCTCCTGTAGGTATGGGGTCCTTGGGTAAGAGTTCCTAGAAGAAGGCGAAGCAGATTGTGTTTCTTAGTGTAGCTCCAATGAGAGCAATGAGGCAGACTTCAATGGCATGTATGTCGTGAGAGAACAGAATCCCTGGAGCTGTTGAAGAGCTGAGTCCACCTAGCTTTCTAAGGAAGGGTGCAGCGAGTTGCCTTAAACTCTGAATACATAGTGTGACTGGGAAAGGCTTCTAGGTCGTGATGTTTCTTAGAAGGGTAAAGGAGACTGCTGGTACTCACTGTAGTTGTACGAAAAAGGGTGCCTACACTAGGGTGCCTAGTGTCTGGTAGAGTGAAGAAACGTTCAAGTAAAGCAGAACTTCCAATACGACATAATGGAAAATGCCAAGCGCTTTCGCTTCAGCAGGGCTTTTCAGGCCTTAGCTTGAGGCAAGGACTCACGTCAAGTTACCCTGTAGCTCTAGAGCATGACAGGAGGAACTCCCACCCATGCTATGGAAGCACCGTGTTTCCTTAGAGAAACTCCTTTTCTTTCCAGAGGGCTGCCCACAGTGAATCGAGGCCAGTCAAAACAGTGTTATTTAGGTATCTCAGGCTGGCGTGGCTAGAGATTTAAAATGGGAACGCAAGACTTAGGCATTCAAGTCTTCTTTTCCGGTGAACATGCACCCGGACACCTTCTTATATCTAAGAAGTCCAAAGAGACTCTAGCTACACCCTGGTCCCTTGCTGAATCAACTTTTCTTCACAGAGTGTTCTGCATATATGGAACTCCCTCATCCTTGGAACGTTCTATGTATGCTATAGGGCCGAAGCCTATTCTAAAGTCCTGCAGTGTAAAAGGAAAAACTGTGCTTTGGTTCCAGTAGGAATGCAAGCCTCCTTTCTCCTGTAGGTACGGGGTCATTGGGTAAGAGTTCCTAGAGGTAGGCGAAGCAGATTGTGTATCTTAGTGAAGCTCCACAGAGGGCAATGAGGCAGACTTCCATGGCATGTAGGACGTGAGAGAACAGAATCCCTGGAGCTGTTGAAGAGCTGAGTCCACCTAGCTTCCTAAGGAAGGGTGCAGCGAGTTGCCCTACACTCTGATTACATAGAGTGACTGGGAAAGGCTTCTAGGCCTGGATGTTTCTTAGAAGAGCAAAGAAGACTGCTGGTACTCACTGTATTTCTACGAAAAAGGGTGCCTACACGAGGGTGCCTTGTGTCTGGTAAGTGAAGAAACATTCAAGTAAAGCAGAACTTCCAATACGACATAATGGAAACTGCTAAGCGCTTTCGCTTCCGCAAGGCTTTTCAGGCCTTAGCTTGAGGCAAACACTCACGTCAAGTTTCCCTGTAGCTCTAGAGCAGGACAGCAGGAGCTCCCACCCATGCTATGGAAGCACCGTGTTTCCTTAGAGAAAACTCCTTTTCTTTCGAGAGGGGTGCCTACAGTGACCAGAAGCCAGGTAAAAACAGTGTTATTTAGGATTCTTCAGGGAAGCATGTTTAGAGATTTAACATGGGAAAGCAAGGCTTGTGCCATCAGGTCTCCTTCTCGGGTTAACATGCAGCCGAAACCCTTCTGATTTCTAACAAGTCAATAGAGACTCTAGCCAAACCCTGGTCCCTTGCTGAATCAACTTTTCTTCACAAGGTTTTCTGCATGTATCGAACTCCCTCATTCTTGGAACACTCTATGTAACCCTTCGGGCCTAAACCTATTCTAAAGTCCTGCAGTATAACAGGAAAAACTTTGCTTAGATTCCAGTAGGAATGCAAGCCTCCTTTCTCCTGTAGGTATGGGGTCCTTGGGTAAGAGTTCCTAGAAGAAGGCGAAGCAGATTGTGTTTCTTAGTGTAGCTCCAATGAGAGCAATGAGGCAGACTTCAATGGCATGTATGTCGTGAGAGAACAGAATCCCTGGAGCTGTTGAAGAGCTGAGTCCACCTAGCTTTCTAAGGAAGGGTGCAGCGAGTTGCCTTAAACTCTGAATACATAGTGTGACTGGGAAAGGCTTCTAGGTCGGGATGTTTCTTAGAAGGGTAAAGGAGACTGCTGGTACTCACTGTAGTTGTACGAAAAAGGGTGCCTACACTAGGGTGCCTAGTGTCTGGTAGAGTGAAGAAACGTTCAAGTAAAGCAGAACTTCCAATCCGACATAATGGAAAATGCTAAGCGCTTTCGCTTCAGCAGGGCTTTTCAGGCCTTAGCTTGAGGCAAGGACTCACGTCAAGTTACCCTGTAGCTCTAGAGCATGACAGGAGGAACTCCCACCCATGCTATGGAAGCACCGTGTTTCCTTAGAGAAACTCCTTTTCTTTCCAGAGGGCTGCCCACAGTGAATCGAGGCCAGTCAAAACAGTGTTATTTAGGTATCTCAGGCTGGCGTGGCTAGAGATTTAAAATGGGAACGCAAGGCTTAGGCATTCAAGTCTTCTTTTCCGGTGAACATGCACCCGGACACCTTCTTATATCTAAGAAGTCCAAAGAGACTCTAGCTACACCCTGGTCCCTTGCTGAATCAACTTTTCTTCACAGAGTGTTCTGCATATATGGAACTCCCTCATCCTTGGAACGTTCTATGTATGCTATAGGGCCGAAGCCTATTCTAAAGTCCTGCAGTGTAAAAGGAAAAACTGTGCTTTGGTTCCAGTAGGAATGCAAGCCTCCTTTCTCCTGTAGGTACGGGGTCATTGGGTAAGAGTTCCTAGAGGTAGGCGAAGCAGATTGTGTATCTTAGTGAAGCTCCACAGAGGGCAATGAGGCAGACTTCCATGGCATGTAGGACGTGAGAGAACAGAATCCCTGGAGCTGTTGAAGAGCTGAGTCCACCTAGCTTCCTAAGGAAGGGTGCAGCGAGTTGCCCTACACTCTGATTACATAGAGTGACTGGGAAAGGCTTCTAGGCCTGGATGTTTCTTAGAAGAGCAAAGAAGACTGCTGGTACTCACTGTATTTCTACGAAAAAGGGTGCCTACACGAGGGTGCCTTGTGTCTGGTAAGTGAAGAAACATTCAAGTAAAGCAGAACTTCCAATACGACATAATGGAAACTGCTAAGCGCTTTCGCTTCCGCAAGGCTTTTCAGGCCTTAGCTTGAGGCAAACACTCACGTCAAGTTTCCCTGTAGCTCTAGAGCAGGACAGCAGGAGCTCCCACCCATGCTATGGAAGCACCGTGTTTCCTTAGAGAAAACTCCTTTTCTTTCGAGAGGGGTGCCTACAGTGACCAGAAGCCAGGTAAAAACAGTGTTATTTAGGATTCTTCAGGGAAGCATGTTTAGAGATTTAACATGGGAAAGCAAGGCTTGTGCCATCAGGTCTCCTTCTCGGGTTAACATGCAGCCGAAACCCTTCTGATTTCTAACAAGTCAATAGAGACTCTAGCCAAACCCTGGTCCCTTGCTGAATCAACTTTTCTTCACAGGGTTTTCTGCATGTATCGAACTCCCTCATTCTTGGAACGCTCTATGTAACCCTTCGGGCCTAAACCTATTCTAAAGTCCTGCAGTATAACAGGAAAAACTTTGCTTAGATTCCAGTAGGAATGCAAGCCTCCTTTCTCCTGTAGGTATGGGGTCCTTGGGTAAGAGTTCCTAGAAGAAGGCGAAGCAGATTGTGTTTCTTAGTGTAGCTCCAATGAGAGCAATGAGGCAGACTTCAATGGCATGTATGTCGTGAGAGAACAGAATCCCTGGAGCTGTTGAAGAGCTGAGTCCACCTAGCTTTCTAAGGAAGGGTGCAGCGAGTTGCCTTAAACTCTGAATACATAGTGTGACTGGGAAAGGCTTCTAGGTCGGGATGTTTCTTAGAAGGGTAAAGGAGACTGCTGGTACTCACTGTAGTTGTACGAAAAAGGGTGCCTACACTAGGGTGCCTAGTGTCTGGTAGAGTGAAGAAACGTTCAAGTAAAGCAGAACTTCCAATCCGACATAATGGAAAATGCTAAGCGCTTTCGCTTCAGCAGGGCTTTTCAGGCCTTAGCTTGAGGCAAGGACTCACGTCAAGTTACCCTGTAGCTCTAGAGCATGACAGGAGGAACTCCCACCCATGCTATGGAAGCACCGTGTTTCCTTAGAGAAACTCCTTTTCTTTCCAGAGGGCTGCCCACAGTGAATCGAGGCCAGTCAAAACAGTGTTATTTAGGTATCTCAGGCTGGCGTGGCTAGAGATTTAAAATGGGAACGCAAGGCTTAGGCATTCAAGTCTTCTTTTCCGGTGAACATGCACCCGGACACCTTCTTATATCTAAGAAGTCCAAAGAGACTCTAGCTACACCCTGGTCCCTTGCTGAATCAACTTTTCTTCACAGAGTGTTCTGCATATATGGAACTCCCTCATCCTTGGAACGTTCTATGTATGCTATAGGGCCGAAGCCTATTCTAAAGTCCTGCAGTGTAAAAGGAAAAACTGTGCTTTGGTTCCAGTAGGAATGCAAGCCTCCTTTCTCCTGTAGGTATGGGGTCATTGGGTAAGAGTTCCTAGAGGTAGGCGAAGCAGATTGTGTATCTTAGTGAAGCTCCACAGAGGGCAATGAGGCAGACTTCCATGGCATGTAGGACATGAGAGAACAGAATCCCTGGAGCTGTTGAAGAGCTGAGTCCACCTAGCTTCCTAAGGAAGGGTGCAGCGAGTTGCCCTACACTCTGATTACATAGAGTGACTGGGAAAGGCTTCTAGGTCTGGATGTTTCTTAGAAGAGCAAAGAAGACTGCTGGTACTCACTGTATTTCTACGAAAAAGGGTGCCTACACGAGGGTGCCTTGTGTCTGGTAAGTGAAGAAACATTCAAGTAAAGCAGAACTTGGAATACGACATAATGGAAACTGCTAAGCGCTTTCGCTTCCGCAAGGCTTTTCAGGCCTTAGCTTGAGGCAAACACTCACGTCAAGTTTCCCTGTAGCTCTAGAGCAGGACAGCAGGAGCTCCCACCCATGCTATGGAAGCACCGTGTTTCCTTAGAGAAAACTCGTTTTCTTTCGAGAGGGCTGCCTACAGTGACCAGAAGCCAGGTAAAAACAGTGTTATTTAGGATTCTTCAGGGAAGCATGTTTAGAGATTTAACATGGGAAAGCAAGGCTTGTGCCATCAGGTCTCCTTCTCGGGTTAACATGCAGCCGAAACCCTTCTGATTTCTAACAAGTCAATAGAGACTCTAGCCAAACCCTGGTCCCTTGCTGAATCAACTTTTCTTCACAGGGTTTTCTGCATGTATCGAACTCCCTCATTCTTGGAACGCTCTATGTAACCCTTCGGGCCTAAACCTAGTCTAAAGTCCTGCAGTGTAACAGGAGAAACTTTGCTTAGATTCCAGTAGGAATGCAAGCCTCCTTTCTCCTGTAGGTATGGGGTCCTTGGGTAAGAGTTCCTAGAAGAAGGCGAAGCAGATTGTGTTTCTTAGTGTAGCTCCAATGAGAGCAATGAGGCAGACTTCAATGGCATGTATGTCGTGAGAGAACAGAATCCCTGGAGCTGTTGAAGACCTGAGTCCACCTAGCTTTCTAAGGAAGGGTGCAGCGAGTTGCCTTAAACTCTGAATACATAGTGTGACTGGGAAAGGCTTCTAGGTCGGGATGTTTCTTAGAAGGGTAAAGGAGACTGCTGGTACTCACTGTAGTTGTACGAAAAAGGGTGCCTACACTAGGGTGCCTAGTGTCTGGTAGAGTGAAGAAATGTTCAAGTAAAGCAGAACTTCCAATACGACATAATGGAAAATGCTAAGCGCTTTCGCTTCAGCAGGGCTTTTCAGGCCTTAGCTTGAGGCAAGGACTCACGTCAAGTTACCCTGTAGCTCTAGAGCATGACAGGAGGAACTCCCACCCATGCTATGGAAGCACCATGTTTCCTTAGAGAAACTCCTTTTCTTTCCAGAGGGCTGCCCACAGTGAATCGAGGCCAGTCAAAACAGTGTTATTTAGGTATCTCAGGCTGGCGTGGCTAGAGATTTAAAATGGGAACGCAAGACTTAGGCATTCAAGTCTTCTTTTCCGGTGAACATGCACCCGGACACCTTCTTATATCTAAGAAGTCCAAAGAGACTCTAGCTACACCCTGGTCCCTTGCTGAATCAACTTTTCTTCACAGAGTGTTCTGCATATATGGAACTCCCTCATCCTTGGAACGTTCTATGTATGCTATAGGGCCGAAGCCTATTCTAAAGTCCTGCAGTGTAAAAGGAAAAACTGTGCTTTGGTTCCAGTAGGAATGCAAGCCTCCTTTCTCCTGTAGGTATGGGGTCATTGGGTAAGAGTTCCTAGAGGTAGGCGAAGCAGATTGTGTATCTTAGTGAAGCTCCACAGAGGGCAATGAGGCAGACTTCCATGGCATGTAGGACGTGAGAGAACAGAATCCCTGGAGCTGTTGAAGAGCTGAGTCCACCTAGCTTCCTAAGGAAGGGTGCAGCGAGTTGCCCTACACTCTGATTACATAGAGTGACTGGGAAAGGCTTCTAGGCCTGGATGTTTCTTAGAAGAGCAAAGAAGACTGCTGGTACTCACTGTATTTCTACGAAAAAGGGTGCCTACACGAGGGTGCCTTGTGTCTGGTAAGTGAAGAAACATTCAAGTAAAGCAGAACTTCCAATAAGACATAATGGAAACTGCTAAGCGCTTTCGCTTCCGCAAGGCTTTTCAGGCCTTAGCTTGAGGCAAACACTCACGTCAAGTTTCCCTGTAGCTCTAGAGCAGGACAGCAGGAGCTCCCACCCATGCTATGGAAGCACCGTGTTTCCTTAGAGAAAACTCCTTTTCTTTCGAGAGGGCTGCCTACAGTGACCAGAAGCCAGGTAAAAACAGTGTTATTTAGGATTCTTCAGGGAAGCATGTTTAGAGATTTAACATGGGAAAGCAAGGCTTGTGCCATCAGGTCTCCTTCTCGGGTTAACATGCAGCCGAAACCCTTCTGATTTCTAACAAGTCAATAGAGACTCTAGCCAAACCCTGGTCCCTTGCTGAATCAACTTTTCTTCACAAGGTTTTCTGCATGTATCGAACTCCCTCATTCTTGGAACGCTCTATGTAACCCTTCGGGCCTAAACCTATTCTAAAGTCCTGCAGTATAACAGGAAAAACTTTGCTTAGATTCCAGTAGGAATGCAAGCCTCCTTTCTCCTGTAGGTATGGGGTCCTTGGGTAAGAGTTCCTAGAAGAAGGCGAAGCAGATTGTGTTTCTTAGTGTAGCTCCAATGAGAGCAATGAGGCAGACTTCAATGGCATGTATGTCGTGAGAGAACAGAATCCCTGGAGCTGTTGAAGAGCTGAGTCCACCTAGCTTTCTAAGGAAGGGTGCATCGAGTTGCCTTAAACTCTGAATACATAGTGTGACTGGGAAAGGCTTCTAGGTCGGGATGTTTCTTAGAAGGGTAAAGGAGACTGCTGGTACTCACTGTAGTTGTACGAAAAAGGGTGCCTACACTAGGGTGCCTAGTGTCTGGTAGAGTGAAGAAACGTTCAAGTAAAGCAGAACTTCCAATACGACATAATGGAAAATGCTAAGCGCTTTCGCTTCAGCAGGGCTTTTCAGGCCTTAGCTTGAGGCAAGGACTCATGTCAAGTTACCCTGTAGCTCTAGAGCATGACAGGAGGAACTCCCACCCATGCTATGGAAGCACCGTGTTTCCTTAGAGAAACTCCTTTTCTTTCCAGAGGGCTGCCCACAGTGAATCGAGGCCAGTCAAAACAGTGTTATTTAGGTATCTCAGGCTGGCGTGGCTAGAGATTTAAAATGGGAACGCAAGGCTTAGGCATTCAAGTCTTCTTTTCCGGTGAACATGCACCCGGACACCTTCTTATATCTAAGAAGTCCAAAGAGACTCTAGCTACACCCTGGTCCCTTGCTGAATCAACTTTTCTTCACAGAGTGTTCTGCATATATGGAACTCCCTCATCCTTGGAACGTTCTATGTATGCTATAGGGCCGAAGCCTATTCTAAAGTCCTGCAGTGTAAAAGGAAAAACTGTGCTTTGGTTCCAGTAGGAATGCAAGCCTCCTTTCTCCTGTAGGTACGGGGTCATTGGGTAAGAGTTCCTAGAGGTAGGCGAAGCAGATTGTGTATCTTAGTGAAGCTCCACAGAGGGCAATGAGGCAGACTTCCATGGCATGTAGGACGTGAGAGAACAGAATCCCTGGAGCTGTTGAAGAGCTGAGTCCACCTAGCTTCCTAAGGAAGGGTGCAGCGAGTTGCCCTACACTCTGATTACATAGAGTGACTGGGAAAGGCTTCTAGGCCTGGATGTTTCTTAGAAGAGCAAAGAAGACTGCTGGTACTCACTGTATTTCTACGAAAAAGGGTGCCTACACGAGGGTGCCTTGTGTCTGGTAAGTGAAGAAACATTCAAGTAAAGCAGAACTTGGAATACGACATAATGGAAACTGCTAAGCGCTTTCGCTTCCGCAAGGCTTTTCAGGCCTTAGCTTGAGGCAAACACTCACGTCAAGTTTCCCTGTAGCTCTAGAGCAGGACAGCAGGAGCTCCCACCCATGCTATGGAAGCACCGTGTTTCCTTAGAGAAAACTCCTTTTCTTTCGAGAGGGCTGCCTACAGTGACCAGAAGCCAGGTAAAAACAGTGTTATTTAGGATTCTTCAGGGAAGCATGTTTAGAGATTTAACATGGGAAAGCAAGGCTTGTGCCATCAGGTCTCCTTCTCGGGTTAACATGCAGCCGAAACCCTTCTGATTTCTAACAAGTCAATAGAGACTCTAGCCAAACCCTGGTCCCTTGCTGAATCAACTTTTCTTCACAGGGTTTTCTGCATGTATCGAACTCCCTCATTCTTGGAACGCTCTATGTAACCCTTCGGGCCTAAACCTAGTCTAAAGTCCTGCAGTGTAACAGGAAAAACTTTGCTTAGATTCCAGTAGGAATGCAAGCCTCCTTTCTCCTGTAGGTATGGGGTCCTTGGGTAAGAGTTCCTAGAAGAAGGCGAAGCAGATTGTGTTTCTTAGTGTAGCTCCAATGAGAGCAATGAGGCAGACTTCAATGGCATGTATGTCGTGAGAGAACAGAATCCCTGGAGCTGTTGAAGAGCTGAGTCCACCTAGCTTTCTAAGGAAGGGTGCAGCGAGTTGCCTTAAACTCTGAATACATAGTGTGACTGGGAAAGCCTTCTAGGTCGGGATGTTTCTTAGAAGGGTAAAGGAGACTGCTGGTACTCACTGTAGTTGTACGAAAAAGGGTGCCTACACTAGGGTGCCTAGTGTCTGGGAGAGTGAAGAAACGTTCAAGTAAAGCAGAACTTCCAATCCGACATAATGGAAAATGCTAAGCGCTTTCGCTTCAGCAGGGCTTTTCAGGCCTTAGCTTGAGGCAAGGACTCACGTCAAGTTACCCTGTAGCTCTAGAGCATGACAGGAGGAACTCCCACCCATGCTATGGAAGCACCGTGTTTCCTTAGAGAAACTCCTTTTCTTTCCAGAGGGCTGCCCACAGTGAATCGAGGCCAGTCAAAACAGTGTTATTTAGGTATCTCAGGCTGGCGTGGCTAGAGATTTAAAATGGGAACGCAAGGCTTAGGCATTCAAGTCTTCTTTTCCGGTGAACATGCACCCGGACACCTTCTTATATCTAAGAAGTCCAAAGAGACTCTAGCTACACCCTGGTCCCTTGCTGAATCAACTTTTCTTCACAGAGTGTTCTGCATATATGGAACTCCCTCATCCTTGGAACGTTCTATGTATGCTATAGGGCCGAAGCCTATTCTAAAGTCCTGCAGTGTAAAAGGAAAAACTGTGCTTTGGTTCCAGTAGGAATGCAAGCCTCCTTTCTCCTGTAGGTATGGGGTCATTGGGTAAGAGTTCCTAGAGGTAGGCGAAGCAGATTGTGTATCTTAGTGAAGCTCCACAGAGGGCAATGAGGCAGACTTCCATGGCATGTAGGACGTGAGAGAACAGAATCCCTGGAGCTGTTGAAGAGCTGAGTCCACCTAGCTTCCTAAGGAAGGGTGCAGCGAGTTGCCCTACACTCTGATTACATAGAGTGACTGGGAAAGGCTTCTAGGCCTGGATGTTTCTTAGAAGAGCAAAGAAGACTGCTGGTACTCACTGTATTTCTACGAAAAAGGGTGCCTACACGAGGGTGCCTTGTGTCTGGTAAGTGAAGAAACATTCAAGTAAAGCAGAACTTGGAATACGACATAATGGAAACTGCTAAGCGCTTTCGCTTCCGCAAGGCTTTTCAGGCCTTAGCTTGAGGCAAACACTCACGTCAAGTTTCCCTGTAGCTCTAGAGCAGGACAGCAGGAGCTCCCACCCATGCTATGGAAGCACCGTGTTTCCTTAGAGAAAACTCCTTTTCTTTCGAGAGGGCTGCCTACAGTGACCAGAAGCCAGGTAAAAACAGTGTTATTTAGGATTCTTCAGGGAAGCATGTTTAGAGATTTAACATGGGAAAGCAAGGCTTGTGCCATCAGGTCTCCTTCTCGGGTTAACATGCAGCCGAAACCCTTCTGATTTCTAACAAGTCAATAGAGACTCTAGCCACACCCTGGTCCCTTGCTGAATCAACTTTTCTTCACAGGGTTTTCTGCATGTATCGAACTCCCTCATTCTTGGAACGCTCTATGTAACCCTTCGGGCCTAAACCTAGTCTAAAGTCCTGCAGTGTAACAGGAAAAAATTTGCTTAGATTCCAGTAGGAATGCAAGCCTCCTTTCTCCTGTAGGTATGGGGTCCTTGGGTAAGAGTTCCTAGAAGAAGGCGAAGCAGATTGTGTTTCTTAGTGTAGCTCCAATGAGAGCAATGAGGCAGATTTCAATGGCATGTATGTCGTGAGAGAACAGAATCCCTGGAGCTGTTGAAGAGCTGAGTCCACCTAGCTTTCTAAGGAAGGGTGCAGCGAGTTGCCTTAAACTCTGAATACCTAGTGTGACTGGGAAAGGCTTCTAGGTCGGGATGTTTCTTAGAAGGGTAAAGGAGACTGCTGGTACTCACTGTAGTTGTACGAAAAAGGGTGCCTACACTAGGGTGCCTAGTGTCTGGTAGAGTGAAGAAACGTTCAAGTAAAGCAGAACTTCCAATACGACATAATGGAAAATGCTAAGCGCTTTCGCTTCAGCAGGGCTTTTCAGGCCTTAGCTTGAGGCAAGGACTCACGTCAAGTTACCCTGTAGCTCTAGAGCATGACAGGAGGAACTCCCACCCATGCTATGGAAGCACGGTGTTTTCTTAGAGAAACTCCTTTTCTTTCCAGAGGGCTGCCCACAGTGAATCGAGGCCAGTCAAAACAGTGTTATTTAGGTATCTCAGGCTGGCGTGGCTAGAGATTTAAAATGGGAACGCAAGGCTTAGGCATTCAAGTCTTCTTTTCCGGTGAACATGCACCCGGACACCTTCTTATATCTAAGAAGTCCAAAGAGACTCTAGCTACACCCTGGTCCCTTGCTGAATCAACTTTTCTTCACAGAGTGTTCTGCATATATGGAACTCCCTCATCCTTGGAACGTTCTATGTATGCTATAGGGCCGAAGCCTATTCTAAAGTCCTGCAGTGTAAAAGGAAAAACTGTGCTTTGGTTCCAGTAGGAATGCAAGCCTCCTTTCTCCTGTAGGTATGGGGTCATTGGGTAAGAGTTCCTAGAGGTAGGCGAAGCAGATTGTGTATCTTAGTGAAGCTCCACAGAGGGCAATGAGGCAGACTTCCATGGCATGTAGGACGTGAGAGAACAGAATCCCTGGAGCTGTTGAAGAGCTGAGTCCACCTAGCTTCCTAAGGAAGGGTGCAGCGAGTTGCCCTACACTCTGATTACATAGAGTGACTGGGAAAGGCTTCTAGGCCTGGATGTTTCTTAGAAGAGCAAAGAAGACTGCTGGTACTCACTGTATTTCTACGAAAAAGGGTGCCTACACGAGGGTGCCTTGTGTCTGGTAAGTGAAGAAACATTCAAGTAAAGCAGAACTTGGAATACGACATAATGGAAACTGCTAAGCGCTTTCGCTTCCGCAAGGCTTTTCAGGCCTTAGCTTGAGGCAAACACTCACGTCAAGTTTCCCTGTAGCTCTAGAGCAGGACAGCAGGAGCTCCCACCCATGCTATGGAAGCACCGTGTTTCCTTAGAGAAAACTCCTTTTCTTTCGAGAGGGCTGCCTACAGTGACCAGAAGCCAGGTAAAAACAGTGTTATTTAGGATTCTTCAGGGAAGCATGTTTAGAGATTTAACATGGGAAAGCAAGGCTTGTGCCATCAGGTCTCCTTCTCGGGTTAACATGCAGCCGAAACCCTTCTGATTTCTAACAAGTCAATAGAGACTCTAGCCAAACCCTGGTCCCTTGCTGAATCAACTTTTCTTCACAGGGTTTTCTGCATGTATCGAACTCCCTCATTCTTGGAACGCTCTATGTAACCCTTCGGGCCTAAACCTATTCTAAAGTCCTGCAGTGTAACAGGAAAAATTTTGCTTAGATTCCAGTAGGAATGCAAGCCTCCTTTCTCCTGTAGGTATGGGGTCCTTGGGTAAGAGTTCCTAGAAGAAGGCGAAGCAGATTGTGTTTCTTAGTGTAGCTCCAATGAGAGCAATGAGGCAGACTTCAATGGCATGTATGTCGTGAGAGAACAGAATCCCTGGAGCTGTTGAAGAGCTGAGTCCACCTAGCTTTCTAAGGAAGGGTGCAGCGAGTTGCCTTAAACTCTGAATACATAGTGTGACTGGGAAAGGCTTCTAGGTCGGGATGTTTCTTAGAAGGGTAAAGGAGACTGCTGGTACTCACTGTAGTTGTACGAAAAAGGGTGCCTACACTAGGGTGCCTAGTGTCTGGTAGAGTGAAGAAACGTTCAAGTAAAGCAGAACTGCCAATACGACATAATGGAAAATGCTAAGCGCTTTCGCTTCAGCAGGGCTTTTCAGGCCTTAGCTTGAGGCAAGGACTCACGTCAAGTTACCCTGTAGCTCTAGAGCATGACAGGAGGAACTCCCACCCATGCGATGGAAGCACCGTGTTTCCTTAGAGAAACTCCTTTTCTTTCCAGAGGGCTGCCCACAGTGAATCGAGGCCAGTCAAAACAGTGTTATTTAGGTATCTCAGGCTGGCGTGGCTAGAGATTTAAAATGGGAACGCAAGGCTTAGGCATTCAAGTCTTCTTTTCCGGTGAACATGCACCCGGACACCTTCTTATATCTAAGAAGTCCAAAGAGACTCTAGCTACACCCTGGTCCCTTGCTGAATCAACTTTTCTTCACAGAGTGTTCTGCATATATGGAACTCCCTCATCCTTGGAACGTTCTATGTATGCTATAGGGCCGAAGCCTATTCTAAAGTCCTGCAGTGTAAAAGGAAAAACTGTGCTTTGGTTCCAGTAGGAATGCAAGCCTCCTTTCTCCTGTAGGTATGGGGTCATTGGGTAAGAGTTCCTAGAGGTAGGCGAAGCAGATTGTGTATCTTAGTGAAGCTCCACAGAGGGCAATGAGGCAGACTTCCATGGCATGTAGGACGTGAGAGAACAGAATCCCTGGAGCTGTTGAAGAGCTGAGTCCACCTAGCTTCCTAAGGAAGGGTGCAGCGAGTTGCCCTACACTCTGATTACATAGAGTGACTGGGAAAGGCTTCTAGGCCTGGATGTTTCTTAGAAGAGCAAAGAAGACTGCTGGTACTCACTGTATTTCTACGAAAAAGGGTGCCTACACGAGGGTGCCTTGTGTCTGGTAAGTGAAGAAACATCCAAGTAAAGCAGAACTTGGAATACGACATAATGGAAACTGCTAAGCGCTTTCGCTTCCGCAAGGCTTTTCAGGCCTTAGCTTGAGGCAAACACTCACGTCAAGTTTCCCTGTAGCTCTAGAGCAGGACAGCAGGAGCTCCCACCCATGCTATGGAAGCACCGTGTTTCCTTAGAGAAAACTCCTTTTCTTTCGAGAGGGCTGCCTACAGTGACCAGAAGCCAGGTAAAAACAGTGTTATTTAGGATTCTTCAGGGAAGCATGTTTAGAGATTTAACATGGGAAAGCAAGGCTTGTGCCATCAGGTCTCCTTCTCGGGTTAACATGCAGCCGAAACCCTTCTGATTTCTAACAAGTCAATAGAGACTCTAGCCACACCCTGGTCCCTTGCTGAATCAACTTTTCTTCACAGGGTTTTCTGCATGTATCGAACTCCCTCATTCTTGGAACGCTCTATGTAACCCTTCGGGCCTAAACCTAGTCTAAAGTCCTGCAGTGTAACAGGAAAAACTTTGCTTAGATTCCAGTAGGAATGCAAGCCTCCTTTCTCCTGTAGGTATGGGGTCCTTGGGTAAGAGTTCCTAGAAGAAGGCGAAGCAGATTGTGTTTCTTAGTGTAGCTCCAATGAGAGCAATGAGGCAGATTTCAATGGCATGTATGTCGTGAGAGAACAGAATCCCTGGAGCTGTTGAAGAGCTGAGTCCACCTAGCTTTCTAAGGAAGGTTGCAGCGAGTTGCCTTAAACTCTGAATACCTAGTGTGACTGGGAAAGGCTTCTAGGTCGGGATGTTTCTTAGAAGGGTAAAGGAGACTGCTGGTACTCACTGTAGTTGTACGAAAAAGGGTGCCTACACTAGGGTGCCTAGTGTCTGGTAGAGTGAAGAAACGTTCAAGTAAAGCAGAACTTCCAATACGACATAATGGAAAATGCTAAGCGCTTTCGCTTCAGCAGGGCTTTTCAGGCCTTAGCTTGAGGCAAGGACTCACGTCAAGTTACCCTGTAGCTCTAGAGCATGACAGGAGGAACTCCCACCCATGCTATGGAAGCACGGTGTTTTCTTAGAGAAACTCCTTTTCTTTCCAGAGGGCTGCCCACAGTGAATCGAGGCCAGTCAAAACAGTGTTATTTAGGTATCTCAGGCTGGCGTGGCTAGAGATTTAAAATGGGAACGCAAGGCTTAGGCATTCAAGTCTTCTTTTCCGGTGAACATGCACCCGGACACCTTCTTATATCTAAGAAGTCCAAAGAGACTCTAGCTACACCCTGGTCCCTTGCTGAATCAACTTTTCTTCACAGAGTGTTCTGCATATATGGAACTCCCTCATCCTTGGAACGTTCTATGTATGCTATAGGGCCGAAGCCTATTCTAAAGTCCTGCAGTGTAAAAGGAAAAACTGTGCTTTGGTTCCAGTAGGAATGCAAGCCTCCTTTCTCCTGTAGGTATGGGGTCATTGGGTAAGAGTTCCTAGAGGTAGGCGAAGCAGATTGTGTATCTTAGTGAAGCTCCACAGAGGGCAATGAGGCAGACTTCCATGGCATGTAGGACGTGAGAGAACAGAATCCCTGGAGCTGTTGAAGAGCTGAGTCCACCTAGCTTCCTAAGGAAGGGTGCAGCGAGTTGCCCTACACTCTGATTACATAGAGTGACTGGGAAAGGCTTCTAGGCCTGGATGTTTCTTAGAAGAGCAAAGAAGACTGCTGGTACTCACTGTATTTCTACGAAAAAGGGTGCCTACACGAGGGTGCCTTGTGTCTGGTAAGTGAAGAAACATCCAAGTAAAGCAGAACTTGGAATACGACATAATGGAAACTGCTAAGCGCTTTCGCTTCCGCAAGGCTTTTCAGGCCTTAGCTTGAGGCAAACACTCACGTCAAGTTTCCCTGTAGCTCTAGAGCAGGACAGCAGGAGCTCCCACCCATGCTATGGAAGCACCGTGTTTCCTTAGAGATAACTCCTTTTCTTTCGAGAGGGCTGCCTACAGTGACCAGAAGCCAGGTAAAAACAGTGTTATTTAGGATTCTTCAGGGAAGCATGTTTAGAGATTTAACATGGGAAAGCAAGGCTTGTGCCATCAGGTCTCCTTCTCGGGTTAACATGCAGCCGAAACCCTTCTGATTTCTAACAAGTCAATAGAGACTCTAGCCACACCCTGGTCCCTTGCTGAATCAACTTTTCTTAACAGGGTTTTCTGCATGTATCGAACTCCCTCATTCTTGGAACGCTCTATGTAACCCTTCGGGCCTAAACCTAGTCTAAAGTCCTGCAGTGTAACAGGAAAAACTTTGCTTAGATTCCAGTAGGAATGCAAGCCTCCTTTCTCCTGTAGGTATGGGGTCCTTGGGTAAGAGTTCCTAGAAGAAGGCGAAGCAGATTGTGTTTCTTAGTGTAGCTCCAATGAGAGCAATGAGGCAGATTTCAATGGCATGTATGTCGTGAGAGAACAGAATCCCTGGAGCTGTTGAAGAGCTGAGTCCACCTAGCTTTCTAAGGAAGGGTGCAGCGAGTTGCCTTAAACTCTGAATACCTAGTGTGACTGGGAAAGGCTTCTAGGTCGGGATGTTTCTTAGAAGGGTAAAGGAGACTGCTGGTACTCACTGTAGTTGTACGAAAAAGGGTGCCTACACTAGGGTGCCTAGTGTCTGGTAGAGTGAAGAAACGTTCAAGTAAAGCAGAACTTCCAATACGACATAATGGAAAATGCTAAGCGCTTTCGCTTCAGCAGGGCTTTTCAGGCCTTAGCTTGAGGCAAGGACTCACGTCAAGTTACCCTGTAGCTCTAGAGCATGACAGGAGGAACTCCCACCCATGCTATGGAAGCACGGTGTTTTCTTAGAGAAACTCCTTTTCTTTCCAGAGGGCTGCCCACAGTGAATCGAGGCCAGTCAAAACAGTGTTATTTAGGTATCTCAGGCTGGCGTGGCTAGAGATTTAAAATGGGAACGCAAGGCTTAGGCATTCAAGTCTTCTTTTCCGGTGAACATGCACCCGGACACCTTCTTATATCTAAGAAGTCCAAAGAGACTCTAGCTACACCCTGGTCCCTTGCTGAATCAACTTTTCTTCACAGAGTGTTCTGCATATATGGAACTCCCTCATCCTTGGAACGTTCTATGTATGCTATAGGGCCGAAGCCTATTCTAAAGTCCTGCAGTGTAAAAGGAAAAACTGTGCTTTGGTTCCAGTAGGAATGCAAGCCTCCTTTCTCCTGTAGGTATGGGGTCATTGGGTAAGAGTTCCTAGAGGTAGGCGAAGCAGATTGTGTATCTTAGTGAAGCTCCACAGAGGGCAATGAGGCAGACTTCCATGGCATGTAGGACGTGAGAGAACAGAATCCCTGGAGCTGTTGAAGAGCTGAGTCCACCTAGCTTCCTAAGGAAGGGTGCAGCGAGTTGCCCTACACTCTGATTACATAGAGTGACTGGGAAAGGCTTCTAGGCCTGGATGTTTCTTAGAAGAGCAAAGAAGACTGCTGGTACTCACTGTATTTCTACGAAAAAGGGTGCCTACACGAGGGTGCCTTGTGTCTGGTAAGTGAAGAAACATCCAAGTAAAGCAGAACTTGGAATACGACATAATGGAAACTGCTAAGCGCTTTCGCTTCCGCAAGGCTTTTCAGGCCTTAGCTTGAGGCAAACACTCACGTCAAGTTTCCCTGTAGCTCTAGAGCAGGACAGCAGGAGCTCCCACCCATGCTATGGAAGCACCGTGTTTCCTTAGAGATAACTCCTTTTCTTTCGAGAGGGCTGCCTACAGTGACCAGAAGCCAGGTAAAAACAGTGTTATTTAGGATTCTTCAGGGAAGCATGTTTAGAGATTTAACATGGGAAAGCAAGGCTTGTGCCATCAGGTCTCCTTCTCGGGTTAACATGCAGCCGAAACCCTTCTGATTTCTAACAAGTCAATAGAGACTCTAGCCACACCCTGGTCCCTTGCTGAATCAACTTTTCTTCACAGGGTTTTCTGCATGTATCGAACTCCCTCATTCTTGGAACGCTCTATGTAACCCTTCGGGCCTAAACCTAGTCTAAAGTCCTGCAGTGTAACAGGAAAAACTTTGCTTAGATTCCAGTAGGAATGCAAGCCTCCTTTCTCCTGTAGGTATGGGGTCCTTGGGTAAGAGTTCCTAGAAGAAGGCGAAGCAGATTGTGTTTCTTAGTGTAGCTCCAATGAGAGCAATGAGGCAGATTTCAATGGCATGTATGTCGTGAGAGAACAGAATCCCTGGAGCTGTTGAAGAGCTGAGTCCACCTAGCTTTCTAAGGAAGGGTGCAGCGAGTTGCCTTAAACTCTGAATACCTAGTGTGACTGGGAAAGGCTTCTAGGTCGGGATGTTTCTTAGAAGGGTAAAGGAGACTGCTGGTACTCACTGTAGTTGTACGAAAAAGGGTGCCTACACTAGGGTGCCTAGTGTCTGGTAGAGTGAAGAAACGTTCAAGTAAAGCAGAACTTCCAATACGACATAATGGAAAATGCTAAGCGCTTTCGCTTCAGCAGGGCTTTTCAGGCCTTAGCTTGAGGCAAGGACTCACGTCAAGTTACCCTGTAGCTCTAGAGCATGACAGGAGGAACTCCCACCCATGCTATGGAAGCACGGTGTTTTCTTAGAGAAACTCCTTTTCTTTCCAGAGGGCTGCCCACAGTGAATCGAGGCCAGTCAAAACAGTGTTATTTAGGTATCTCAGGCTGGCGTGGCTAGAGATTTAAAATGGGAACGCAAGGCTTAGGCATTCAAGTCTTCTTTTCCGGTGAACATGCACCCGGACACCTTCTTATATCTAAGAAGTCCAAAGAGACTCTAGCTACACCCTGGTCCCTTGCTGAATCAACTTTTCTTCACAGAGTGTTCTGCATATATGGAACTCCCTCATCCTTGGAACGTTCTATGTATGCTATAGGGCCGAAGCCTATTCTAAAGTCCTGCAGTGTAAAAGGAAAAACTGTGCTTTGGTTCCAGTAGGAATGCAAGCCTCCTTTCTCCTGTAGGTATGGGGTCATTGGGTAAGAGTTCCTAGAGGTAGGCGAAGCAGATTGTGTATCTTAGTGAAGCTCCACAGAGGGCAATGAGGCAGACTTCCATGGCATGTAGGACGTGAGAGAACAGAATCCCTGGAGCTGTTGAAGAGCTGAGTCCACCTAGCTTCCTAAGGAAGGGTGCAGCGAGTTGCCCTACACTCTGATTACATAGAGTGACTGGGAAAGGCTTCTAGGCCTGGATGTTTCTTAGAAGAGCAAAGAAGACTGCTGGTACTCACTGTATTTCTACGAAAAAGGGTGCCTACACGAGGGTGCCTTGTGTCTGGTAAGTGAAGAAACATTCAAGTAAAGCAGAACTTGGAATACGACATAATGGAAACTGCTAAGCGCTTTCGCTTCCGCAAGGCTTTTCAGGCCTTAGCTTGAGGCAAACACTCACGTCAAGTTTCCCTGTAGCTCTAGAGCAGGACAGCAGGAGCTCCCACCCATGCTATGGAAGCACCGTGTTTCCTTAGAGAAAACTCCTTTTCTTTCGAGAGGGCTGCCTACAGTGACCAGAAGCCAGGTAAAAACAGTGTTATTTAGGATTCTTCAGGGAAGCATGTTTAGAGATTTAACATGGGAAAGCAAGGCTTGTGCCATCAGGTCTCCTTCTCGGGTTAACATGCAGCCGAAACCCTTCTGATTTCTAACAAGTCAATAGAGACTCTAGCCAAACCCTGGTCCCTTGCTGAATCAACTTTTCTTCACAGGGTTTTCTGCATGTATCGAACTCCCTCATTCTTGGAACGCTCTATGTAACCCTTCGGGCCTAAACCTATTCTAAAGTCCTGCAGTGTAACAGGAAAAATTTTGCTTAGATTCCAGTAGGAATGCAAGCCTCCTTTCTCCTGTAGGTATGGGGTCCTTGGGTAAGAGTTCCTAGAAGAAGGCGAAGCAGATTGTGTTTCTTAGTGTAGCTCCAATGAGAGCAATGAGGCAGACTTCAATGGCATGTATGTCGTGAGAGAACAGAATCCCTGGAGCTGTTGAAGAGCTGAGTCCACCTAGCTTTCTAAGGAAGGGTGCAGCGAGTTGCCTTAAACTCTGAATACATAGTGTGACTGGGAAAGGCTTCTAGGTCGGGATGTTTCTTAGAAGGGTAAAGGAGACTGCTGGTACTCACTGTAGTTGTACGAAAAAGGGTGCCTACACTAGGGTGCCTAGTGTCTGGTAGAGTGAAGAAACGTTCAAGTAAAGCAGAACTTCCAATACGACATAATGGAAAATGCTAAGCGCTTTCGCTTCAGCAGGGCTTTTCAGGCCTTAGCTTGAGGCAAGGACTCACGTCAAGTTACCCTGTAGCTCTAGAGCATGACAGGAGGAACTCCCACCCATGCTATGGAAGCACCGTGTTTCCTTAGAGAAACTCCTTTTCTTTCCAGAGGGCTGCCCACAGTGAATCGAGGCCAGTCAAAACAGTGTTATTTAGGTATCTCAGGCTGGCGTGGCTAGAGATTTAAAATGGGAACGCAAGGCTTAGGCATTCAAGTCTTCTTTTCCGGTGAACATGCACCCGGACACCTTCTTATATCTAAGAAGTCCAAAGAGACTCTAGCTACACCCTGGTCCCTTGCTGAATCAACTTTTCTTCACAGAGTGTTCTGCATATATGGAACTCCCTCATCCTTGGAACGTTCTATGTATGCTATAGGGCCGAAGCCTATTCTAAAGTCCTGCAGTGTAAAAGGAAAAACTGTGCTTTGGTTCCAGTAGGAATGCAAGCCTCCTTTCTCCTGTAGGTATGGGGTCATTGGGTAAGAGTTCCTAGAGGTAGGCGAAGCAGATTGTGTATCTTAGTGAAGCTCCACAGAGGGCAATGAGGCAGACTTCCATGGCATGTAGGACGTGAGAGAACAGAATCCCTGGAGCTGTTGAAGAGCTGAGTCCACCTAGCTTCCTAAGGAAGGGTGCAGCGAGTTGCCCTACACTCTGATTACATAGAGTGACTGGGAAAGGCTTCTAGGCCTGGATGTTTCTTAGAAGAGCAAAGAAGACTGCTGGTACTCACTGTATTTCTACGAAAAAGGGTGCCTACACGAGGGTGCCTTGTGTCTGGTAAGTGAAGAAACATCCAAGTAAAGCAGAACTTGGAATACGACATAATGGAAACTGCTAAGCGCTTTCGCTTCCGCAAGGCTTTTCAGGCCTTAGCTTGAGGCAAACACTCACGTCAAGTTTCCCTGTAGCTCTAGAGCAGGACAGCAGGAGCTCCCACCCATGCTATGGAAGCACCGTGTTTCCTTAGAGAAAACTCCTTTTCTTTCGAGAGGGCTGCCTACAGTGACCAGAAGCCAGGTAAAAACAGTGTTATTTAGGATTCTTCAGGGAAGCATGTTTAGAGATTTAACATGGGAAAGCAAGGCTTGTGCCATCAGGTCTCCTTCTCGGGTTAACATGCAGCCGAAACCCTTCTGATTTCTAACAAGTCAATAGAGACTCTAGCCACACCCTGGTCCCTTGCTGAATCAACTTTTCTTCACAGGGTTTTCTGCATGTATCGAACTCCCTCATTCTTGGAACGCTCTATGTAACCCTTCGGGCCTAAACCTAGTCTAAAGTCCTGCAGTGTAACAGGAAAAACTTTGCTTAGATTCCAGTAGGAATGCAAGCCTCCTTTCTCCTGTAGGTATGGGGTCCTTGGGTAAGAGTTCCTAGAAGAAGGCGAAGCAGATTGTGTTTCTCAGTGTAGCTCCAATGAGAGCAATGAGGCAGATTTCAATGGCATGTATGTCGTGAGAGAACAGAATCCCTGGAGCTGTTGAAGAGCTGAGTCCACCTAGCTTTCTAAGGAAGGGTGCAGCGAGTTGCCTTAAACTCTGAATACCTAGTGTGACTGGGAAAGGCTTCTAGGTCGGGATGTTTCTTAGAAGGGTAAAGGAGACTGCTGGTACTCACTGTAGTTGTACGAAAAAGGGTGCCTACACTAGGGTGCCTAGTGTCTGGTAGAGTGAAGAAACGTTCAAGTAAAGCAGAACTTCCAATACGACATAATGGAAAATGCTAAGCGCTTTCGCTTCAGCAGGGCTTTTCAGGCCTTAGCTTGAGGCAAGGACTCACGTCAAGTTACCCTGTAGCTCTAGAGCATGACAGGAGGAACTCCCACCCATGCTATGGAAGCACGGTGTTTTCTTAGAGAAACTCCTTTTCTTTCCAGAGGGCTGCCCACAGTGAATCGAGGCCAGTCAAAACAGTGTTATTTAGGTATCTCAGGCTGGCGTGGCTAGAGATTTAAAATGGGAACGCAAGGCTTAGGCATTCAAGTCTTCTTTTCCGGTGAACATGCACCCGGACACCTTCTTATATCTAAGAAGTCCAAAGAGACTCTAGCTACACCCTGGTCCCTTGCTGAATCAACTTTTCTTCACAGAGTGTTCTGCATATATGGAACTCCCTCATCCTTGGAACGTTCTATGTATGCTATAGGGCCGAAGCCTATTCTAAAGTCCTGCAGTGTAAAAGGAAAAACTGTGCTTTGGTTCCAGTAGGAATGCAAGCCTCCTTTCTCCTGTAGGTATGGGGTCATTGGGTAAGAGTTCCTAGAGGTAGGCGAAGCAGATTGTGTATCTTAGTGAAGCTCCACAGAGGGCAATGAGGCAGACTTCCATGGCATGTAGGACGTGAGAGAACAGAATCCCTGGAGCTGTTGAAGAGCTGAGTCCACCTAGCTTCCTAAGGAAGGGTGCAGCGAGTTGCCCTACACTCTGATTACATAGAGTGACTGGGAAAGGCTTCTAGGCCTGGATGTTTCTTAGAAGAGCAAAGAAGACTGCTGGTACTCACTGTATTTCTACGAAAAAGGGTGCCTACACGAGGGTGCCTTGTGTCTGGTAAGTGAAGAAACATCCAAGTAAAGCAGAACTTGGAATACGACATAATGGAAACTGCTAAGCGCTTTCGCTTCCGCAAGGCTTTTCAGGCCTTAGCTTGAGGCAAACACTCACGTCAAGTTTCCCTGTAGCTCTAGAGCAGGACAGCAGGAGCTCCCACCCATGCTATGGAAGCACCGTGTTTCCTTAGAGATAACTCCTTTTCTTTCGAGAGGGCTGCCTACAGTGACCAGAAGCCAGGTAAAAACAGTGTTATTTAGGATTCTTCAGGGAAGCATGTTTAGAGATTTAACATGGGAAAGCAAGGCTTGTGCCATCAGGTCTCCTTCTCGGGTTAACATGCAGCCGAAACCCTTCTGATTTCTAACAAGTCAATAGAGACTCTAGCCACACCCTGGTCCCTTGCTGAATCAACTTTTCTTCACAGGGTTTTCTGCATGTATCGAACTCCCTCATTCTTGGAACGCTCTATGTAACCCTTCGGGCCTAAACCTAGTCTAAAGTCCTGCAGTGTAACAGGAAAAACTTTGCTTAGATTCCAGTAGGAATGCAAGCCTCCTTTCTCCTGTAGGTATGGGGTCCTTGGGTAAGAGTTCCTAGAAGAAGGCGAAGCAGATTGTGTTTCTTAGTGTAGCTCCAATGAGAGCAATGAGGCAGATTTCAATGGCATGTATGTCGTGAGAGAACAGAATCCCTGGAGCTGTTGAAGAGCTGAGTCCACCTAGCTTTCTAAGGAAGGGTGCAGCGAGTTGCCTTAAACTCTGAATACCTAGTGTGACTGGGAAAGGCTTCTAGGTCGGGATGTTTCTTAGAAGGGTAAAGGAGACTGCTGGTACTCACTGTAGTTGTACGAAAAAGGGTGCCTACACTAGGGTGCCTAGTGTCTGGTAGAGTGAAGAAACGTTCAAGTAAAGCAGAACTTCCAATACGACATAATGGAAAATGCTAAGCGCTTTCGCTTCAGCAGGGCTTTTCAGGCCTTAGCTTGAGGCAAGGACTCACGTCAAGTTACCCTGTAGCTCTAGAGCATGACAGGAGGAACTCCCACCCATGCTATGGAAGCACGGTGTTTTCTTAGAGAAACTCCTTTTCTTTCCAGAGGGCTGCCCACAGTGAATCGAGGCCAGTCAAAACAGTGTTATTTAGGTATCTCAGGCTGGCGTGGCTAAAGATTTAAAATGGGAACGCAAGGCTTAGGCATTCAAGTCTTCTTTTCCGGTGAACATGCACCCGGACACCTTCTTATATCTAAGAAGTCCAAAGAGACTCTAGCTACACCCTGGTCCCTTGCTGAATCAACTTTTCTTCACAGAGTGTTCTGCATATATGGAACTCCCTCATCCTTGGAACGTTCTATGTATGCTATAGGGCCGAAGCCTATTCTAAAGTCCTGCAGTGTAAAAGGAAAAACTGTGCTTTGGTTCCAGTAGGAATGCAAGCCTCCTTTCTCCTGTAGGTATGGGGTCATTGGGTAAGAGTTCCTAGAGGTAGGCGAAGCAGATTGTGTATCTTAGTGAAGCTCCACAGAGGGCAATGAGGCAGACTTCCATGGCATGTAGGACGTGAGAGAACAGAATCCCTGGAGCTGTTGAAGAGCTGAGTCCACCTAGCTTCCTAAGGAAGGGTGCAGCGAGTTGCCCTACACTCTGATTACATAGAGTGACTGGGAAAGGCTTCTAGGCCTGGATGTTTCTTAGAAGAGCAAAGAAGACTGCTGGTACTCACTGTATTTCTACGAAAAAGGGTGCCTACACGAGGGTGCCTTGTGTCTGGTAAGTGAAGAAACATCCAAGTAAAGCAGAACTTGGAATACGACATAATGGAAACTGCTAAGCGCTTTCGCTTCCGCAAGGCTTTTCAGGCCTTAGCTTGAGGCAAACACTCACGTCAAGTTTCCCTGTAGCTCTAGAGCAGGACAGCAGGAGCTCCCACCCATGCTATGGAAGCACCGTGTTTCCTTAGAGATAACTCCTTTTCTTTCGAGAGGGCTGCCTACAGTGACCAGAAGCCAGGTAAAAACAGTGTTATTTAGGATTCTTCAGGGAAGCATGTTTAGAGATTTAACATGGGAAAGCAAGGCTTGTGCCATCAGGTCTCCTTCTCGGGTTAACATGCAGCCGAAACCCTTCTGATTTCTAACAAGTCAATAGAGACTCTAGCCACACCCTGGTCCCTTGCTGAATCAACTTTTCTTCACAGGGTTTTCTGCATGTATCGAACTCCCTCATTCTTGGAACGCTCTATGTAACCCTTCGGGCCTAAACCTAGTCTAAAGTCCTGCAGTGTAACAGGAAAAACTTTGCTTAGATTCCAGTAGGAATGCAAGCCTCCTTTCTCCTGTAGGTATGGGGTCCTTGGGTAAGAGTTCCTAGAAGAAGGCGAAGCAGATTGTGTTTCTTAGTGTAGCTCCAATGAGAGCAATGAGGCAGATTTCAATGGCATGTATGTCGTGAGAGAACAGAATCCCTGGAGCTGTTGAAGAGCTGAGTCCACCTAGCTTTCTAAGGAAGGGTGCAGCGAGTTGCCTTAAACTCTGAATACATAGTGTGACTGGGAAAGGCTTCTAGGTCGGGATGTTTCTTAGAAGGGTAAAGGAGACTGCTGGTACTCACTGTAGTTGTACGAAAAAGGGTGCCTACACTAGGGTGCCTAGTGTCTGGTAGAGTGAAGAAACGTTCAAGTAAAGCAGAACTTCCAATACGACATAATGGAAAATGCTAAGCGCTTTCGCTTCAGCAGGGCTTTTCAGGCCTTAGCTTGAGGCAAGGACTCACGTCAAGTTACCCTGTAGCTCTAGAGCATGACAGGAGGAACTCCCACCCATGCTATGGAAGCACCGTGTTTCCTTAGAGAAACTCCTTTTCTTTCCAGAGGGCTGCCCACAGTGAATCGAGGCCAGTCAAAACAGTGTTATTTAGGTATCTCAGGCTGGCGTGGCTAGAGATTTAAAATGGGAACGCAAGGCTTAGGCATTCAAGTCTTCTTTTCCGGTGAACATGCACCCGGACACCTTCTTATATCTAAGAAGTCCAAAGAGACTCTAGCTACACCCTGGTCCCTTGCTGAATCAACTTTTCTTCACAGAGTGTTCTGCATATATGGAACTCCCTCATCCTTGGAACGTTCTATGTATGCTATAGGGCCGAAGCCTATTCTAAAGTCCTGCAGTGTAAAAGGAAAAACTGTGCTTTGGTTCCAGTAGGAATGCAAGCCTCCTTTCTCCTGTAGGTATGGGGTCATTGGGTAAGAGTTCCTAGAGGTAGGCGAAGCAGATTGTGTATCTTAGTGAAGCTCCACAGAGGGCAATGAGGCAGACTTCCATGGCATGTAGGACGTGAGAGAACAGAATCCCTGGAGCTGTTGAAGAGCTGAGTCCACCTAGCTTCCTAAGGAAGGGTGCAGCGAGTTGCCCTACACTCTGATTACATAGAGTGACTGGGAAAGGCTTCTAGGCCTGGATGTTTCTTAGAAGAGCAAAGAAGACTGCTGGTACTCACTGTATTTCTACGAAAAAGGGTGCCTACACGAGGGTGCCTTGTGTCTGGTAAGTGAAGAAACATTCAAGTAAAGCAGAACTTGGAATACGACATAATGGAAACTGCTAAGCGCTTTCGCTTCCGCAAGGCTTTTCAGGCCTTAGCTTGAGGCAAACACTCACGTCAAGTTTCCCTGTAGCTCTAGAGCAGGACAGCAGGAGCTCCCACCCATGCTATGGAAGCACCGTGTTTCCTTAGAGAAAACTCCTTTTCTTTCGAGAGGGCTGCCTACAGTGACCAGAAGCCAGGTAAAAACAGTGTTATTTAGGATTCTTCAGGGAAGCATGTTTAGAGATTTAACATGGGAAAGCAAGGCTTGTGCCATCAGGTCTCCTTCTCGGGTTAACATGCAGCCGAAACCCTTCTGATTTCTAACAAGTCAATAGAGACTCTAGCCAAACCCTGGTCCCTTGCTGAATCAACTTTTCTTCACAGGGTTTTCTGCATGTATCGAACTCCCTCATTCTTGGAACGCTCTATGTAACCCTTCGGGCCTAAACCTAGTCTAAAGTCCTGCAGTGTAACAGGAAAAACTTTGCTTAGATTCCAGTAGGAATGCAAGCCTCCTTTCTCCTGTAGGTATGGGGTCCTTGGGTAAGAGTTCCTAGAAGAAGGCGAAGCAGATTGTGTTTCTTAGTGTAGCTCCAATGAGAGCAATGAGGCAGACTTCAATGGCATGTATGTCGTGAGAGAACAGAATCCCTGGAGCTGTTGAAGAGCTGAGTCCACCTAGCTTTCTAAGGAAGGGTGCAGCGAGTTGCCTTAAACTCTGAATACATAGTGTGACTGGGAAAGGCTTCTAGGTCGGGATGTTTCTTAGAAGGGTAAAGGAGACTGCTGGTACTCACTGTAGTTGTACGAAAAAGGGTGCCTACACTAGGGTGCCTAGTGTCTGGTAGAGTGAAGAAACGTTCAAGTAAAGCAGAACTTCCAATACGACATAATGGAAAATGCTAAGCGCTTTCGCTTCAGCAGGGCTTTTCAGGCCTTAGCTTGAGGCAAGGACTCACGTCAAGTTACCCTGTAGCTCTAGAGCATGACAGGAGGAACTCCCACCCATGCTATGGAAGCACCGTGTTTCCTTAGAGAAACTCCTTTTCTTTCCAGAGGGCTGCCCACAGTGAATCGAGGCCAGTCAAAACAGTGTTATTTAGGTATCTCAGGCTGGCGTGGCTAGAGATTTAAAATGGGAACGCAAGGCTTAGGCATTCAAGTCTTCTTTTCCGGTGAACATGCACCCGGACACCTTCTTATATCTAAGAAGTCCAAAGAGACTCTAGTTACACCCTGGTCCCTTGCTGAATCAACTTTTCTTCACAGAGTGTTCTGCATATATGGAACTCCCTCATCCTTGGAACGTTCTATGTATGCTATAGGGCCGAAGCCTATTCTAAAGTCCTGCAGTGTAAAAGGAAAAACTGTGCTTTGGTTCCAGTAGGAATGCAAGCCTCCTTTCTCCTGTAGGTATGGGGTCATTGGGTAAGAGTTCCTAGAGGTAGGCGAAGCAGATTGTGTATCTTAGTGAAGCTCCACAGAGGGCAATGAGGCAGACTTCCATGGCATGTAGGACGTGAGAGAACAGAATCCCTGGAGCTGTTGAAGAGCTGAGTCCACCTAGCTTCCTAAGGAAGGGTGCAGCGAGTTGCCCTACACTCTGATTACATAGAGTGACTGGGAAAGGCTTCTAGGCCTGGATGTTTCTTAGAAGAGCAAAGAAGACTGCTGGTACTCACTGTATTTCTACGAAAAAGGGTGCCTACACGAGGGTGCCTTGTGTCTGGTAAGTGAAGAAACATTCAAGTAAAGCAGAACTTGGAATACGACATAATGGAAACTGCTAAGCGCTTTCGCTTCCGCAAGGCTTTTCAGGCCTTAGCTTGAGGCAAACACTCACGTCAAGTTTCCCTGTAGCTCTAGAGCAGGACAGCAGGAGCTCCCACCCATGCTATGGAAGCACCGTGTTTCCTTAGAGAAAACTCCTTTTCTTTCGAGAGGGCTGCCTACAGTGACCAGAAGCCAGGTAAAAACAGTGTTATTTAGGATTCTTCAGGGAAGCATGTTTAGAGATTTAACATGGGAAAGCAAGGCTTGTGCCATCAGGTCTCCTTCTCGGGTTAACATGCAGCCGAAACCCTTCTGATTTCTAACAAGTCAATAGAGACTCTAGCCAAACCCTGGTCCCTTGCTGAATCAACTTTTCTTCACAGGGTTTTCTGCATGTATCGAACTCCCTCATTCTTGGAACGCTCTATGTAACCCTTCGGGCCTAAACCTAGTCTAAAGTCCTGCAGTGTAACAGGAAAAACTTTGCTTAGATTCCAGTAGGAATGCAAGCCTCCTTTCTCCTGTAGGTATGGGGTCCTTGGGTAAGAGTTCCTAGAAGAAGGCGAAGCAGATTGTGTTTCTTAGTGTAGCTCCAATGAGAGCAATGAGGCAGACTTCAATGGCATGTATGTCGTGAGAGAACAGAATCCCTGGAGCTGTTGAAGAGCTGAGTCCACCTAGCTTTCTAAGGAAGGGTGCAGCGAGTTGCCTTAAACTCTGAATACATAGTGTGACTGGGAAAGGCTTCTAGGTCGGGATGTTTCTTAGAAGGGTAAAGGAGACTGCTGGTACTCACTGTAGTTGTACGAAAAAGGGTGCCTACACTAGGGTGCCTAGTGTCTGGTAGAGTGAAGAAACGTTCAAGTAAAGCAGAACTTCCAATACGACATAATGGAAAATGCTAAGCGCTTTCGCTTCAGCAGGGCTTTTCAGGCCTTAGCTTGAGGCAAGGACTCACGTCAAGTTACCCTGTAGCTCTAGAGCATGACAGGAGGAACTCCCACCCATGCTAGGGAAGCACCGTGTTTCCTTAGAGAAACTCCTTTTCTTTCCAGAGGGCTGCCCACAGTGAATCGAGGCCAGTCAAAACAGTGTTATTTAGGTATCTCAGGCTGGCGTGGCTAGAGATTTAAAATGGGAACGCAAGGCTTAGGCATTCAAGTCTTCTTTTCCGGTGAACATGCACCCGGACACCTTCTTATATCTAAGAAGTCCAAAGAGACTCTAGTTACACCCTGGTCCCTTGCTGAATCAACTTTTCTTCACAGAGTGTTCTGCATATATGGAACTCCCTCATCCTTGGAACGTTCTATGTATGCTATAGGGCCGAAGCCTATTCTAAAGTCCTGCAGTGTAAAAGGAAAAACTGTGCTTTGGTTCCAGTAGGAATGCAAGCCTCCTTTCTCCTGTAGGTATGGGGTCATTGGGTAAGAGTTCCTAGAGGTAGGCGAAGCAGATTGTGTATCTTAGTGAAGCTCCACAGAGGGCAATGAGGCAGACTTCCATGGCATGTAGGACGTGAGAGAACAGAATCCCTGGAGCTGTTGAAGAGCTGAGTCCACCTAGCTTCCTAAGGAAGGGTGCAGCGAGTTGCCCTACACTCTGATTACATAGAGTGACTGGGAAAGGCTTCTAGGCCTGGATGTTTCTTAGAAGAGCAAAGAAGACTGCTGGTACTCACTGTATTTCTACGAAAAAGGGTGCCTACACGAGGGTGCCTTGTGTCTGGTAAGTGAAGAAACATTCAAGTAAAGCAGAACTTGGAATACGACATAATGGAAACTGCTAAGCGCTTTCGCTTCCGCAAGGCTTTTCAGGCCTTAGCTTGAGGCAAACACTCACGTCAAGTTTCCCTGTAGCTCTAGAGCAGGACAGCAGGAGCTCCCACCCATGCTATGGAAGCACCGTGTTTCCTTAGAGAAAACTCCTTTTCTTTCGAGAGGGCTGCCTACAGTGACCAGAAGCCAGGTAAAAACAGTGTTATTTAGGATTCTTCAGGGAAGCATGTTTAGAGATTTAACATGGGAAAGCAAGGCTTGTGCCATCAGGTCTCCTTCTCGGGTTAACATGCAGCCGAAACCCTTCTGATTTCTAACAAGTCAATAGAGACTCTAGCCAAACCCTGGTCCCTTGCTGAATCAACTTTTCTTCACAGGGTTTTCTGCATGTATCGAACTCCCTCATTCTTGGAACGCTCTATGTAACCCTTCGGGCCTAAACCTAGTCTAAAGTCCTGCAGTGTAACAGGAAAAACTTTGCTTAGATTCCAGTAGGAATGCAAGCCTCCTTTCTCCTGTAGGTATGGGGTCCTTGGGTAAGAGTTCCTAGAAGAAGGCGAAGCAGATTGTGTTTCTTAGTGTAGCTCCAATGAGAGCAATGAGGCAGACTTCCATGGCATGTATGTCGTGAGAGAACAGAATCCCTGGAGCTGTTGAAGAGCTGAGTCCACCTAGCTTTCTAAGGAAGGGTGCAGCGAGTTGCCTTAAACTCTGAATACATAGTGTGACTGGGAAAGGCTTCTAGGTCGGGATGTTTCTTAGAAGGGTAAAGGAGACTGCTGGTACTCACTGTAGTTGTACGAAAAAGGGTGCCTACACTAGGGTGCCTAGTGTCTGGTAGAGTGAAGAAACGTTCAAGTAAAGCAGAACTTCCAATACGACATAATGGAAAATGCTAAGCGCTTTCGCTTCAGCAGGGCTTTTCAGGCCTTAGCTTGAGGCAAGGACTCACGTCAAGTTACCCTGTAGCTCTAGAGCATGACAGGAGGAACTCCCACCCATGCTAGGGAAGCACCGTGTTTCCTTAGAGAAACTCCTTTTCTTTCCAGAGGGCTGCCCACAGTGAATCGAGGCCAGTCAAAACAGTGTTATTTAGGTATCTCAGGCTGGCGTGGCTAGAGATTTAAAATGGGAACGCAAGGCTTAGGCATTCAAGTCTTCTTTTCCGGTGAACATGCACCCGGACACCTTCTTATATCTAAGAAGTCCAAAGAGACTCTAGCTACACCCTGGTCCCTTGCTGAATCAACTTTTCTTCACAGAGTGTTCTGCATATATGGAACTCCCTCATCCTTGGAACGTTCTATGTATGCTATAGGGCCGAAGCCTATTCTAAAGTCCTGCAGTGTAAAAGGAAAAACTGTGCTTTGGTTCCAGTAGGAATGCAAGCCTCCTTTCTCCTGTAGGTATGGGGTCATTGGGTAAGAGTTCCTAGAGGTAGGCGAAGCAGATTGTGTATCTTAGTGAAGCTCCACAGAGGGCAATGAGGCAGACTTCCATGGCATGTAGGACGTGAGAGAACAGAATCCCTGGAGCTGTTGAAGAGCTGAGTCCACCTAGCTTCCTAAGGAAGGGTGCAGCGAGTTGCCCTACACTCTGATTACATAGAGTGACTGGGAAAGGCTTCTAGGCCTGGATGTTTCTTAGAAGAGCAAAGAAGACTGCTGGTACTCACTGTATTTCTACGAAAAAGGGTGCCTACACGAGGGTGCCTTGTGTCTGGTAAGTGAAGAAACATTCAAGTAAAGCAGAACTTGGAATACGACATAATGGAAACTGCTAAGCGCTTTCGCTTCCGCAAGGCTTTTCAGGCCTTAGCTTGAGGCAAACACTCACGTCAAGTTTCCCTGTAGCTCTAGAGCAGGACAGCAGGAGCTCCCACCCATGCTATGGAAGCACCGTGTTTCCTTAGAGAAAACTCCTTTTCTTTCGAGAGGGCTGCCTACAGTGACCAGAAGCCAGGTAAAAACAGTGTTATTTAGGATTCTTCAGGGAAGCATGTTTAGAGATTTAACATGGGAAAGCAAGGCTTGTGCCATCAGGTCTCCTTCTCGGGTTAACATGCAGCCGAAACCCTTCTGATTTCTAACAAGTCAATAGAGACTCTAGCCAAACCCTGGTCCCTTGCTGAATCAACTTTTCTTCACAGGGTTTTCTGCATGTATCGAACTCCCTCATTCTTGGAAAGCTCTATGTAACCCTTCGGGCCTAAACCTAGTCTAAAGTCCTGCAGTGTAACAGGAAAAACTTTGCTTAGATTCCAGTAGGAATGCAAGCCTCCTTTCTCCTGTAGGTATGGGGTCCTTGGGTAAGAGTTCCTAGAAGAAGGCGAAGCAGATTGTGTTTCTTAGTGTAGCTCCAATGAGAGCAATGAGGCAGACTTCCATGGCATGTAGGACGTGAGAGAACAGAATCCCTGGAGCTGTTGAAGAGCTGAGTCCACCTAGCTTTCTAAGGAAGGGTGCAGCGAGTTGCCTTAAACTCTGAATACATAGTGTGACTGGGAAAGGCTTCTAGGTCGGGATGTTTCTTAGAAGGGTAAAGGAGACTGCTGGTACTCACTGTAGTTGTACGAAAAAGGGTGCCTACACTAGGGTGCCTAGTGTCTGGTAGAGTGAAGAAACGTTCAAGTAAAGCAGAACTTCCAATACGACATAATGGAAAATGCTAAGCGCTTTCGCTTCAGCAGGGCTTTTCAGGCCTTAGCTTGAGGCAAGGACTCACGTCAAGTTACCCTGTAGCTCTAGAGCATGACAGGAGGAACTCCCACCCATGCTAGGGAAGCACCGTGTTTCCTTAGAGAAACTCCTTTTCTTTCCAGAGGGCTGCCCACAGTGAATCGAGGCCAGTCAAAACAGTGTTATTTAGGTATCTCAGGCTGGCGTGGCTAGAGATTTAAAATGGGAACGCAAGGCTTAGGCATTCAAGTCTTCTTTTCCGGTGAACATGCACCCGGACACCTTCTTATATCTAAGAAGTCCAAAGAGACTCTAGCTACACCCTGGTCCCTTGCTGAATCAACTTTTCTTCACAGAGTGTTCTGCATATATGGAACTCCCTCATCCTTGGAACGTTCTATGTATGCTATAGGGCCGAAGCCTATTCTAAAGTCCTGCAGTGTAAAAGGAAAAACTGTGCTTTGGTTCCAGTAGGAATGCAAGCCTCCTTTCTCCTGTAGGTATGGGGTCATTGGGTACGAGTTCCTAGAGGTAGGCGAAGCAGATTGTGTATCTTAGTGAAGCTCCACAGAGGGCAATGAGGCAGACTTCCATGGCATGTAGGACGTGAGAGAACAGAATCCCTGGAGCTGTTGAAGAGCTGAGTCCACCTAGCTTCCTAAGGAAGGGTGCAGCGAGTTGCCCTACACTCTGATTACATAGAGTGACTGGGAAAGGCTTCTAGGTCTGGATATTTCTTAGAAGAGCAAAGAAGACTGCTGGTACTCACTGTATTTCTACGAAAAAGGGTGCCTACACGAGGGTGCCTTGTGTCTGGTAAGTGAAGAAACATTCAAGTAAAGCAGAACTTGGAATACGACATAATGGAAACTGCTAAGCGCTTCCGCTTCCGCAAGGCTTTTCAGGCCTTAGCTTGAGGCAAACACTCACGTCAAGTTTCCCTGTAGCTCTAGAGCAGGACAGCAGGAGCTCCCACCCATGCTATGGAAGCACCGTGTTTCCTTAGAGAAAACTCCTTTTCTTTCGAGAGGGCTGCCTACAGTGACCAGAAGCCAGGTAAAAACAGTGTTATTTAGGATTCTTCAGGGAAGCATGTTTAGAGATTTAACATGGGAAAGCAAGGCTTGTGCCATCAGGTCTCCTTCTCGGGTTAACATGCAGCCCAAACCCTTCTGATTTCTAACAAGTCAATAGAGACTCTAGCCAAACCCTGGTCCCTTGCTGAATCAACTTTTCTTCACAGGGTTTTCTGCATGTATCGAACTCCCTCATTCTTGGAACGCTCTATGTAACCCTTCGGGCCTAAACCTAGTCTAAAGTCCTGCAGTGTAACAGGAAAAACTTTGCTTAGATTCCAGTAGGAATGCAAGCCTCCTTTCTCCTGTAGGTATGGGGTCCTTGGGTAAGAGTTCCTAGAAGAAGGCGAAGCAGATTGTGTTTCTTAGTGTAGCTCCAATGAGAGCAATGAGGCAGACTTCCATGGCATGTAGGACGTGAGAGAACAGAATCCCTGGAGCTGTTGAAGAGCTGAGTCCACCTAGCTTTCTAAGGAAGGGTGCAGCGAGTTGCCTTAAACTCTGAATACATAGTGTGACTGGGAAAGGCTTCTAGGTCGGGATGTTTCTTAGAAGGGTAAAGGAGACTGCTGGTACTCACTGTAGTTGTACGAAAAAGGGTGCCTACACTAGGGTGCCTAGTGTCTGGTAGAGTGAAGAAACGTTCAAGTAAAGCAGAACTTCCAATACGACATAATGGAAAATGCTAAGCGCTTTCGCTTCAGCAGGGCTTTTCAGGCCTTAGCTTGAGGCAAGGACTCACGTCAAGTTACCCTGTAGCTCTAGAGCATGACAGGAGGAACTCCCACCCATGCTAGGGAAGCACCGTGTTTCCTTAGAGAAACTCCTTTTCTTTCCAGAGGGCTGCCCACAGTGAATCGAGGCCAGTCAAAACAGTGTTATTTAGGTATCTCAGGCTGGCGTGGCTAGAGATTTAAAATGGGAACGCAAGGCTTAGGCATTCAAGTCTTCTTTTCCGGTGAACATGCACCCGGACACCTTCTTATATCTAAGAAGTCCAAAGAGACTCTAGCTACACCCTGGTCCCTTGCTGAATCAACTTTTCTTCACAGAGTGTTCTGCATATATGGAACTCCCTCATCCTTGGAACGTTCTATGTATGCTATAGGGCCGAAGCCTATTCTAAAGTCCTGCAGTGTAAAAGGAAAAACTGTGCTTTGGTTCCAGTAGGAATGCAAGCCTCCTTTCTCCTGTAGGTATGGGGTCATTGGGTACGAGTTCCTAGAGGTAGGCGAAGCAGATTGTGTATCTTAGTGAAGCTCCACAGAGGGCAATGAGGCAGACTTCCATGGCATGTAGGACGTGAGAGAACAGAATCCCTGGAGCTGTTGAAGAGCTGAGTCCACCTAGCTTCCTAAGGAAGGGTGCAGCGAGTTGCCCTACACTCTGATTACATAGAGTGACTGGGAAAGGCTTCTAGGTCTGGATATTTCTTAGAAGAGCAAAGAAGACTGCTGGTACTCACTGTATTTCTACGAAAAAGGGTGCCTACACGAGGGTGCCTTGTGTCTGGTAAGTGAAGAAACATTCAAGTAAAGCAGAACTTGGAATACGACATAATGGAAACTGCTAAGCGCTTCCGCTTCCGCAAGGCTTTTCAGGCCTTAGCTTGAGGCAAACACTCACGTCAAGTTTCCCTGTAGCTCTAGAGCAGGACAGCAGGAGCTCCCACCCATGCTATGGAAGCACCGTGTTTCCTTAGAGAAAACTCCTTTTCTTTCGAGAGGGCTGCCTACAGTGACCAGAAGCCAGGTAAAAACAGTGTTATTTAGGATTCTTCAGGGAAGCATGTTTAGAGATTTAACATGGGAAAGCAAGGCTTGTGCCATCAGGTCTCCTTCTCGGGTTAACATGCAGCCCAAACCCTTCTGATTTCTAACAAGTCAATAGAGACTCTAGCCAAACCCTGGTCCCTTGCTGAATCAACTTTTCTTCACAGGGTTTTCTGCATGTATCGAACTCCCTCATTCTTGGAACGCTCTATGTAACCCTTCGGGCCTAAACCTAGTCTAAAGTCCTGCAGTGTAACAGGAAAAACTTTGCTTAGATTCCAGTAGGAATGCAAGCCTCCTTTCTCCTGTAGGTATGGGGTCCTTGGGTAAGAGTTCCTAGAAGAAGGCGAAGCAGATTGTGTTTCTTAGTGTAGCTCCAATGAGAGCAATGAGGCAGACTTCCATGGCATGTAGGACGTGAGAGAACAGAATCCCTGGAGCTGTTGAAGAGCTGAGTCCACCTAGCTTTCTAAGGAAGGGTGCAGCGAGTTGCCTTAAACTCTGAATACATAGTGTGACTGGGAAAGGCTTCTAGGTCGGGATGTTTCTTAGAAGGGTAAAGGAGACTGCTGGTACTCACTGTAGTTGTACGAAAAAGGGTGCCTACACTAGGGTGCCTAGTGTCTGGTAGAGTGAAGAAACGTTCAAGTAAAGCAGAACTTCCAATACGACATAATGGAAAATGCTAAGCGCTTTCGCTTCAGCAGGGCTTTTCAGGCCTTAGCTTGAGGCAAGGACTCACGTCAAGTTACCCTGTAGCTCTAGAGCATGACAGGAGGAACTCCCACCCATGCTAGGGAAGCACCGTGTTTCCTTAGAGAAACTCCTTTTCTTTCCAGAGGGCTGCCCACAGTGAATCGAGGCCAGTCAAAACAGTGTTATTTAGGTATCTCAGGCTGGCGTGGCTAGAGATTTAAAATGGGAACGCAAGGCTTAGGCATTCAAGTCTTCTTTTCCGGTGAACATGCACCCGGACACCTTCTTATATCTAAGAAGTCCAAAGAGACTCTAGCTACACCCTGGTCCCTTGCTGAATCAACTTTTCTTCACAGAGTGTTCTGCATATATGGAACTCCCTCATCCTTGGAACGTTCTATGTATGCTATAGGGCCGAAGCCTATTCTAAAGTCCTGCAGTGTAAAAGGAAAAACTGTGCTTTGGTTCCAGTAGGAATGCAAGCCTCCTTTCTCCTGTAGGTATGGGGTCATTGGGTACGAGTTCCTAGAGGTAGGCGAAGCAGATTGTGTATCTTAGTGAAGCTCCACAGAGGGCAATGAGGCAGACTTCCATGGCATGTAGGACGTGAGAGAACAGAATCCCTGGAGCTGTTGAAGAGCTGAGTCCACCTAGCTTCCTAAGGAAGGGTGCAGCGAGTTGCCCTACACTCTGATTACATAGAGTGACTGGGAAAGGCTTCTAGGTCTGGATGTTTCTTAGAAGAGCAAAGAAGACTGCTGGTACTCACTGTATTTCTACGAAAAAGGGTGCCTACACGAGGGTGCCTTGTGTCTGGTAAGTGAAGAAACATTCAAGTAAAGCAGAACTTGGAATACGACATAATGGAAACTGCTAAGCGCTTTCGCTTCCGCAAGGCTTTTCAGGCCTTAGCTTGAGGCAAACACTCACGTCAAGTTTCCCTGTAGCTCTAGAGCAGGACAGCAGGAGCTCCCACCCATGCTATGGAAGCACCGTGTTTCCTTAGAGAAAACTCCTTTTCTTTCGAGAGGGCTGCCTACAGTGACCAGAAGCCAGGTAAAAACAGTGTTATTTAGGATTCTTCAGGGAAGCATGTTTAGAGATTTAACATGGGAAAGCAAGGCTTGTGCCATCAGGTCTCCTTCTCGGGTTAACATGCAGCCGAAACCCTTCTGATTTCTAACAAGTCAATAGAGACTCTAGCCAAACCCTGGTCCCTTGCTGAATCAACTTTTCTTCACAGGGTTTTCTGCATGTATCGAACTCCCTCATTCTTGGAAAGCTCTATGTAACCCTTCGGGCCTAAACCTAGTCTAAAGTCCTGCAGTGTAACAGGAAAAACTTTGCTTAGATTCCAGTAGGAATGCAAGCCTCCTTTCTCCTGTAGGTATGGGGTCCTTGGGTAAGAGTTCCTAGAAGAAGGCGAAGCAGATTGTGTTTCTTAGTGTAGCTCCAATGAGAGCAATGAGGCAGACTTCCATGGCATGTAGGACGTGAGAGAACAGAATCCCTGGAGCTGTTGAAGAGCTGAGTCCACCTAGCTTTCTAAGGAAGGGTGCAGCGAGTTGCCTTAAACTCTGAATACATAGTGTGACTGGGAAAGGCTTCTAGGTCGGGATGTTTCTTAGAAGGGTAAAGGAGACTGCTGGTACTCACTGTAGTTGTACGAAAAAGGGTGCCTACACTAGGGTGCCTAGTGTCTGGTAGAGTGAAGAAACGTTCAAGTAAAGCAGAACTTCCAATACGACATAATGGAAAATGCTAAGCGCTTTCGCTTCAGCAGGGCTTTTCAGGCCTTAGCTTGAGGCAAGGACTCACGTCAAGTTACCCTGTAGCTCTAGAGCATGACAGGAGGAACTCCCACCCATGCTAGGGAAGCACCGTGTTTCCTTAGAGAAACTCCTTTTCTTTCCAGAGGGCTGCCCACAGTGAATCGAGGCCAGTCAAAACAGTGTTATTTAGGTATCTCAGGCTGGCGTGGCTAGAGATTTAAAATGGGAACGCAAGGCTTAGGCATTCAAGTCTTCTTTTCCGGTGAACATGCACCCGGACACCTTCTTATATCTAAGAAGTCCAAAGAGACTCTAGCTACACCCTGGTCCCTTGCTGAATCAACTTTTCTTCACAGAGTGTTCTGCATATATGGAACTCCCTCATCCTTGGAACGTTCTATGTATGCTATAGGGCCGAAGCCTATTCTAAAGTCCTGCAGTGTAAAAGGAAAAACTGTGCTTTGGTTCCAGTAGGAATGCAAGCCTCCTTTCTCCTGTAGGTATGGGGTCATTGGGTACGAGTTCCTAGAGGTAGGCGAAGCAGATTGTGTATCTTAGTGAAGCTCCACAGAGGGCAATGAGGCAGACTTCCATGGCATGTAGGACGTGAGAGAACAGAATCCCTGGAGCTGTTGAAGAGCTGAGTCCACCTAGCTTCCTAAGGAAGGGTGCAGCGAGTTGCCCTACACTCTGATTACATAGAGTGACTGGGAAAGGCTTCTAGGTCTGGATATTTCTTAGAAGAGCAAAGAAGACTGCTGGTACTCACTGTATTTCTACGAAAAAGGGTGCCTACACGAGGGTGCCTTGTGTCTGGTAAGTGAAGAAACATTCAAGTAAAGCAGAACTTGGAATACGACATAATGGAAACTGCTAAGCGCTTCCGCTTCCGCAAGGCTTTTCAGGCCTTAGCTTGAGGCAAACACTCACGTCAAGTTTCCCTGTAGCTCTAGAGCAGGACAGCAGGAGCTCCCACCCATGCTATGGAAGCACCGTGTTTCCTTAGAGAAAACTCCTTTTCTTTCGAGAGGGCTGCCTACAGTGACCAGAAGCCAGGTAAAAACAGTGTTATTTAGGATTCTTCAGGGAAGCATGTTTAGAGATTTAACATGGGAAAGCAAGGCTTGTGCCATCAGGTCTCCTTCTCGGGTTAACATGCAGCCCAAACCCTTCTGATTTCTAACAAGTCAATAGAGACTCTAGCCAAACCCTGGTCCCTTGCTGAATCAACTTTTCTTCACAGGGTTTTCTGCATGTATCGAACTCCCTCATTCTTGGAACGCTCTATGTAACCCTTCGGGCCTAAACCTAGTCTAAAGTCCTGCAGTGTAACAGGAAAAACTTTGCTTAGATTCCAGTAGGAATGCAAGCCTCCTTTCTCCTGTAGGTATGGGGTCCTTGGGTAAGAGTTCCTAGAAGAAGGCGAAGCAGATTGTGTTTCTTAGTGTAGCTCCAATGAGAGCAATGAGGCAGACTTCCATGGCATGTAGGACGTGAGAGAACAGAATCCCTGGAGCTGTTGAAGAGCTGAGTCCACCTAGCTTTCTAAGGAAGGGTGCAGCGAGTTGCCTTAAACTCTGAATACATAGTGTGACTGGGAAAGGCTTCTAGGTCGGGATGTTTCTTAGAAGGGTAAAGGAGACTGCTGGTACTCACTGTAGTTGTACGAAAAAGGGTGCCTACACTAGGGTGCCTAGTGTCTGGTAGAGTGAAGAAACGTTCAAGTAAAGCAGAACTTCCAATACGACATAATGGAAAATGCTAAGCGCTTTCGCTTCAGCAGGGCTTTTCAGGCCTTAGCTTGAGGCAAGGACTCACGTCAAGTTACCCTGTAGCTCTAGAGCATGACAGGAGGAACTCCCACCCATGCTAGGGAAGCACCGTGTTTCCTTAGAGAAACTCCTTTTCTTTCCAGAGGGCTGCCCACAGTGAATCGAGGCCAGTCAAAACAGTGTTATTTAGGTATCTCAGGCTGGCGTGGCTAGAGATTTAAAATGGGAACGCAAGGCTTAGGCATTCAAGTCTTCTTTTCCGGTGAACATGCACCCGGACACCTTCTTATATCTAAGAAGTCCAAAGAGACTCTAGCTACACCCTGGTCCCTTGCTGAATCAACTTTTCTTCACAGAGTGTTCTGCATATATGGAACTCCCTCATCCTTGGAACGTTCTATGTATGCTATAGGGCCGAAGCCTATTCTAAAGTCCTGCAGTGTAAAAGGAAAAACTGTGCTTTGGTTCCAGTAGGAATGCAAGCCTCCTTTCTCCTGTAGGTATGGGGTCATTGGGTACGAGTTCCTAGAGGTAGGCGAAGCAGATTGTGTATCTTAGTGAAGCTCCACAGAGGGCAATGAGGCAGACTTCCATGGCATGTAGGACGTGAGAGAACAGAATCCCTGGAGCTGTTGAAGAGCTGAGTCCACCTAGCTTCCTAAGGAAGGGTGCAGCGAGTTGCCCTACACTCTGATTACATAGAGTGACTGGGAAAGGCTTCTAGGTCTGGATATTTCTTAGAAGAGCAAAGAAGACTGCTGGTACTCACTGTATTTCTACGAAAAAGGGTGCCTACACGAGGGTGCCTTGTGTCTGGTAAGTGAAGAAACATTCAAGTAAAGCAGAACTTGGAATACGACATAATGGAAACTGCTAAGCGCTTCCGCTTCCGCAAGGCTTTTCAGGCCTTAGCTTGAGGCAAACACTCACGTCAAGTTTCCCTGTAGCTCTAGAGCAGGACAGCAGGAGCTCCCACCCATGCTATGGAAGCACCGTGTTTCCTTAGAGAAAACTCCTTTTCTTTCGAGAGGGCTGCCTACAGTGACCAGAAGCCAGGTAAAAACAGTGTTATTTAGGATTCTTCAGGGAAGCATGTTTAGAGATTTAACATGGGAAAGCAAGGCTTGTGCCATCAGGTCTCCTTCTCGGGTTAACATGCAGCCCAAACCCTTCTGATTTCTAACAAGTCAATAGAGACTCTAGCCAAACCCTGGTCCCTTGCTGAATCAACTTTTCTTCACAGGGTTTTCTGCATGTATCGAACTCCCTCATTCTTGGAACGCTCTATGTAACCCTTCGGGCCTAAACCTAGTCTAAAGTCCTGCAGTGTAACAGGAAAAACTTTGCTTAGATTCCAGTAGGAATGCAAGCCTCCTTTCTCCTGTAGGTATGGGGTCCTTGGGTAAGAGTTCCTAGAAGAAGGCGAAGCAGATTGTGTTTCTTAGTGTAGCTCCAATGAGAGCAATGAGGCAGACTTCCATGGCATGTAGGACGTGAGAGAACAGAATCCCTGGAGCTGTTGAAGAGCTGAGTCCACCTAGCTTTCTAAGGAAGGGTGCAGCGAGTTGCCTTAAACTCTGAATACATAGTGTGACTGGGAAAGGCTTCTAGGTCGGGATGTTTCTTAGAAGGGTAAAGGAGACTGCTGGTACTCACTGTAGTTGTACGAAAAAGGGTGCCTACACTAGGGTGCCTAGTGTCTGGTAGAGTGAAGAAACGTTCAAGTAAAGCAGAACTTCCAATACGACATAATGGAAAATGCTAAGCGCTTTCGCTTCAGCAGGGCTTTTCAGGCCTTAGCTTGAGGCAAGGACTCACGTCAAGTTACCCTGTAGCTCTAGAGCATGACAGGAGGAACTCCCACCCATGCTAGGGAAGCACCGTGTTTCCTTAGAGAAACTCCTTTTCTTTCCAGAGGGCTGCCCACAGTGAATCGAGGCCAGTCAAAACAGTGTTATTTAGGTATCTCAGGCTGGCGTGGCTAGAGATTTAAAATGGGAACGCAAGGCTTAGGCATTCAAGTCTTCTTTTCCGGTGAACATGCACCCGGACACCTTCTTATATCTAAGAAGTCCAAAGAGACTCTAGCTACACCCTGGTCCCTTGCTGAATCAACTTTTCTTCACAGAGTGTTCTGCATATATGGAACTCCCTCATCCTTGGAACGTTCTATGTATGCTATAGGGCCGAAGCCTATTCTAAAGTCCTGCAGTGTAAAAGGAAAAACTGTGCTTTGGTTCCAGTAGGAATGCAAGCCTCCTTTCTCCTGTAGGTATGGGGTCATTGGGTACGAGTTCCTAGAGGTAGGCGAAGCAGATTGTGTATCTTAGTGAAGCTCCACAGAGGGCAATGAGGCAGACTTCCATGGCATGTAGGACGTGAGAGAACAGAATCCCTGGAGCTGTTGAAGAGCTGAGTCCACCTAGCTTCCTAAGGAAGGGTGCAGCGAGTTGCCCTACACTCTGATTACATAGAGTGACTGGGAAAGGCTTCTAGGTCTGGATGTTTCTTAGAAGAGCAAAGAAGACTGCTGGTACTCACTGTATTTCTACGAAAAAGGGTGCCTACACGAGGGTGCCTTGTGTCTGGTAAGTGAAGAAACATTCAAGTAAAGCAGAACTTGGAATACGACATAATGGAAACTGCTAAGCGCTTTCGCTTCCGCAAGGCTTTTCAGGCCTTAGCTTGAGGCAAACACTCACGTCAAGTTTCCCTGTAGCTCTAGAGCAGGACAGCAGGACCTCCCACCCATGCTATGGAAGCACCGTGTTTCCTTAGAGAAAACTCCTTTTCTTTCGAGAGGGCTGCCTACAGTGACCAGAAGCCAGGTAAAAACAGTGTTATTTAGGATTCTTCAGGGAAGCATGTTTAGAGATTTAACATGGGAAAGCAAGGCTTGTGCCATCAGGTCTCCTTCTCGGGTTAACATGCAGCCGAAACCCTTCTGATTTCTAACAAGTCAATAGAGACTCTAGCCAAACCCTGGTCCCTTGCTGAATCAACTTTTCTTCACAGGGTTTTCTGCATGTATCGAACTCCCTCATTCTTGGAAAGCTCTATGTAACCCTTCGGGCCTAAACCTAGTCTAAAGTCCTGCAGTGTAACAGGAAAAACTTTGCTTAGATTCCAGTAGGAATGCAAGCCTCCTTTCTCCTGTAGGTATGGGGTCCTTGGGTAAGAGTTCCTAGAAGAAGGCGAAGCAGATTGTGTTTCTTAGTGTAGCTCCAATGAGAGCAATGAGGCAGACTTCCATGGCATGTAGGACGTGAGAGAACAGAATCCCTGGAGCTGTTGAAGAGCTGAGTCCACCTAGCTTTCTAAGGAAGGGTGCAGCGAGTTGCCTTAAACTCTGAATACATAGTGTGACTGGGAAAGGCTTCTAGGTCGGGATGTTTCTTAGAAGGGTAAAGGAGACTGCTGGTACTCACTGTAGTTGTACGAAAAAGGGTGCCTACACTAGGGTGCCTAGTGTCTGGTAGAGTGAAGAAACGTTCAAGTAAAGCAGAACTTCCAATACGACATAATGGAAAATGCTAAGCGCTTTCGCTTCAGCAGGGCTTTTCAGGCCTTAGCTTGAGGCAAGGACTCACGTCAAGTTACCCTGTAGCTCTAGAGCATGACAGGAGGAACTCCCACCCATGCTAGGGAAGCACCGTGTTTCCTTAGAGAAACTCCTTTTCTTTCCAGAGGGCTGCCCACAGTGAATCGAGGCCAGTCAAAACAGTGTTATTTAGGTATCTCAGGCTGGCGTGGCTAGAGATTTAAAATGGGAACGCAAGGCTTAGGCATTCAAGTCTTCTTTTCCGGTGAACATGCACCCGGACACCTTCTTATATCTAAGAAGTCCAAAGAGACTCTAGCTACACCCTGGTCCCTTGCTGAATCAACTTTTCTTCACAGAGTGTTCTGCATATATGGAACTCCCTCATCCTTGGAACGTTCTATGTATGCTATAGGGCCGAAGCCTATTCTAAAGTCCTGCAGTGTAAAAGGAAAAACTGTGCTTTGGTTCCAGTAGGAATGCAAGCCTCCTTTCTCCTGTAGGTATGGGGTCATTGGGTACGAGTTCCTAGAGGTAGGCGAAGCAGATTGTGTATCTTAGTGAAGCTCCACAGAGGGCAATGAGGCAGACTTCCATGGCATGTAGGACGTGAGAGAACAGAATCCCTGGAGCTGTTGAAGAGCTGAGTCCACCTAGCTTCCTAAGGAAGGGTGCAGCGAGTTGCCCTACACTCTGATTACATAGAGTGACTGGGAAAGGCTTCTAGGTCTGGATATTTCTTAGAAGAGCAAAGAAGACTGCTGGTACTCACTGTATTTCTACGAAAAAGGGTGCCTACACGAGGGTGCCTTGTGTCTGGTAAGTGAAGAAACATTCAAGTAAAGCAGAACTTGGAATACGACATAATGGAAACTGCTAAGCGCTTCCGCTTCCGCAAGGCTTTTCAGGCCTTAGCTTGAGGCAAACACTCACGTCAAGTTTCCCTGTAGCTCTAGAGCAGGACAGCAGGAGCTCCCACCCATGCTATGGAAGCACCGTGTTTCCTTAGAGAAAACTCCTTTTCTTTCGAGAGGGCTGCCTACAGTGACCAGAAGCCAGGTAAAAACAGTGTTATTTAGGATTCTTCAGGGAAGCATGTTTAGAGATTTAACATGGGAAAGCAAGGCTTGTGCCATCAGGTCTCCTTCTCGGGTTAACATGCAGCCCAAACCCTTCTGATTTCTAACAAGTCAATAGAGACTCTAGCCAAACCCTGGTCCCTTGCTGAATCAACTTTTCTTCACAGGGTTTTCTGCATGTATCGAACTCCCTCATTCTTGGAACGCTCTATGTAACCCTTCGGGCCTAAACCTAGTCTAAAGTCCTGCAGTGTAACAGGAAAAACTTTGCTTAGATTCCAGTAGGAATGCAAGCCTCCTTTCTCCTGTAGGTATGGGGTCCTTGGGTAAGAGTTCCTAGAAGAAGGCGAAGCAGATTGTGTTTCTTAGTGTAGCTCCAATGAGAGCAATGAGGCAGACTTCCATGGCATGTAGGACGTGAGAGAACAGAATCCCTGGAGCTGTTGAAGAGCTGAGTCCACCTAGCTTTCTAAGGAAGGGTGCAGCGAGTTGCCTTAAACTCTGAATACATAGTGTGACTGGGAAAGGCTTCTAGGTCGGGATGTTTCTTAGAAGGGTAAAGGAGACTGCTGGTACTCACTGTAGTTGTACGAAAAAGGGTGCCTACACTAGGGTGCCTAGTGTCTGGTAGAGTGAAGAAACGTTCAAGTAAAGCAGAACTTCCAATACGACATAATGGAAAATGCTAAGCGCTTTCGCTTCAGCAGGGCTTTTCAGGCCTTAGCTTGAGGCAAGGACTCACGTCAAGTTACCCTGTAGCTCTAGAGCATGACAGGAGGAACTCCCACCCATGCTAGGGAAGCACCGTGTTTCCTTAGAGAAACTCCTTTTCTTTCCAGAGGGCTGCCCACAGTGAATCGAGGCCAGTCAAAACAGTGTTATTTAGGTATCTCAGGCTGGCGTGGCTAGAGATTTAAAATGGGAACGCAAGGCTTAGGCATTCAAGTCTTCTTTTCCGGTGAACATGCACCCGGACACCTTCTTATATCTAAGAAGTCCAAAGAGACTCTAGCTACACCCTGGTCCCTTGCTGAATCAACTTTTCTTCACAGAGTGTTCTGCATATATGGAACTCCCTCATCCTTGGAACGTTCTATGTATGCTATAGGGCCGAAGCCTATTCTAAAGTCCTGCAGTGTAAAAGGAAAAACTGTGCTTTGGTTCCAGTAGGAATGCAAGCCTCCTTTCTCCTGTAGGTATGGGGTCATTGGGTACGAGTTCCTAGAGGTAGGCGAAGCAGATTGTGTATCTTAGTGAAGCTCCACAGAGGGCAATGAGGCAGACTTCCATGGCATGTAGGACGTGAGAGAACAGAATCCCTGGAGCTGTTGAAGAGCTGAGTCCACCTAGCTTCCTAAGGAAGGGTGCAGCGAGTTGCCCTACACTCTGATTACATAGAGTGACTGGGAAAGGCTTCTAGGTCTGGATATTTCTTAGAAGAGCAAAGAAGACTGCTGGTACTCACTGTATTTCTACGAAAAAGGGTGCCTACACGAGGGTGCCTTGTGTCTGGTAAGTGAAGAAACATTCAAGTAAAGCAGAACTTGGAATACGACATAATGGAAACTGCTAAGCGCTTCCGCTTCCGCAAGGCTTTTCAGGCCTTAGCTTGAGGCAAACACTCACGTCAAGTTTCCCTGTAGCTCTAGAGCAGGACAGCAGGAGCTCCCACCCATGCTATGGAAGCACCGTGTTTCCTTAGAGAAAACTCCTTTTCTTTCGAGAGGGCTGCCTACAGTGACCAGAAGCCAGGTAAAAACAGTGTTATTTAGGATTCTTCAGGGAAGCATGTTTAGAGATTTAACATGGGAAAGCAAGGCTTGTGCCATCAGGTCTCCTTCTCGGGTTAACATGCAGCCCAAACCCTTCTGATTTCTAACAAGTCAATAGAGACTCTAGCCAAACCCTGGTCCCTTGCTGAATCAACTTTTCTTCACAGGGTTTTCTGCATGTATCGAACTCCCTCATTCTTGGAACGCTCTATGTAACCCTTCGGGCCTAAACCTAGTCTAAAGTCCTGCAGTGTAACAGGAAAAACTTTGCTTAGATTCCAGTAGGAATGCAAGCCTCCTTTCTCCTGTAGGTATGGGGTCCTTGGGTAAGAGTTCCTAGAAGAAGGCGAAGCAGATTGTGTTTCTTAGTGTAGCTCCAATGAGAGCAATGAGGCAGACTTCCATGGCATGTAGGACGTGAGAGAACAGAATCCCTGGAGCTGTTGAAGAGCTGAGTCCACCTAGCTTTCTAAGGAAGGGTGCAGCGAGTTGCCTTAAACTCTGAATACATAGTGTGACTGGGAAAGGCTTCTAGGTCGGGATGTTTCTTAGAAGGGTAAAGGAGACTGCTGGTACTCACTGTAGTTGTACGAAAAAGGGTGCCTACACTAGGGTGCCTAGTGTCTGGTAGAGTGAAGAAACGTTCAAGTAAAGCAGAACTTCCAATACGACATAATGGAAAATGCTAAGCGCTTTCGCTTCAGCAGGGCTTTTCAGGCCTTAGCTTGAGGCAAGGACTCACGTCAAGTTACCCTGTAGCTCTAGAGCATGACAGGAGGAACTCCCACCCATGCTAGGGAAGCACCGTGTTTCCTTAGAGAAACTCCTTTTCTTTCCAGAGGGCTGCCCACAGTGAATCGAGGCCAGTCAAAACAGTGTTATTTAGGTATCTCAGGCTGGCGTGGCTAGAGATTTAAAATGGGAACGCAAGGCTTAGGCATTCAAGTCTTCTTTTCCGGTGAACATGCACCCGGACACCTTCTTATATCTAAGAAGTCCAAAGAGACTCTAGCTACACCCTGGTCCCTTGCTGAATCAACTTTTCTTCACAGAGTGTTCTGCATATATGGAACTCCCTCATCCTTGGAACGTTCTATGTATGCTATAGGGCCGAAGCCTATTCTAAAGTCCTGCAGTGTAAAAGGAAAAACTGTGCTTTGGTTCCAGTAGGAATGCAAGCCTCCTTTCTCCTGTAGGTATGGGGTCATTGGGTAAGAGTTCCTAGAGGTAGGCGAAGCAGATTGTGTATCTTAGTGAAGCTCCACAGAGGGCAATGAGGCAGACTTCCATGGCATGTAGGACGTGAGAGAACAGAATCCCTGGAGCTGTTGAAGAGCTGAGTCCACCTAGCTTCCTAAGGAAGGGTGCAGCGAGTTGCCCTACACTCTGATTACATAGAGTGACTGGGAAAGGCTTCTAGGTCTGGATGTTTCTTAGAAGAGCAAAGAAGACTGCTGGTACTCACTGTATTTCTACGAAAAAGGGTGCCTACACGAGGGTGCCTTGTGTCTGGTAAGTGAAGAAACATTCAAGTAAAGCAGAACTTGGAATACGACATAATGGAAACTGCTAAGCGCTTTCGCTTCCGCAAGGCTTTTCAGGCCTTAGCTTGAGGCAAACACTCACGTCAAGTTTCCCTGTAGCTCTAGAGCAGGACAGCAGGAGCTCCCACCCATGCTATGGAAGCACCGTGTTTCCTTAGAGAAAACTCCTTTTCTTTCGAGAGGGCTGCCTACAGTGACCAGAAGCCAGGTAAAAACAGTGTTATTTAGGATTCTTCAGGGAAGCATGTTTAGAGATTTAACATGGGAAAGCAAGGCTTGTGCCATCAGGTCTCCTTCTCGGGTTAACATGCAGCCGAAACCCTTCTGATTTCTAACAAGTCAATAGAGACTCTAGCCAAACCCTGGTCCCTTGCTGAATCAACTTTTCTTCACAGGGTTTTCTGCATGTATCGAACTCCCTCATTCTTGGAACGCTCTATGTAACCCTTCGGGCCTAAACCTAGTCTAAAGTCCTGCAGTGTAACAGGAAAAACTTTGCTTAGATTCCAGTAGGAATGCAAGCCTCCTTTCTCCTGTAGGTATGGGGTCCTTGGGTAAGAGTTCCTAGAAGAAGGCGAAGCAGATTGTGTTTCTTAGTGTAGCTCCAATGAGAGCAATGAGGCAGACTTCCATGGCATGTATGTCGTGAGAGAACAGAATCCCTGGAGCTGTTGAAGAGCTGAGTCCACCTAGCTTTCTAAGGAAGGGTGCAGCGAGTTGCCTTAAACTCTGAATACATAGTGTGACTGGGAAAGGCTTCTAGGTCGGGATGTTTCTTAGAAGGGTAAAGGAGACTGCTGGTACTCACTGTAGTTGTACGAAAAAGGGTGCCTACACTAGGGTGCCTAGTGTCTGGTAGAGTGAAGAAACGTTCAAGTAAAGCAGAACTTCCAATACGACATAATGGAAAATGCTAAGCGCTTTCGCTTCAGCAGGGCTTTTCAGGCCTTAGCTTGAGGCAAGGACTCACGTCAAGTTACCCTGTAGCTCTAGAGCATGACAGGAGGAACTCCCACCCATGCTAGGGAAGCACCGTGTTTCCTTAGAGAAACTCCTTTTCTTTCCAGAGGGCTGCCCACAGTGAATCGAGGCCAGTCAAAACAGTGTTATTTAGGTATCTCAGGCTGGCGTGGCTAGAGATTTAAAATGGGAACGCAAGGCTTAGGCATTCAAGTCTTCTTTTCCGGTGAACATGCACCCGGACACCTTCTTATATCTAAGAAGTCCAAAGAGACTCTAGCTACACCCTGGTCCCTTGCTGAATCAACTTTTCTTCACAGAGTGTTCTGCATATATGGAACTCCCTCATCCTTGGAACGTTCTATGTATGCTATAGGGCCGAAGCCTATTCTAAAGTCCTGCAGTGTAAAAGGAAAAACTGTGCTTTGGTTCCAGTAGGAATGCAAGCCTCCTTTCTCCTGTAGGTATGGGGTCATTGGGTAAGAGTTCCTAGAGGTAGGCGAAGCAGATTGTGTATCTTAGTGAAGCTCCACAGAGGGCAATGAGGCAGACTTCCATGGCATGTAGGACGTGAGAGAACAGAATCCCTGGAGCTGTTGAAGAGCTGAGTCCACCTAGCTTCCTAAGGAAGGGTGCAGCGAGTTGCCCTACACTCTGATTACATAGAGTGACTGGGAAAGGCTTCTAGGTCTGGATGTTTCTTAGAAGAGCAAAGAAGACTGCTGGTACTCACTGTATTTCTACGAAAAAGGGTGCCTACACGAGGGTGCCTTGTGTCTGGTAAGTGAAGAAACATTCAAGTAAAGCAGAACTTGGAATACGACATAATGGAAACTGCTAAGCGCTTTCGCTTCCGCAAGGCTTTTCAGGCCTTAGCTTGAGGCAAACACTCACGTCAAGTTTCCCTGTAGCTCTAGAGCAGGACAGCAGGAGCTCCCACCCATGCTATGGAAGCACCGTGTTTCCTTAGAGAAAACTCCTTTTCTTTCGAGAGGGCTGCCTACAGTGACCAGAAGCCAGGTAAAAACAGTGTTATTTAGGATTCTTCAGGGAAGCATGTTTAGAGATTTAACATGGGAAAGCAAGGCTTGTGCCATCAGGTCTCCTTCTCGGGTTAACATGCAGCCGAAACCCTTCTGATTTCTAACAAGTCAATAGAGACTCTAGCCAAACCCTGGTCCCTTGCTGAATCAACTTTTCTTCACAGGGTTTTCTGCATGTATCGAACTCCCTCATTCTTGGAAAGCTCTATGTAACCCTTCGGGCCTAAACCTAGTCTAAAGTCCTGCAGTGTAACAGGAAAAACTTTGCTTAGATTCCAGTAGGAATGCAAGCCTCCTTTCTCCTATAGGTATGGGGTCCTTGGGTAAGAGTTCCTAGAAGAAGGCGAAGCAGATTGTGTTTCTTAGTGTAGCTCCAATGAGAGCAATGAGGCAGACTTCCATGGCATGTAGGACGTGAGAGAACAGAATCCCTGGAGCTGTTGAAGAGCTGAGTCCACCTAGCTTTCTAAGGAAGGGTGCAGCGAGTTGCCTTAAACTCTGAATACATAGTGTGACTGGGAAAGGCTTCTAGGTCGGGATGTTTCTTAGAAGGGTAAAGGAGACTGCTGGTACTCACTGTAGTTGTACGAAAAAGGGTGCCTACACTAGGGTGCCTAGTGTCTGGTAGAGTGAAGAAACGTTCAAGTAAAGCAGAACTTCCAATACGACATAATGGAAAATGCTAAGCGCTTTCGCTTCAGCAGGGCTTTTCAGGCCTTAGCTTGAGGCAAGGACTCACGTCAAGTTACCCTGTAGCTCTAGAGCATGACAGGAGGAACTCCCACCCATGCTAGGGAAGCACCGTGTTTCCTTAGAGAAACTCCTTTTCTTTCCAGAGGGCTGCCCACAGTGAATCGAGGCCAGTCAAAACAGTGTTATTTAGGTATCTCAGGCTGGCGTGGCTAGAGATTTAAAATGGGAACGCAAGGCTTAGGCATTCAAGTCTTCTTTTCCGGTGAACATGCACCCGGACACCTTCTTATGTCTAAGAAGTCCAAAGAGACTCTAGCTACACCCTGGTCCCTTGCTGAATCAACTTTTCTTCACAGAGTGTTCTGCATATATGGAACTCCCTCATCCTTGGAACGTTCTATGTATGCTATAGGGCCGAAGCCTATTCTAAAGTCCTGCAGTGTAAAAGGAAAAACTGTGCTTTGGTTCCAGTAGGAATGCAAGCCTCCTTTCTCCTGTAGGTATGGGGTCATTGGGTACGAGTTCCTAGAGGTAGGCGAAGCAGATTGTGTATCTTAGTGAAGCTCCACAGAGGGCAATGAGGCAGACTTCCATGGCATGTAGGACGTGAGAGAACAGAATCCCTGGAGCTGTTGAAGAGCTGAGTCCACCTAGCTTCCTAAGGAAGGGTGCAGCGAGTTGCCCTACACTCTGATTACATAGAGTGACTGGGAAAGGCTTCTAGGTCTGGATGTTTCTTAGAAGAGCAAAGAAGACTGCTGGTACTCACTGTATTTCTACGAAAAAGGGTGCCTACACGAGGGTGCCTTGTGTCTGGTAAGTGAAGAAACATTCAAGTAAAGCAGAACTTGGAATACGACATAATGGAAACTGCTAAGCGCTTCCGCTTCCGCAAGGCTTTTCAGGCCTTAGCTTGAGGCAAACACTCACGTCAAGTTTCCCTGTAGCTCTAGAGCAGGACAGCAGGAGCTCCCACCCATGCTATGGAAGCACCGTGTTTCCTTAGAGAAAACTCCTTTTCTTTCGAGAGGGCTGCCTACAGTGACCAGAAGCCAGGTAAAAACAGTGTTATTTAGGATTCTTCAGGGAAGCATGTTTAGAGATTTAACATGGGAAAGCAAGGCTTGTGCCATCAGGTCTCCTTCTCGGGTTAACATGCAGCCGAAACCCTTCTGATTTCTAACAAGTCAATAGAGACTCTAGCCAAACCCTGGTCCCTTGCTGAATCAACTTTTCTTCACAGGGTTTTCTGCATGTATCGAACTCCCTCATTCTTGGAACGCTCTATGTAACCCTTCGGGCCTAAACCTAGTCTAAAGTCCTGCAGTGTAACAGGAAAAACTTTGCTTAGATTCCAGTAGGAATGCAAGCCTCCTTTCTCCTGTAGGTATGGGGTCCTTGGGTAAGAGTTCCTAGAAGAAGGCGAAGCAGATTGTGTTTCTTAGTGTAGCTCCAATGAGAGCAATGAGGCAGACTTCCATGGCATGTATGTCGTGAGAGAACAGAATCCCTGGAGCTGTTGAAGAGCTGAGTCCACCTAGCTTTCTAAGGAAGGGTGCAGCGAGTTGCCTTAAACTCTGAATACATAGTGTGACTGGGAAAGGCTTCTAGGTCGGGATGTTTCTTAGAAGGGTAAAGGAGACTGCTGGTACTCACTGTAGTTGTACGAAAAAGGGTGCCTACACTAGGGTGCCTAGTGTCTGGTAGAGTGAAGAAACGTTCAAGTAAAGCAGAACTTCCAATACGACATAATGGAAAATGCTAAGCGCTTTCGCTTCAGCAGGGCTTTTCAGGCCTTAGCTTGAGGCAAGGACTCACGTCAAGTTACCCTGTAGCTCTAGAGCATGACAGGAGGAACTCCCACCCATGCTAGGGAAGCACCGTGTTTCCTTAGAGAAACTCCTTTTCTTTCCAGAGGGCTGCCCACAGTGAATCGAGGCCAGTCAAAACAGTGTTATTTAGGTATCTCAGGCTGGCGTGGCTAGAGATTTAAAATGGGAACGCAAGGCTTAGGCATTCAAGTCTTCTTTTCCGGTGAACATGCACCCGGACACCTTCTTATATCTAAGAAGTCCAAAGAGACTCTAGCTACACCCTGGTCCCTTGCTGAATCAACTTTTCTTCACAGAGTGTTCTGCATATATGGAACTCCCTCATCCTTGGAACGTTCTATGTATGCTATAGGGCCGAAGCCTATTCTAAAGTCCTGCAGTGTAAAAGGAAAAACTGTGCTTTGGTTCCAGTAGGAATGCAAGCCTCCTTTCTCCTGTAGGTATGGGGTCATTGGGTAAGAGTTCCTAGAGGTAGGCGAAGCAGATTGTGTATCTTAGTGAAGCTCCACAGAGGGCAATGAGGCAGACTTCCATGGCATGTAGGACGTGAGAGAACAGAATCCCTGGAGCTGTTGAAGAGCTGAGTCCACCTAGCTTCCTAAGGAAGGGTGCAGCGAGTTGCCCTACACTCTGATTACATAGAGTGACTGGGAAAGGCTTCTAGGTCTGGATGTTTCTTAGAAGAGCAAAGAAGACTGCTGGTACTCACTGTATTTCTACGAAAAAGGGTGCCTACACGAGGGTGCCTTGTGTCTGGTAAGTGAAGAAACATTCAAGTAAAGCAGAACTTGGAATACGACATAATGGAAACTGCTAAGCGCTTTCGCTTCCGCAAGGCTTTTCAGGCCTTAGCTTGAGGCAAACACTCACGTCAAGTTTCCCTGTAGCTCTAGAGCAGGACAGCAGGAGCTCCCACCCATGCTATGGAAGCACCGTGTTTCCTTAGAGAAAACTCCTTTTCTTTCGAGAGGGCTGCCTACAGTGACCAGAAGCCAGGTAAAAACAGTGTTATTTAGGATTCTTCAGGGAAGCATGTTTAGAGATTTAACATGGGAAAGCAAGGCTTGTGCCATCAGGTCTCCTTCTCGGGTTAACATGCAGCCGAAACCCTTCTGATTTCTAACAAGTCAATAGAGACTCTAGCCAAACCCTGGTCCCTTGCTGAATCAACTTTTCTTCACAGGGTTTTCTGCATGTATCGAACTCCCTCATTCTTGGAACGCTCTATGTAACCCTTCGGGCCTAAACCTAGTCTAAAGTCCTGCAGTGTAACAGGAAAAACTTTGCTTAGATTCCAGTAGGAATGCAAGCCTCCTTTCTCCTGTAGGTATGGGGTCCTTGGGTAAGAGTTCCTAGAAGAAGGCGAAGCAGATTGTGTTTCTTAGTGTAGCTCCAATGAGAGCAATGAGGCAGACTTCCATGGCATGTATGTCGTGAGAGAACAGAATCCCTGGAGCTGTTGAAGAGCTGAGTCCACCTAGCTTTCTAAGGAAGGGTGCAGCGAGTTGCCTTAAACTCTGAATACATAGTGTGACTGGGAAAGGCTTCTAGGTCGGGATGTTTCTTAGAAGGGTAAAGGAGACTGCTGGTACTCACTGTAGTTGTACGAAAAAGGGTGCCTACACTAGGGTGCCTAGTGTCTGGTAGAGTGAAGAAACGTTCAAGTAAAGCAGAACTTCCAATACGACATAATGGAAAATGCTAAGCGCTTTCGCTTCAGCAGGGCTTTTCAGGCCTTAGCTTGAGGCAAGGACTCACGTCAAGTTACCCTGTAGCTCTAGAGCATGACAGGAGGAACTCCCACCCATGCTAGGGAAGCACCGTGTTTCCTTAGAGAAACTCCTTTTCTTTCCAGAGGGCTGCCCACAGTGAATCGAGGCCAGTCAAAACAGTGTTATTTAGGTATCTCAGGCTGGCGTGGCTAGAGATTTAAAATGGGAACGCAAGGCTTAGGCATTCAAGTCTTCTTTTCCGGTGAACATGCACCCGGACACCTTCTTATATCTAAGAAGTCCAAAGAGACTCTAGCTACACCCTGGTCCCTTGCTGAATCAACTTTTCTTCACAGAGTGTTCTGCATATATGGAACTCCCTCATCCTTGGAACGTTCTATGTATGCTATAGGGCCGAAGCCTATTCTAAAGTCCTGCAGTGTAAAAGGAAAAACTGTGCTTTGGTTCCAGTAGGAATGCAAGCCTCCTTTCTCCTGTAGGTATGGGGTCATTGGGTAAGAGTTCCTAGAGGTAGGCGAAGCAGATTGTGTATCTTAGTGAAGCTCCACAGAGGGCAATGAGGCAGACTTCCATGGCATGTAGGACGTGAGAGAACAGAATCCCTGGAGCTGTTGAAGAGCTGAGTCCACCTAGCTTCCTAAGGAAGGGTGCAGCGAGTTGCCCTACACTCTGATTACATAGAGTGACTGGGAAAGGCTTCTAGGTCTGGATGTTTCTTAGAAGAGCAAAGAAGACTGCTGGTACTCACTGTATTTCTACGAAAAAGGGTGCCTACACGAGGGTGCCTTGTGTCTGGTAAGTGAAGAAACATTCAAGTAAAGCAGAACTTGGAATACGACATAATGGAAACTGCTAAGCGCTTTCGCTTCCGCAAGGCTTTTCAGGCCTTAGCTTGAGGCAAACACTCACGTCAAGTTTCCCTGTAGCTCTAGAGCAGGACAGCAGGAGCTCCCACCCATGCTATGGAAGCACCGTGTTTCCTTAGAGAAAACTCCTTTTCTTTCGAGAGGGCTGCCTACAGTGACCAGAAGCCAGGTAAAAACAGTGTTATTTAGGATTCTTCAGGGAAGCATGTTTAGAGATTTAACATGGGAAAGCAAGGCTTGTGCCATCAGGTCTCCTTCTCGGGTTAACATGCAGCCGAAACCCTTCTGATTTCTAACAAGTCAATAGAGACTCTAGCCAAACCCTGGTCCCTTGCTGAATCAACTTTTCTTCACAGGGTTTTCTGCATGTATCGAACTCCCTCATTCTTGGAAAGCTCTATGTAACCCTTCGGGCCTAAACCTAGTCTAAAGTCCTGCAGTGTAACAGGAAAAACTTTGCTTAGATTCCAGTAGGAATGCAAGCCTCCTTTCTCCTATAGGTATGGGGTCCTTGGGTAAGAGTTCCTAGAAGAAGGCGAAGCAGATTGTGTTTCTTAGTGTAGCTCCAATGAGAGCAATGAGGCAGACTTCCATGGCATGTAGGACGTGAGAGAACAGAATCCCTGGAGCTGTTGAAGAGCTGAGTCCACCTAGCTTTCTAAGGAAGGGTGCAGCGAGTTGCCTTAAACTCTGAATACATAGTGTGACTGGGAAAGGCTTCTAGGTCGGGATGTTTCTTAGAAGGGTAAAGGAGACTGCTGGTACTCACTGTAGTTGTACGAAAAAGGGTGCCTACACTAGGGTGCCTAGTGTCTGGTAGAGTGAAGAAACGTTCAAGTAAAGCAGAACTTCCAATACGACATAATGGAAAATGCTAAGCGCTTTCGCTTCAGCAGGGCTTTTCAGGCCTTAGCTTGAGGCAAGGACTCACGTCAAGTTACCCTGTAGCTCTAGAGCATGACAGGAGGAACTCCCACCCATGCTAGGGAAGCACCGTGTTTCCTTAGAGAAACTCCTTTTCTTTCCAGAGGGCTGCCCACAGTGAATCGAGGCCAGTCAAAACAGTGTTATTTAGGTATCTCAGGCTGGCGTGGCTAGAGATTTAAAATGGGAACGCAAGGCTTAGGCATTCAAGTCTTCTTTTCCGGTGAACATGCACCCGGACACCTTCTTATGTCTAAGAAGTCCAAAGAGACTCTAGCTACACCCTGGTCCCTTGCTGAATCAACTTTTCTTCACAGAGTGTTCTGCATATATGGAACTCCCTCATCCTTGGAACGTTCTATGTATGCTATAGGGCCGAAGCCTATTCTAAAGTCCTGCAGTGTAAAAGGAAAAACTGTGCTTTGGTTCCAGTAGGAATGCAAGCCTCCTTTCTCCTGTAGGTATGGGGTCATTGGGTACGAGTTCCTAGAGGTAGGCGAAGCAGATTGTGTATCTTAGTGAAGCTCCACAGAGGGCAATGAGGCAGACTTCCATGGCATGTAGGACGTGAGAGAACAGAATCCCTGGAGCTGTTGAAGAGCTGAGTCCACCTAGCTTCCTAAGGAAGGGTGCAGCGAGTTGCCCTACACTCTGATTACATAGAGTGACTGGGAAAGGCTTCTAGGTCTGGATGTTTCTTAGAAGAGCAAAGAAGACTGCTGGTACTCACTGTATTTCTACGAAAAAGGGTGCCTACACGAGGGTGCCTTGTGTCTGGTAAGTGAAGAAACATTCAAGTAAAGCAGAACTTGGAATACGACATAATGGAAACTGCTAAGCGCTTCCGCTTCCGCAAGGCTTTTCAGGCCTTAGCTTGAGGCAAACACTCACGTCAAGTTTCCCTGTAGCTCTAGAGCAGGACAGCAGGAGCTCCCACCCATGCTATGGAAGCACCGTGTTTCCTTAGAGAAAACTCCTTTTCTTTCGAGAGGGCTGCCTACAGTGACCAGAAGCCAGGTAAAAACAGTGTTATTTAGGATTCTTCAGGGAAGCATGTTTAGAGATTTAACATGGGAAAGCAAGGCTTGTGCCATCAGGTCTCCTTCTCGGGTTAACATGCAGCCGAAACCCTTCTGATTTCTAACAAGTCAATAGAGACTCTAGCCAAACCCTGGTCCCTTGCTGAATCAACTTTTCTTCACAGGGTTTTCTGCATGTATCGAACTCCCTCATTCTTGGAACGCTCTATGTAACCCTTCGGGCCTAAACCTAGTCTAAAGTCCTGCAGTGTAACAGGAAAAACTTTGCTTAGATTCCAGTAGGAATGCAAGCCTCCTTTCTCCTGTAGGTATGGGGTCCTTGGGTAAGAGTTCCTAGAAGAAGGCGAAGCAGATTGTGTTTCTTAGTGTAGCTCCAATGAGAGCAATGAGGCAGACTTCCATGGCATGTATGTCGTGAGAGAACAGAATCCCTGGAGCTGTTGAAGAGCTGAGTCCACCTAGCTTTCTAAGGAAGGGTGCAGCGAGTTGCCTTAAACTCTGAATACATAGTGTGACTGGGAAAGGCTTCTAGGTCGGGATGTTTCTTAGAAGGGTAAAGGAGACTGCTGGTACTCACTGTAGTTGTACGAAAAAGGGTGCCTACACTAGGGTGCCTAGTGTCTGGTAGAGTGAAGAAACGTTCAAGTAAAGCAGAACTTCCAATACGACATAATGGAAAATGCTAAGCGCTTTCGCTTCAGCAGGGCTTTTCAGGCCTTAGCTTGAGGCAAGGACTCACGTCAAGTTACCCTGTAGCTCTAGAGCATGACAGGAGGAACTCCCACCCATGCTAGGGAAGCACCGTGTTTCCTTAGAGAAACTCCTTTTCTTTCCAGAGGGCTGCCCACAGTGAATCGAGGCCAGTCAAAACAGTGTTATTTAGGTATCTCAGGCTGGCGTGGCTAGAGATTTAAAATGGGAACGCAAGGCTTAGGCATTCAAGTCTTCTTTTCCGGTGAACATGCACCCGGACACCTTCTTATATCTAAGAAGTCCAAAGAGACTCTAGCTACACCCTGGTCCCTTGCTGAATCAACTTTTCTTCACAGAGTGTTCTGCATATATGGAACTCCCTCATCCTTGGAACGTTCTATGTATGCTATAGGGCCGAAGCCTATTCTAAAGTCCTGCAGTGTAAAAGGAAAAACTGTGCTTTGGTTCCAGTAGGAATGCAAGCCTCCTTTCTCCTGTAGGTATGGGGTCATTGGGTACGAGTTCCTAGAGGTAGGCGAAGCAGATTGTGTATCTTAGTGAAGCTCCAGAGAGGGCAATGAGGCAGACTTCCATGGCATGTAGGACGTGAGAGAACAGAATCCCTGGAGCTGTTGAAGAGCTGAGTCCACCTAGCTTCCTAAGGAAGGGTGCAGCGAGTTGCCCTACACTCTGATTACATAGAGTGACTGGGAAAGGCTTCTAGGTCTGGATGTTTCTTAGAAGAGCAAAGAAGACTGCTGGTACTCACTGTATTTCTACGAAAAAGGGTGCCTACACGAGGGTGCCTTGTGTCTGGTAAGTGAAGAAACATTCAAGTAAAGCAGAACTTGGAATACGACATAATGGAAACTGCTAAGCGCTTTCGCTTCCGCAAGGCTTTTCAGGCCTTAGCTTGAGGCAAACACTCACGTCAAGTTTCCCTGTAGCTCTAGAGCAGGACAGCAGGAGCTCCCACCCATGCTATGGAAGCACCGTGTTTCCTTAGAGAAAACTCCTTTTCTTTCGAGAGGGCTGCCTACAGTGACCAGAAGCCAGGTAAAAACAGTGTTATTTAGGATTCTTCAGGGAAGCATGTTTAGAGATTTAACATGGGAAAGCAAGGCTTGTGCCATCAGGTCTCCTTCTCGGGTTAACATGCAGCCGAAACCCTTCTGATTTCTAACAAGTCAATAGAGACTCTAGCCAAACCCTGGTCCCTTGCTGAATCAACTTTTCTTCACAGGGTTTTCAGCATGTATCGAACTCCCTCATTCTTGGAAAGCTCTATGTAACCCTTCGGGCCTAAACCTAGTCTAAAGTCCTGCAGTGTAACAGGAAAAACTTTGCTTAGATTCCAGTAGGAATGCAAGCCTCCTTTCTCCTGTAGGTATGGGGTCCTTGGGTAAGAGTTCCTAGAAGAAGGCGAAGCAGATTGTGTTTCTTAGTGTAGCTCCAATGAGAGCAATGAGGCAGACTTCCATGGCATGTATGTCGTGAGAGAACAGAATCCCTGGAGCTGTTGAAGAGCTGAGTCCACCTAGCTTTCTAAGGAAGGGTGCAGCGAGTTGCCTTAAACTCTGAATACATAGTGTGACTGGGAAAGGCTTCTAGGTCGGGATGTTTCTTAGAAGGGTAAAGGAGACTGCTGGTACTCACTGTAGTTGTACGAAAAAGGGTGCCTACACTAGGGTGCCTAGTGTCTGGTAGAGTGAAGAAACGTTCAAGTAAAGCAGAACTTCCAATACGACATAATGGAAAATGCTAAGCGCTTTCGCTTCAGCAGGGCTTTTCAGGCCTTAGCTTGAGGCAAGGACTCACGTCAAGTTACCCTGTAGCTCTAGAGCATGACAGGAGGAACTCCCACCCATGCTAGGGAAGCACCGTGTTTCCTTAGAGAAACTCCTTTTCTTTCCAGAGGGCTGCCCACAGTGAATCGAGGCCAGTCAAAACAGTGTTATTTAGGTATCTCAGGCTGGCGTGGCTAGAGATTTAAAATGGGAACGCAAGGCTTAGGCATTCAAGTCTTCTTTTCCGGTGAACATGCACCCGGACACCTTCTTATATCTAAGAAGTCCAAAGAGACTCTAGCTACACCCTGGTCCCTTGCTGAATCAACTTTTCTTCACAGAGTGTTCTGCATATATGGAACTCCCTCATCCTTGGAACGTTCTATGTATGCTATAGGGCCGAAGCCTATTCTAAAGTCCTGCAGTGTAAAAGGAAAAACTGTGCTTTGGTTCCAGTAGGAATGCAAGCCTCCTTTCTCCTGTAGGTATGGGGTCATTGGGTACGAGTTCCTAGAGGTAGGCGAAGCAGATTGTGTATCTTAGTGAAGCTCCACAGAGGGCAATGAGGCAGACTTCCATGGCATGTAGGACGTGAGAGAACAGAATCCCTGGAGCTGTTGAAGAGCTGAGTCCACCTAGCTTCCTAAGGAAGGGTGCAGCGAGTTGCCCTACACTCTGATTACATAGAGTGACTGGGAAAGGCTTCTAGGTCTGGATGTTTCTTAGAAGAGCAAAGAAGACTGCTGGTACTCACTGTATTTCTACGAAAAAGGGTGCCTACACGAGGGTGCCTTGTGTCTGGTAAGTGAAGAAACATTCAAGTAAAGCAGAACTTGGAATACGACATAATGGAAACTGCTAAGCGCTTCCGCTTCCGCAAGGCTTTTCAGGCCTTAGCTTGAGGCAAACACTCACGTCAAGTTTCCCTGTAGCTCTAGAGCAGGACAGCAGGAGCTCCCACCCATGCTATGGAAGCACCGTGTTTCCTTAGAGAAAACTCCTTTTCTTTCGAGAGGGCTGCCTACAGTGACCAGAAGCCAGGTAAAAACAGTGTTATTTAGGATTCTTCAGGGAAGCATGTTTAGAGATTTAACATGGGAAAGCAAGGCTTGTGCCATCAGGTCTCCTTCTCGGGTTAACATGCAGCCCAAACCCTTCTGATTTCTAACAAGTCAATAGAGACTCTAGCCAAACCCTGGTCCCTTGCTGAATCAACTTTTCTTCACAGGGTTTTCTGCATGTATCGAACTCCCTCATTCTTGGAACGCTCTATGTAACCCTTCGGGCCTAAACCTAGTCTAAAGTCCTGCAGTGTAACAGGAAAAACTTTGCTTAGATTCCAGTAGGAATGCAAGCCTCCTTTCTCCTGTAGGTATGGGGTCCTTGGGTAAGAGTTCCTAGAAGAAGGCGAAGCAGATTGTGTTTCTTAGTGTAGCTCCAATGAGAGCAATGAGGCAGACTTCCATGGCATGTAGGACGTGAGAGAACAGAATCCCTGGAGCTGTTGAAGAGCTGAGTCCACCTAGCTTTCTAAGGAAGGGTGCAGCGAGTTGCCTTAAACTCTGAATACATAGTGTGACTGGGAAAGGCTTCTAGGTCGGGATGTTTCTTAGAAGGGTAAAGGAGACTGCTGGTACTCACTGTAGTTGTACGAAAAAGGGTGCCTACACTAGGGTGCCTAGTGTCTGGTAGAGTGAAGAAACGTTCAAGTAAAGCAGAACTTCCAATACGACATAATGGAAAATGCTAAGCGCTTTCGCTTCAGCAGGGCTTTTCAGGCCTTAGCTTGAGGCAAGGACTCACGTCAAGTTACCCTGTAGCTCTAGAGCATGACAGGAGGAACTCCCACCCATGCTAGGGAAGCACCGTGTTTCCTTAGAGAAACTCCTTTTCTTTCCAGAGGGCTGCCCACAGTGAATCGAGGCCAGTCAAAACAGTGTTATTTAGGTATCTCAGGCTGGCGTGGCTAGAGATTTAAAATGGGAACGCAAGGCTTAGGCATTCAAGTCTTCTTTTCCGGTGAACATGCACCCGGACACCTTCTTATATCTAAGAAGTCCAAAGAGACTCTAGCTACACCCTGGTCCCTTGCTGAATCAACTTTTCTTCACAGAGTGTTCTGCATATATGGAACTCCCTCATCCTTGGAACGTTCTATGTATGCTATAGGGCCGAAGCCTATTCTAAAGTCCTGCAGTGTAAAAGGAAAAACTGTGCTTTGGTTCCAGTAGGAATGCAAGCCTCCTTTCTCCTGTAGGTATGGGGTCATTGGGTACGAGTTCCTAGAGGTAGGCGAAGCAGATTGTGTATCTTAGTGAAGCTCCAGAGAGGGCAATGAGGCAGACTTCCATGGCATGTAGGACGTGAGAGAACAGAATCCCTGGAGCTGTTGAAGAGCTGAGTCCACCTAGCTTCCTAAGGAAGGGTGCAGCGAGTTGCCCTACACTCTGATTACATAGAGTGACTGGGAAAGGCTTCTAGGTCTGGATGTTTCTTAGAAGAGCAAAGAAGACTGCTGGTACTCACTGTATTTCTACGAAAAAGGGTGCCTACACGAGGGTGCCTTGTGTCTGGTAAGTGAAGAAACATTCAAGTAAAGCAGAACTTGGAATACGACATAATGGAAACTGCTAAGCGCTTTCGCTTCCGCAAGGCTTTTCAGGCCTTAGCTTGAGGCAAACACTCACGTCAAGTTTCCCTGTAGCTCTAGAGCAGGACAGCAGGAGCTCCCACCCATGCTATGGAAGCACCGTGTTTCCTTAGAGAAAACTCCTTTTCTTTCGAGAGGGCTGCCTACAGTGACCAGAAGCCAGGTAAAAACAGTGTTATTTAGGATTCTTCAGGGAAGCATGTTTAGAGATTTAACATGGGAAAGCAAGGCTTGTGCCATCAGGTCTCCTTCTCGGGTTAACATGCAGCCGAAACCCTTCTGATTTCTAACAAGTCAATAGAGACTCTAGCCAAACCCTGGTCCCTTGCTGAATCAACTTTTCTTCACAGGGTTTTCTGCATGTATCGAACTCCCTCATTCTTGGAACGCTCTATGTAACCCTTCGGGCCTAAACCTAGTCTAAAGTCCTGCAGTGTAACAGGAAAAACTTTGCTTAGATTCCAGTAGAAATGCAAGCCTCCTTTCTCCTGTAGGTATGGGGTCCTTGGGTAAGAGTTCCTAGAAGAAGGCGAAGCAGATTGTGTTTCTTAGTGTAGCTCCAATGAGAGCAATGAGGCAGACTTCCATGGCATGTAGGACGTGAGAGAACAGAATCCCTGGAGCTGTTGAAGAGCTGAGTCCACCTAGCTTTCTAAGGAAGGGTGCAGCGAGTTGCCTTAAACTCTGAATACATAGTGTGACTGGGAAAGGCTTCTAGGTCGGGATGTTTCTTAGAAGGGTAAAGGAGACTGCTGGTACTCACTGTAGTTGTACGAAAAAGGGTGCCTACACTAGGGTGCCTAGTGTCTGGTAGAGTGAAGAAACGTTCAAGTAAAGCAGAACTTCCAATACGACATAATGGAAAATGCTAAGCGCTTTCGCTTCAGCAGGGCTTTTCAGGCCTTAGCTTGAGGCAAGGACTCACGTCAAGTTACCCTGTAGCTCTAGAGCATGACAGGAGGAACTCCCACCCATGCTAGGGAAGCACCGTGTTTCCTTAGAGAAACTCCTTTTCTTTCCAGAGGGCTGCCCACAGTGAATCGAGGCCAGTCAAAACAGTGTTATTTAGGTATCTCAGGCTGGCGTGGCTAGAGATTTAAAATGGGAACGCAAGGCTTAGGCATTCAAGTCTTCTTTTCCGGTGAACATGCACCCGGACACCTTCTTATGTCTAAGAAGTCCAAAGAGACTCTAGCTACACCCTGGTCCCTTGCTGAATCAACTTTTCTTCACAGAGTGTTCTGCATATATGGAACTCCCTCATCCTTGGAACGTTCTATGTATGCTATAGGGCCGAAGCCTATTCTAAAGTCCTGCAGTGTAAAAGGAAAAACTGTGCTTTGGTTCCAGTAGGAATGCAAGCCTCCTTTCTCCTGTAGGTATGGGGTCATTGGGTACGAGTTCCTAGAGGTAGGCGAAGCAGATTGTGTATCTTAGTGAAGCTCCACAGAGGGCAATGAGGCAGACTTCCATGGCATGTAGGACGTGAGAGAACAGAATCCCTGGAGCTGTTGAAGAGCTGAGTCCACCTAGCTTCCTAAGGAAGGGTGCAGCGAGTTGCCCTACACTCTGATTACATAGAGTGACTGGGAAAGGCTTCTAGGTCTGGATGTTTCTTAGAAGAGCAAAGAAGACTGCTGGTACTCACTGTATTTCTACGAAAAAGGGTGCCTACACGAGGGTGCCTTGTGTCTGGTAAGTGAAGAAACATTCAAGTAAAGCAGAACTTCCAATACGACATAATGGAAACTGCTAAGCGCTTTCGCTTCCGCAAGGCTTTTCAGGCCTTAGCTTGAGGCAAACACTCACGTCAAGTTTCCCTGTAGCTCTAGAGCAGGACAGCAGGAGCTCCCACCCATGCTATGGAAGCACCGTGTTTCCTTAGAGAAAACTCCTTTTCTTTCGAGAGGGCTGCCTACAGTGACCAGAAGCCAGGTAAAAACAGTGTTATTTAGGATTCTTCAGGGAAGCATGTTTAGAGATTTAACATGGGAAAGCAAGGCTTGTGCCATCAGGTCTCCTTCTCGGGTTAACATGCAGCCGAAACCCTTCTGATTTCTAACAAGTCAATAGAGACTCTAGCCAAACCCTGGTCCCTTGCTGAATCAACTTTTCTTCACAGGGTTTTCTGCATGTATCGAACTCCCTCATTCTTGGAACGCTCTATGTAACCCTTCGGGCCTAAACCTAGTCTAAAGTCCTGCAGTGTAACAGGAAAAACTTTGCTTAGATTCCAGTAGGAATGCAAGCCTCCTTTCTCCTGTAGGTATGGGGTCCTTGGGTAAGAGTTCCTAGAAGAAGGCGAAGCAGATTGTGTTTCTTAGTGTAGCTCCAATGAGAGCAATGAGGCAGACTTCCATGGCATGTAGGACGTGAGAGAACAGAATCCCTGGAGCTGTTGAAGAGCTGAGTCCACCTAGCTTTCTAAGGAAGGGTGCAGCGAGTTGCCTTAAACTCTGAATACATAGTGTGACTGGGAAAGGCTTCTAGGTCGGGATGTTTCTTAGAAGGGTAAAGGAGACTGCTGGTACTCACTGTAGTTGTACGAAAAAGGGTGCCTACACTAGGGTGCCTAGTGTCTGGTAGAGTGAAGAAACGTTCAAGTAAAGCAGAACTTCCAATACGACATAATGGAAAATGCTAAGCGCTTTCGCTTCAGCAGGGCTTTTCAGGCCTTAGCTTGAGGCAAGGACTCACGTCAAGTTACCCTGTAGCTCTAGAGCATGACAGGAGGAACTCCCACCCATGCTAGGGAAGCACCGTGTTTCCTTAGAGAAACTCCTTTTCTTTCCAGAGGGCTGCCCACAGTGAATCGAGGCCAGTCAAAACAGTGTTATTTAGGTATCTCAGGCTGGCGTGGCTAGAGATTTAAAATGGGAACGCAAGGCTTAGGCATTCAAGTCTTCTTTTCCGGTGAACATGCACCCGGACACCTTCTTATGTCTAAGAAGTCCAAAGAGACTCTAGCTACACCCTGGTCCCTTGCTGAATCAACTTTTCTTCACAGAGTGTTCTGCATATATGGAACTCCCTCATCCTTGGAACGTTCTATGTATGCTATAGGGCCGAAGCCTATTCTAAAGTCCTGCAGTGTAAAAGGAAAAACTGTGCTTTGGTTCCAGTAGGAATGCAAGCCTCCTTTCTCCTGTAGGTATGGGGTCATTGGGTACGAGTTCCTAGAGGTAGGCGAAGCAGATTGTGTATCTTAGTGAAGCTCCACAGAGGGCAATGAGGCAGACTTCCATGGCATGTAGGACGTGAGAGAACAGAATCCCTGGAGCTGTTGAAGAGCTGAGTCCACCTAGCTTTCTAAGGAAGGGTGCAGCGAGTTGCCCTACACTCTGATTACATAGAGTGACTGGGAAAGGCTTCTAGGTCTGGATGTTTCTTAGAAGAGCAAAGAAGACTGCTGGTACTCACTGTATTTCTACGAAAAAGGGTGCCTACACGAGGGTGCCTTGTGTCTGGTAAGTGAAGAAACATTCAAGTAAAGCAGAACTTCCAATACGACATAATGGAAACTGCTAAGCACTTTCGCTTCCGCAAGGCTTTTCAGGCCTTAGCTTGAGGCAAACACTCACGTCAAGTTTCCCTGTAGCTCTAGAGCAGGACAGCAGGAGCTCCCACCCATGCTATGGAAGCACCGTGTTTCCTTAGAGAAAACTCCTTTTCTTTCGAGAGGGCTGCCTACAGTGACCAGAAGCCAGGTAAAAACAGTGTTATTTAGGATTCTTCAGGGAAGCATGTTTAGAGATTTAACATGGGAAAGCAAGGCTTGTGCCATCAGGTCTCCTTCTCGGGTTAACATGCAGCCGAAACCCTTCTGATTTCTAACAAGTCAATAGAGACTCTAGCCAAACCCTGGTCCCTTGCTGAATCAACTTTTCTTCACAGGGTTTTCTGCATGTATCGAACTCCCTCATTCTTGGAACGCTCTATGTAACCCTTCGGGCCTAAACCTAGTCTAAAGTCCTGCAGTGTAACAGGAAAAACTTTGCTTAGATTCCAGTAGGAATGCAAGCCTCCTTTCTCCTGTAGGTATGGGGTCCTTGGGTAAGAGTTCCTAGAAGAAGGCGAAGCAGATTGTGTTTCTTAGTGTAGCTCCAATGAGAGCAATGAGGCAGACTTCCATGGCATGTAGGACGTGAGAGAACAGAATCCCTGGAGCTGTTGAAGAGCTGAGTCCACCTAGCTTTCTAAGGAAGGGTGCAGCGAGTTGCCTTAAACTCTGAATACATAGTGTGACTGGGAAAGGCTTCTAGGTCGGGATGTTTCTTAGAAGGGTAAAGGAGACTGCTGGTACTCACTGTAGTTGTACGAAAAAGGGTGCCTACACTAGGGTGCCTAGTGTCTGGTAGAGTGAAGAAACGTTCAAGTAAAGCAGAACTTCCAATACGACATAATGGAAAATGCTAAGCGCTTTCGCTTCAGCAGGGCTTTTCAGGCCTTAGCTTGAGGCAAGGACTCACGTCAAGTTACCCTGTAGCTCTAGAGCATGACAGGAGGAACTCCCACCCATGCTAGGGAAGCACCGTGTTTCCTTAGAGAAACTCCTTTTCTTTCCAGAGGGCTGCCCACAGTGAATCGAGGCCAGTCAAAACAGTGTTATTTAGGTATCTCAGGCTGGCGTGGCTAGAGATTTAAAATGGGAACGCAAGGCTTAGGCATTCAAGTCTTCTTTTCCGGTGAACATGCACCCGGACACCTTCTTATGTATAAGAAGTCCAAAGAGACTCTAGCTACACCCTGGTCCTTTGCTGAATCAACTTTTCTTCACAGAGTGTTCTGCATATATGGAACTCCCTCATCCTTGGAACGTTCTATGTATGCTATAGGGCCGAAGCCTATTCTAAAGTCCTGCAGTGTAAAAGGAAAAACTGTGCTTTGGTTCCAGTAGGAATGCAAGCCTCCTTTCTCCTGTAGGTATGGGGTCATTGGGTACGAGTTCCTAGAGGTAGGCGAAGCAGATTGTGTATCTTAGTGAAGCTCCACAGAGGGCAATGAGGCAGACTTCCATGGCATGTAGGACGTGAGAGAACAGAATCCCTGGAGCTGTTGAAGAGCTGAGTCCACCTAGCTTCCTAAGGAAGGGTGCAGCGAGTTGCCCTACACTCTGATTACATAGAGTGACTGGGAAAGGCTTCTAGGTCTGGATGTTTCTTAGAAGAGCAAAGAAGACTGCTGGTACTCACTGTATTTCTACGAAAAAGGGTGCCTACACGAGGGTGCCTTGTGTCTGGTAAGTGAAGAAACATTCAAGTAAAGCAGAACTTCCAATACGACATAATGGAAACTGCTAAGCGCTTTCGCTTCCGCAAGGCTTTTCAGGCCTTAGCTTGAGGCAAACACTCACGTCAAGTTTCCCTGTAGCTCTAGAGCAGGACAGCAGGAGCTCCCACCCATGCTATGGAAGCACCGTGTTTCCTTAGAGAAAACTCCTTTTCTTTCGAGAGGGCTGCCTACAGTGACCAGAAGCCAGGTAAAAACAGTGTTATTTAGGATTCTTCAGGGAAGCATGTTTAGAGATTTAACATGGGAAAGCAAGGCTTGTGACATCAGGTCTCCTTCTCGGGTTAACATGCAGCCAAAACCCTTCTGATTTCTAACAAGTCAATAGAGACTCTAGCCAAACCCTGGTCCCTTGCTGAATCAACTTTTCTTCACAGGGTTTTCTGCATGTATCGAACTCCCTCATTCTTGGAACGCTCTATGTAACCCTTCGGGCCTAAACCTAGTCTAAAGTCCTGCAGTGTAACAGGAAAAACTTTGCTTAGATTCCAGTAGGAATGCAAGCCTCCTTTCTCCTGTAGGTATGGGGTCCTTGGGTAAGAGTTCCTAGAAGAAGGCGAAGCAGATTGTGTTTCTTAGTGTAGCTCCAATGAGAGCAATGAGGCAGACTTCCATGGCATGTAGGACGTGAGAGAACAGAATCCCTGGAGCTGTTGAAGAGCTGAGTCCACCTAGCTTTCTAAGGAAGGGTGCAGCGAGTTGCCTTAAACTCTGAATACATAGTGTGACTGGGAAAGGCTTCTAGGTCGGGATGTTTCTTAGAAGGGTAAAGGAGACTGCTGGTACTCACTGTAGTTGTACGAAAAAGGGTGCCTACACTAGGGTGCCTAGTGTCTGGTAGAGTGAAGAAACGTTCAAGTAAAGCAGAACTTCCAATACGACATAATGGAAAATGCTAAGCGCTTTCGCTTCAGCAGGGCTTTTCAGGCCTTAGCTTGAGGCAAGGACTCACGTCAAGTTACCCTGTAGCTCTAGAGCATGACAGGAGGAACTCCCACCCATGCTAGGGAAGCACCGTGTTTCCTTAGAGAAACTCCTTTTCTTTCCAGAGGGCTGCCCACAGTGAATCGAGGCCAGTCAAAACAGTGTTATTTAGGTATCTCAGGCTGGCGTGGCTAGAGATTTAAAATGGGAACGCAAGGCTTAGGCATTCAAGTCTTCTTTTCCGGTGAACATGCACCCGGACACCTTCTTATGTCTAAGAAGTCCAAAGAGACTCTAGCTACACCCTGGTCCCTTGCTGAATCAACTTTTCTTCACAGAGTGTTCTGCATATATGGAACTCCCTCATCCTTGGAACGTTCTATGTATGCTATAGGGCCGAAGCCTATTCTAAAGTCCTGCAGTGTAAAAGGAAAAACTGTGCTTTGGTTCCAGTAGGAATGCAAGCCTCCTTTCTCCTGTAGGTATGGGGTCATTGGGTACGAGTTCCTAGAGGTAGGCGAAGCAGATTGTGTATCTTAGTGAAGCTCCACAGAGGGCAATGAGGCAGACTTCCATGGCATGTAGGACGTGAGAGAACAGAATCCCTGGAGCTGTTGAAGAGCTGAGTCCACCTAGCTTCCTAAGGAAGGGTGCAGCGAGTTGCCCTACACTCTGATTACATAGAGTGACTGGGAAAGGCTTCTAGGTCTGGATGTTTCTTAGAAGAGCAAAGAAGACTGCTGGTACTCACTGTATTTCTACGAAAAAGGGTGCCTACACGAGGGTGCCTTGTGTCTGGTAAGTGAAGAAACATTCAAGTAAAGCAGAACTTCCAATACGACATAATGGAAACTGCTAAGCGCTTTCGCTTCCGCAAGGCTTTTCAGGCCTTAGCTTGAGGCAAACACTCACGTCAAGTTTCCCTGTAGCTCTAGAGCAGGACAGCAGGAGCTCCCACCCATGCTATGGAAGCACCGTGTTTCCTTAGAGAAAACTCCTTTTCTTTCGAGAGGGCTGCCTACAGTGACCAGAAGCCAGGTAAAAACAGTGTTATTTAGGATTCTTCAGGGAAGCATGTTTAGAGATTTAACATGGGAAAGCAAGGCTTGTGCCATCAGGTCTCCTTCTCGGGTTAACATGCAGCCGAAACCCTTCTGATTTCTAACAAGTCAATAGAGACTCTAGCCAAACCCTGGTCCCTTGCTGAATCAACTTTTCTTCACAGGGTTTTCTGCATGTATCGAACTCCCTCATTCTTGGAACGCTCTATGTAACCCTTCGGGCCTAAACCTAGTCTAAAGTCCTGCAGTGTAACAGGAAAAACTTTGCTTAGATTCCAGTAGGAATGCAAGCCTCCTTTCTCCTGTAGGTATGGGGTCCTTGGGTAAGAGTTCCTAGAAGAAGGCGAAGCAGATTGTGTTTCTTAGTGTAGCTCCAATGAGAGCAATGAGGCAGACTTCCATGGCATGTAGGACGTGAGAGAACAGAATCCCTGGAGCTGTTGAAGAGCTGAGTCCACCTAGCTTTCTAAGGAAGGGTGCAGCGAGTTGCCTTAAACTCTGAATACATAGTGTGACTGGGAAAGGCTTCTAGGTCGGGATGTTTCTTAGAAGGGTAAAGGAGACTGCTGGTACTCACTGTAGTTGTACGAAAAAGGGTGCCTACACTAGGGTGCCTAGTGTCTGGTAGAGTGAAGAAACGTTCAAGTAAAGCAGAACTTCCAATACGACATAATGGAAAATGCTAAGCGCTTTCGCTTCAGCAGGGCTTTTCAGGCCTTAGCTTGAGGCAAGGACTCACGTCAAGTTACCCTGTAGCTCTAGAGCATGACAGGAGGAACTCCCACCCATGCTAGGGAAGCACCGTGTTTCCTTAGAGAAACTCCTTTTCTTTCCAGAGGGCTGCCCACAGTGAATCGAGGCCAGTCAAAACAGTGTTATTTAGGTATCTCAGGCTGGCGTGGCTAGAGATTTAAAATGGGAACGCAAGGCTTAGGCATTCAAGTCTTCTTTTCCGGTGAACATGCACCCGGACACCTTCTTATGTCTAAGAAGTCCAAAGAGACTCTAGCTACACCCTGGTCCCTTGCTGAATCAACTTTTCTTCACAGAGTGTTCTGCATATATGGAACTCCCTCATCCTTGGAACGTTCTATGTATGCTATAGGGCCGAAGCCTATTCTAAAGTCCTGCAGTGTAAAAGGAAAAACTGTGCTTTGGTTCCAGTAGGAATGCAAGCCTCCTTTCTCCTGTAGGTATGGGGTCATTGGGTACGAGTTCCTAGAGGTAGGCGAAGCAGATTGTGTATCTTAGTGAAGCTCCACAGAGGGCAATGAGGCAGACTTCCATGGCATGTAGGACGTGAGAGAACAGAATCCCTGGAGCTGTTGAAGAGCTGAGTCCACCTAGCTTCCTAAGGAAGGGTGCAGCGAGTTGCCCTACACTCTGATTACATAGAGTGACTGGGAAAGGCTTCTAGGTCTGGATGTTTCTTAGAAGAGCAAAGAAGACTGCTGGTACTCACTGTATTTCTACGAAAAAGGGTGCCTACACGAGGGTGCCTTGTGTCTGGTAAGTGAAGAAACATTCAAGTAAAGCAGAACTTCCAATACGACATAATGGAAACTGCTAAGCGCTTTCGCTTCCGCAAGGCTTTTCAGGCCTTAGCTTGAGGCAAACACTCACGTCAAGTTTCCCTGTAGCTCTAGAGCAGGACAGCAGGAGCTCCCACCCATGCTATGGAAGCACCGTGTTTCCTTAGAGAAAACTCCTTTTCTTTCGAGAGGGCTGCCTACAGTGACCAGAAGCCAGGTAAAAACAGTGTTATTTAGGATTCTTCAGGGAAGCATGTTTAGAGATTTAACATGGGAAAGCAAGGCTTGTGCCATCAGGTCTCCTTCTCGGGTTAACATGCAGCCGAAACCCTTCTGATTTCTAACAAGTCAATAGAGACTCTAGCCAAACCCTGGTCCCTTGCTGAATCAACTTTTCTTCACAGGGTTTTCTGCATGTATCGAACTCCCTCATTCTTGGAACGCTCTATGTAACCCTTCGGGCCTAAACCTAGTCTAAAGTCCTGCAGTGTAACAGGAAAAACTTTGCTTAGATTCCAGTAGGAATGCAAGCCTCCTTTCTCCTGTAGGTATGGGGTCCTTGGGTAAGAGTTCCTAGAAGAAGGCGAAGCAGATTGTGTTTCTTAGTGTAGCTCCAATGAGAGCAATGAGGCAGACTTCCATGGCATGTAGGACGTGAGAGAACAGAATCCCTGGAGCTGTTGAAGAGCTGAGTCCACCTAGCTTTCTAAGGAAGGGTGCAGCGAGTTGCCTTAAACTCTGAATACATAGTGTGACTGGGAAAGGCTTCTAGGTCGGGATGTTTCTTAGAAGGGTAAAGGAGACTGCTGGTACTCACTGTAGTTGTACGAAAAAGGGTGCCTACACTAGGGTGCCTAGTGTCTGGTAGAGTGAAGAAACGTTCAAGTAAAGCAGAACTTCCAATACGACATAATGGAAAATGCTAAGCGCTTTCGCTTCAGCAGGGCTTTTCAGGCCTTAGCTTGAGGCAAGGACTCACGTCAAGTTACCCTGTAGCTCTAGAGCATGACAGGAGGAACTCCCACCCATGCTAGGGAAGCACCGTGTTTCCTTAGAGAAACTCCTTTTCTTTCCAGAGGGCTGCCCACAGTGAATCGAGGCCAGTCAAAACAGTGTTATTTAGGTATCTCAGGCTGGCGTGGCTAGAGATTTAAAATGGGAACGCAAGGCTTAGGCATTCAAGTCTTCTTTTCCGGTGAACATGCACCCGGACACCTTCTTATGTCTAAGAAGTCCAAAGAGACTCTAGCTACACCCTGGTCCCTTGCTGAATCAACTTTTCTTCACAGAGTGTTCTGCATATATGGAACTCCCTCATCCTTGGAACGTTCTATGTATGCTATAGGGCCGAAGCCTATTCTAAAGTCCTGCAGTGTAAAAGGAAAAACTGTGCTTTGGTTCCAGTAGGAATGCAAGCCTCCTTTCTCCTGTAGGTATGGGGTCATTGGGTACGAGTTCCTAGAGGTAGGCGAAGCAGATTGTGTATCTTAGTGAAGCTCCACAGAGGGCAATGAGGCAGACTTCCATGGCATGTAGGACGTGAGAGAACAGAATCCCTGGAGCTGTTGAAGAGCTGAGTCCACCTAGCTTCCTAAGGAAGGGTGCAGCGAGTTGCCCTACACTCTGATTACATAGAGTGACTGGGAAAGGCTTCTAGGTCTGGATGTTTCTTAGAAGAGCAAAGAAGACTGCTGGTACTCACTGTATTTCTACGAAAAAGGGTGCCTACACGAGGGTGCCTTGTGTCTGGTAAGTGAAGAAACATTCAAGTAAAGCAGAACTTCCAATACGACATAATGGAAACTGCTAAGCGCTTTCGCTTCCGCAAGGCTTTTCAGGCCTTAGCTTGAGGCAAACACTCACGTCAAGTTTCCCTGTAGCTCTAGAGCAGGACAGCAGGAGCTCCCACCCATGCTATGGAAGCACCGTGTTTCCTTAGAGAAAACTCCTTTTCTTTCGAGAGGGCTGCCTACAGTGACCAGAAGCCAGGTAAAAACAGTGTTATTTAGGATTCTTCAGGGAAGCATGTTTAGAGATTTAACATGGGAAAGCAAGGCTTGTGCCATCAGGTCTCCTTCTCGGGTTAACATGCAGCCGAAACCCTTCTGATTTCTAACAAGTCAATAGAGACTCTAGCCAAACCCTGGTCCCTTGCTGAATCAACTTTTCTTCACAGGGTTTTCTGCATGTATCGAACTCCCTCATTCTTGGAACGCTCTATGTAACCCTTCGGGCCTAAACCTAGTCTAAAGTCCTGCAGTGTAACAGGAAAAACTTTGCTTAGATTCCAGTAGGAATGCAAGCCTCCTTTCTCCTGTAGGTATGGGGTCCTTGGGTAAGAGTTCCTAGAAGAAGGCGAAGCAGATTGTGTTTCTTAGTGTAGCTCCAATGAGAGCAATGAGGCAGACTTCCATGGCATGTAGGACGTGAGAGAACAGAATCCCTGGAGCTGTTGAAGAGCTGAGTCCACCTAGCTTTCTAAGGAAGGGTGCAGCGAGTTGCCTTAAACTCTGAATACATAGTGTGACTGGGAAAGGCTTCTAGGTCGGGATGTTTCTTAGAAGGGTAAAGGAGACTGCTGGTACTCACTGTAGTTGTACGAAAAAGGGTGCCTACACTAGGGTGCCTAGTGTCTGGTAGAGTGAAGAAACGTTCAAGTAAAGCAGAACTTCCAATACGACATAATGGAAAATGCTAAGCGCTTTCGCTTCAGCAGGGCTTTTCAGGCCTTAGCTTGAGGCAAGGACTCACGTCAAGTTACCCTGTAGCTCTAGAGCATGACAGGAGGAACTCCCACCCATGCTAGGGAAGCACCGTGTTTCCTTAGAGAAACTCCTTTTCTTTCCAGAGGGCTGCCCACAGTGAATCGAGGCCAGTCAAAACAGTGTTATTTAGGTATCTCAGGCTGGCGTGGCTAGAGATTTAAAATGGGAACGCAAGGCTTAGGCATTCAAGTCTTCTTTTCCGGTGAACATGCACCCGGACACCTTCTTATGTCTAAGAAGTCCAAAGAGACTCTAGCTACACCCTGGTCCCTTGCTGAATCAACTTTTCTTCACAGAGTGTTCTGCATATATGGAACTCCCTCATCCTTGGAACGTTCTATGTATGCTATAGGGCCGAAGCCTATTCTAAAGTCCTGCAGTGTAAAAGGAAAAACTGTGCTTTGGTTCCAGTAGGAATGCAAGCCTCCTTTCTCCTGTAGGTATGGGGTCATTGGGTAAGAGTTCCTAGAGGTAGGCGAAGCAGATTGTGTATCTTAGTGAAGCTCCACAGAGGGCAATGAGGCAGACTTCCATGGCATGTAGGACGTGAGAGAACAGAATCCCTGGAGCTGTTGAAGAGCTGAGTCCACCTAGCTTCCTAAGGAAGGGTGCAGCGAGTTGCCCTACACTCTGATTACATAGAGTGACTGGGAAAGGCTTCTAGGTCTGGATGTTTCTTAGAAGAGCAAAGAAGACTGCTGGTACTCACTGTATTTCTACGAAAAAGGGTGCCTACACGAGGGTGCCTTGTGTCTGGTAAGTGAAGAAACATTCAAGTAAAGCAGAACTTCCAATACGACATAATGGAAACTGCTAAGCGCTTTCGCTTCCGCAAGGCTTTTCAGGCCTTAGCTTGAGGCAAACACTCACGTCAAGTTTCCCTGTAGCTCTAGAGCAGGACAGCAGGAGCTCCCACCCATGCTATGGAAGCACCGTGTTTCCTTAGAGAAAACTCCTTTTCTTTCGAGAGGGCTGCCTACAGTGACCAGAAGCCAGGTAAAAACAGTGTTATTTAGGATTCTTCAGGGAAGCATGTTTAGAGATTTAACATGGGAAAGCAAGGCTTGTGCCATCAGGTCTCCTTCTCGGGTTAACATGCAGCCCAAACCCTTCTGATTTCTAACAAGTCAATAGAGACTCTAGCCAAACCCTGGTCCCTTGCTGAATCAACTTTTCTTCACAGGGTTTTCTGCATGTATCGAACTCACTCATTCTTGGAACGCTCTATGTAACCCTTCGGGCCTAAACCTAGTCTAAAGTCCTGCAGTGTAACAGGAAAAACTTTGCTTAGATTCCAGTAGGAATGCAAGCCTCCTTTCTCCTGTAGGTATGGGGTCCTTGGGTAAGAGTTCCTAGAAGAAGGCGAAGCAGATTGTGTTTCTTAGTGTAGCTCCAATGAGAGCAATGAGGCAGATTTCCATGGCATGTAGGACGTGAGAGAACAGAATCCCTGGAGCTGTTGAAGAGCTGAGTCCACCTAGCTTTCTAAGGAAGGGTGCAGCGAGTTGCCTTAAACTCTGAATACATAGTGTGACTGGGAAAGGCTTCTAGGTCGGGATGTTTCTTACAAGGGTAAAGGAGACTGCTGGTACTCACTGTAGTTGTACGAAAAAGGGTGCCTACACTAGGGTGCCTAGTGTCTGGTAGAGTGAAGAAACGTTCAAGTAAAGCAGAACTTCCAATACGACATAATGGAAAATGCTAAGCGCTTTCGCTTCAGCAGGGCTTTTCAGGCCTTAGCTTGAGGCAAGGACTCACGTCAAGTTACCCTGTAGCTCTAGAGCATGACAGGAGGAACTCCCACCCATGCTATGGAAGCACCGTGTTTCCTTAGAGAAACTCCTTTTCTTTCCAGAGGGCTGCCCACAGTGAATCGAGGCAAGTCAAAACAGTGTTATTTAGGTATCTCAGGCTGGCGTGGCTAGAGATTTAAAATGGGAACGCAAGGCTTAGGCATTCAAGTCGTCTTTTCCGGTGAACATGCACCCGGACACCTTCTTATGTCTAAGAAGTCCAAAGAGATTCTAGCTACACCCTGGTCCCTTGCTGAATCAACTTTTCTTCACAGAGTGTTCTGCATATATGGAACTCCCTCATCCTTGGAACGTTCTATGTATGCTATAGGGCCGAAGCCTATTCTAAAGTCCTGCAGTGTAAAAGGAAAAACTGCGCTTTGGTTCCAGTAGGAATGCAAGCCTCCTTTCTCCTGTAGGTATGGGGTCATTGGGTACGAGTTCCTAGAGGTAGGCGAAGCAGATTGTTTATCTTAGTGAAGCTCCACAGAGGGCAATGAGGCAGATTTCCATGGCATGTAGGACGTGAGAGAACAGAATCCCTGGAGCTGTTGAAGAGCTGAGTCCACCTAGCTTCCTAAGGAAGGGTGCAGCGAGTTGCCCTACACTCTGATTACATAGAGTGACTGGGAAAGGCTTCTAGGTCTGGATGTTTCTTAGAAGAGCAAAGAAGACTGCTGGTACTCACTGTATTTCTACGAAAAAGGGTGCCTACACGAGGGTGCCTTGTGTCTGGTAAGTGAAGAAACATTCAAGTAAAGCAGAACTTCCAATACGACATAATGGAAACTGCTAAGCGCTTTCGCTTCCGCAAGGCTTTTCAGGCCTTAGCTTGAGGCAAACACTCACGTCAAGTTTCACTGTAGCTCTAGAGCAGGACAGCAGGAGCTCCCACCCATGCTATGGAAGCACCGTGTTTCCTTAGAGAAAACTCCTTTTCTTTCGAGAGGGCTGCCTACAGTGACCAGAAGCCACGTAAAAACAGTGTTATTTAGGATTCTTCAGGGAAGCATGTTTAGAGATTTAACATGGGAAAGCAAGGCTTGTGCCATCAGGTCTCCTTCTCGGGTTAACATGCAGCCGAAACCCTTCTGATTTCTAACAAGTCAATAGAGACTCTAGCCAAACCCTGGTCCCTTGCTGAATCAACTTTTCTTCACAGGGTTTTCTGCATGTATCGAACTCCCTCATTCTTGGAACGCTCTATGTAACCCTTCGGGCCTAAACCTAGTCTAAAGTCCTGCAGTGTAACAGGAAAAACTTTGCTTAGATTCCAGGAGGAATGCAAGCCTCCTTTCTCCTGTAGGTGTGGGGTCCTTGGGTAAGAGTTCCTAGAAGAAGGCGAAGCAGATTGTGTTTCTTAGTGTAGCTCCAATGAGAGCAATGAGGCAGACTTCCATGGCATGTAGGACGTGAGAAAACAGAATCCCTGGAGCTGTTGAAGAGCTGAGTCCACCTAGCTTTCTAAGGAAGGGTGCAGCGAGTTGCCTTAAACTCTGAATACATAGTGTGACTGGGAAAAGCTTCTAGGTCGGGATGTTTCTTAGAAGGGTAAAGGAGACTGCTGATACTCACTGTAGTTGTACGAAAAAGGGTGCCTACACTAGGGTGCCTAGTGTCTGGTAGAGTGAAGAAACGTTCAAGTAAAGCAGAACTTCCAATACGACATAATGGAAAATGCTAAGCGCTTTCGCTTCAGCAGGGCTTTTCAGGCCTTAGCTTGAGGCAAGGACTCACGTCAAGTTACCCTGTAGCTCTAGAGCATGACAGGAGGAACTCCCACCCATGCTCGGGAAGCACCGTGTTTCCTTAGAGAAACTCCTTTTCTTTCCAGAGGGCTGCCCACAGTGAATCGAGGCCAGTCAAAACAGTGTTATTTAGGTATCTCAGGCTGGCGTGGCTAGAGATTTAAAATGGGAACGCAAGGCTTAGGCATTCAAGTCTTCTTTTCCGGTGAACATGCACCCGGACACCTTCTTATATCTAAGAAGTCCAAAGAGACTCTAGCTACACCCTGGTCCCTTGCTGAATCAACTTTTCTTCACAGAGTGTTCTGCATATATGGAACTCCCTCATCCTTGGAACGTTCTATGTATGCTATAGGGCCGAAGCCTATTCTAAAGTCCTGCAGTGTAAAAGGAAAAACTGTGCTTTGGTTCCAGTAGGAATGCAAGCCTCCTTTCTCCTGTAGGTATGGGGTCATTGGGTAAGAGTTCCTAGAGGTAGGCGAAGCAGATTGTGTATCTTAGTGAAGCTCCACAGAGGGCAATGAGGCAGACTTCCATGGCATGTAGGACGTGAGAGAACAGAATCCCTGGAGCTGTTGAAGAGCTGAGTCCACCTAGCTTCCTAAGGAAGGGTGCAGCGAGTTGCCCTACACTCTGATTACATAGAGTGACTGGGAAAGGCTTCTAGGTCTGGATGTTTCTTAGAAGAGCAAAGAAGACTGCTGGTACTCACTGTATTTCTACGAAAAAGGGTGCCTACACGAGGGTGCCTTGTGTCTGGTAAGTGAAGAAACATTCAAGTAAAGCAGAACTTGGAATACGACATAATGGAAACTGCTAAGCGCTTTCGCTTCCGCAAGGCTTTTCAGGCCTTAGCTTGAGGCAAACACTCACGTCAAGTTTCCCTGTAGCTCTAGAGCAGGACAGCAGGAGCTCCCACCCATGCTATGGAAGCACCGTGTTTCCTTAGAGAAAACTCCTTTTCTTTCGAGAGGGCTGCCTACAGTGACCAGAAGCCAGGTAAAAACAGTGTTATTTAGGATTCTTCAGGGAAGCATGTTTAGAGATTTAACATGGGAAAGCAAGGCTTGTGCCATCAGGTCTCCTTCTCGGGTTAACATGCAGCCGAAACCCTTCTGATTTCTAACAAGTCAATAGAGACTCTAGCCAAACCCTGGTCCCTTGCTGAATCAACTTTTCTTCACAGGGTTTTCTGCATGTATCGAACTCCCTCATTCTTGGAACGCTCTATGTAACCCTTCGGGCCTAAACCTAGTCTAAAGTCCTGCAGTGTAACAGGAAAAACTTTGCTTAGATTCCAGGAGGAATGCAAGCCTCCTTTCTCCTGTAGGTGTGGGGTCCTTGGGTAAGAGTTCCTAGAAGAAGGCGAAGCAGATTGTGTTTCTTAGTGTAGCTCCAATGAGAGCAATGAGGCAGACTTCCATGGCATGTAGGACGTGAGAAAACAGAATCCCTGGAGCTGTTGAAGAGCTGAGTCCACCTAGCTTTCTAAGGAAGGGTGCAGCGAGTTGCCTTAAACTCTGAATACATAGTGTGACTGGGAAAGGCTTCTAGGTCGGGATGTTTCTTAGAAGGGTAAAGGAGACTGCTGGTACTCACTGTAGTTGTACGCAAAAGGGTGCCTACACTAGGGTGCCTAGTGTCTGGTAGAGTGAAGAAACGTTCAAGTAAAGCAGAACTTCCAATACGACATAATGGAAAATGCTAAGCGCTTTCGCTTCAGCAGGGCTTTTCAGGCCTTAGCTTGAGGCAAGGACTCACGTCAAGTTACCCTGTAGCTCTAGAGCATGACAGGAGGAACTCCCACCCATGCTCGGGAAGCACCGTGTTTCCTTAGAGAAACTCCTTTTCTTTCCAGAGGGCTGCCCACAGTGAATCGAGGCAAGTCAAAACAGTGTTATTTAGGTATCTCAGGCTGGCGTGGCTAGAGATTTAAAATGGGAACGCAAGGCTTAGGCATTCAAGTCGTCTTTTCCGGTGAACATGCACCCGGACACCTTCTTATGTCTAAGAAGTCCAAAGAGATTCTAGCTACACCCTGGTCCCTTGCTGAATCAACTTTTCTTCACAGAGTGTTCTGCATATATGGAACTCCCTCATCCTTGGAACGTTCTATGTATGCTATAGGGCCGAAGCCTATTCTAAAGTCCTGCAGTGTAAAAGGAAAAACTGCGCTTTGGTTCCAGTAGGAATGCAAGCCTCCTTTCTCCTGTAGGTATGGGGTCATTGGGTACGAGTTCCTAGAGGTAGGCGAAGCAGATTGTTTATCTTAGTGAAGCTCCACAGAGGGCAATGAGGCAGATTTCCATGGCATGTAGGACGTGAGAGAACAGAATCCCTGGAGCTGTTGAAGAGCTGAGTCCACCTAGCTTCCTAAGGAAGGGTGCAGCGAGTTGCCCTACACTCTGATTACATAGAGTGACTGGGAAAGGCTTCTAGGTCTGGATGTTTCTTAGAAGAGCAAAGAAGACTGCTGGTACTCACTGTATTTCTACGAAAAAGGGTGCCTACACGAGGGTGCCTTGTGTCTGGTAAGTGAAGAAACATTCAAGTAAAGCAGAACTTCCAATACGACATAATGGAAACTGCTAAGCGCTTTCGCTTCCGCAAGGCTTTTCAGGCCTTAGCTTGAGGCAAACACTCACGTCAAGTTTCACTGTAGCTCTAGAGCAGGACAGCAGGAGCTCCCACCCATGCTATGGAAGCACCGTGTTTCCTTAGAGAAAACTCCTTTTCTTTCGAGAGGGCTGCCTACAGTTACCACAAGCCAGGTAAAAACAGTGTTATTTAGGATTCTTCAGGGAAGCATGTTTAGAGATTTAACATGGGAAAGCAAGGCTTGTGCCATCAGGTCTCCTTCTCGGGTTAACATGCAGCCGAAACCCTTCTGATTTCTAACAAGTCAATAGAGACTCTAGCCAAACCCTGGTCCCTTGCTGAATCAACTTTTCTTCACAGGGTTTTCTGCATGTATCGAACTCCCTCATTCTTGGAACGCTCTATGTAACCCTTCGGGCCTAAACCTAGTCTAAAGTCCTGCAGTGTAACAGGAAAAACTTTGCTTAGATTCCAGGAGGAATGCAAGCCTCCTTTCTCCTGTAGGTGTGGGGTCCTTGGGTAAGAGTTCCTAGAAGAAGGCGAAGCAGATTGTGTTTCTTAGTGTAGCTCCAATGAGAGCAATGAGGCAGACTTCCATGGCATGTAGGACGTGAGAAAACAGAATCCCTGGAGCTGTTGAAGAGCTGAGTCCACCTAGCTTTCTAAGGAAGGGTGCAGCGAGTTGCCTTAAACTCTGAATACATAGTGTGACTGGGAAAAGCTTCTAGGTCGGGATGTTTCTTAGAAGGGTAAAGGAGACTGCTGGTACTCACTGTAGTTGTACGAAAAAGGGTGCCTACACTAGGGTGCCTAGTGTCTGGTAGAGTGAAGAAACGTTCAAGTAAAGCAGAACTTCCAATACGACATAATGGAAAATGCTAAGCGCTTTCGCTTCAGCAGGGCTTTTCAGGCCTTAGCTTGAGGCAAGGACTCACGTCAAGTTACCCTGTAGCTCTAGAGCATGACAGGAGGAACTCCCACCCATGCTCGGGAAGCACCGTGTTTCCTTAGAGAAACTCCTTTTCTTTCCAGAGGGCTGCCCACAGTGAATCGAGGCCAGTCAAAACAGTGTTATTTAGGTATCTCAGGCTGGCGTGGCTAGAGATTTAAAATGGGAACGCAAGGCTTAGGCATTCAAGTCTTCTTTTCCGGTGAACATGCACCCGGACACCTTCTTATATCTAAGAAGTCCAAAGAGACTCTAGCTACACCCTGGTCCCTTGCTGAATCAACTTTTCTTCACAGAGTGTTCTGCATATATGGAACTCCCTCATCCTTGGAACGTTCTATGTATGCTATAGGGCCGAAGCCTATTCTAAAGTCCTGCAGTGTAAAAGGAAAAACTGTGCTTTGGTTCCAGTAGGAATGCAAGCCTCCTTTCTCCTGTAGGTATGGGGTCATTGGGTAAGAGTTCCTAGAGGTAGGCGAAGCAGATTGTGTATCTTAGTGAAGCTCCACAGAGGGCAATGAGGCAGACTTCCATGGCATGTAGGACGTGAGAGAACAGAATCCCTGGAGCTGTTGAAGAGCTGAGTCCACCTAGCTTCCTAAGGAAGGGTGCAGCGAGTTGCCCTACACTCTGATTACATAGAGTGACTGGGAAAGGCTTCTAGGTCTGGATGTTTCTTAGAAGAGCAAAGAAGACTGCTGGTACTCACTGTATTTCTACGAAAAAGGGTGCCTACACGAGGGTGCCTTGTGTCTGGTAAGTGAAGAAACATTCAAGTAAAGCAGAACTTGGAATACGACATAATGGAAACTGCTAAGCGCTTTCGCTTCCGCAAGGCTTTTCAGGCCTTAGCTTGAGGCAAACACTCACGTCAAGTTTCCCTGTAGCTCTAGAGCAGGACAGCAGGAGCTCCCACCCATGCTATGGAAGCACCGTGTTTCCTTAGAGAAAACTCCTTTTCTTTCGAGAGGGCTGCCTACAGTGACCAGAAGCCAGGTAAAAACAGTGTTATTTAGGATTCTTCAGGGAAGCATGTTTAGAGATTTAACATGGGAAAGCAAGGCTTGTGCCATCAGGTCTCCTTCTCGGGTTAACATGCAGCCGAAACCCTTCTGATTTCTAACAAGTCAATAGAGACTCTAGCCAAACCCTGGTCCCTTGCTGAATCAACTTTTCTTCACAGGGTTTTCTGCATGTATCGAACTCCCTCATTCTTGGAACGCTCTATGTAACCCTTCGGGCCTAAACCTAGTCTAAAGTCCTGCAGTGTAACAGGAAAAACTTTGCTTAGATTCCAGGAGGAATGCAAGCCTCCTTTCTCCTGTAGGTGTGGGGTCCTTGGGTAAGAGTTCCTAGAAGAAGGCGAAGCAGATTGTGTTTCTTAGTGTAGCTCCAATGAGAGCAATGAGGCAGACTTCCATGGCATGTAGGACGTGAGAAAACAGAATCCCTGGAGCTGTTGAAGAGCTGAGTCCACCTAGCTTTCTAAGGAAGGGTGCAGCGAGTTGCCTTAAACTCTGAATACATAGTGTGACTGGGAAAGGCTTCTAGGTCGGGATGTTTCTTAGAAGGGTAAAGGAGACTGCTGGTACTCACTGTAGTTGTACGAAAAAGGGTGCCTACACTAGGGTGCCTAGTGTCTGGTAGAGTGAAGAAACGTTCAAGTAAAGCAGAACTTCCAATACGACATAATGGAAAATGCTAAGCGCTTTCGCTTCAGCAGGGCTTTTCAGGCCTTAGCTTGAGGCAAGGACTCACGTCAAGTTACCCTGTAGCTCTAGAGCATGACAGGAGGAACTCCCACCCATGCTCGGGAAGCACCGTGTTTCCTTAGAGAAACTCCTTTTCTTTCCAGAGGGCTGCCCACAGTGAATCGAGGCCAGTCAAAACAGTGTTATTTAGGTATCTCAGGCTGGCGTGGCTAGAGATTTAAAATGGGAACGCAAGGCTTAGGCATTCAAGTCTTCTTTTCCGGTGAACATGCACCCGGACACCTTCTTATATCTAAGAAGTCCAAAGAGACTCTAGCTACACCCTGGTCCCTTGCTGAATCAACTTTTCTTCACAGAGTGTTCTGCATATATGGAACTCCCTCATCCTTGGAACGTTCTATGTATGCTATAGGGCCGAAGCCTATTCTAAAGTCCTGCAGTGTAAAAGGAAAAACTGTGCTTTGGTTCCAGTAGGAATGCAAGCCTCCTTTCTCCTGTAGGTATGGGGTCATTGGGTAAGAGTTCCTAGAGGTAGGCGAAGCAGATTGTGTATCTTAGTGAAGCTCCACAGAGGGCAATGAGGCAGACTTCCATGGCATGTAGGACGTGAGAGAACAGAATCCCTGGAGCTGTTGAAGAGCTGAGTCCACCTAGCTTCCTAAGGAAGGGTGCAGCGAGTTGCCCTACACTCTGATTACATAGAGTGACTGGGAAAGGCTTCTAGGTCTGGATGTTTCTTAGAAGAGCAAAGAAGACTGCTGGTACTCACTGTATTTCTACGAAAAAGGGTGCCTACACGAGGGTGCCTTGTGTCTGGTAAGTGAAGAAACATTCAAGTAAAGCAGAACTTGGAATACGACATAATGGAAACTGCTAAGCGCTTTCGCTTCCGCAAGGCTTTTCAGGCCTTAGCTTGAGGCAAACACTCACGTCAAGTTTCCCTGTAGCTCTAGAGCAGGACAGCAGGAGCTCCCACCCATGCTATGGAAGCACCGTGTTTCCTTAGAGAAAACTCCTTTTCTTTCGAGAGGGCTGCCTACAGTGACCAGAAGCCAGGTAAAAACAGTGTTATTTAGGATTCTTCAGGGAAGCATGTTTAGAGATTTAACATGGGAAAGCAAGGCTTGTGCCATCAGGTCTCCTTCTCGGGTTAACATGCAGCCGAAACCCTTCTGATTTCTAACAAGTCAATAGAGACTCTAGCCAAACCCTGGTCCCTTGCTGAATCAACTTTTCTTCACAGGGTTTTCTGCATGTATCGAACTCCCTCATTCTTGGAACGCTCTATGTAACCCTTCGGGCCTAAACCTAGTCTAAAGTCCTGCAGTGTAACAGGAAAAACTTTGCTTAGATTCCAGTAGGAATGCAAGCCTCCTTTCTCCTGTAGGTATGGGGTCCTTGGGTAAGAGTTCCTAGAAGAAGGCGAAGCAGATTGTGTTTCTTAGTGTAGCTCCAATGAGAGCAATGAGGCAGACTTCCATGGCATGTAGGACGTGAGAGAACAGAATCCCTGGAGCTGTTGAAGAGCTGAGTCCACCTAGCTTTCTAAGGAAGGGTGCAGCGAGTTGCCTTAAACTCTGAATACATAGTGTGACTGGGAAAGGCTTCTAGGTCGGGATGTTTCTTAGAAGGGTAAAGGAGACTGCTGGTACTCACTGTAGTTGTACGAAAAAGGGTGCCTACACTAGGGTGCCTAGTGTCTGGTAGAGTGAAGAAACGTTCAAGTAAAGCAGAACTTCCAATACGACATAATGGAAAATGCTAAGCGCTTTCGCTTCAGCAGGGCTTTTCAGGCCTTAGCTTGAGGCAAGGACTCACGTCAAGTTACCCTGTAGCTCTAGAGCATGACAGGAGGAACTCCCACCCATGCTAGGGAAGCACCGTGTTTCCTTAGAGAAACTCCTTTTCTTTCCAGAGGGCTGCCCACAGTGAATCGAGGCCAGTCAAAACAGTGTTATTTAGGTATCTCAGGCTGGCGTGGCTAGAGATTTAAAATGGGAACACAAGGCTTAGGCATTCAAGTCTTCTTTTCCGGTGAACATGCACCCGGACACCTTCTTATATCTAAGAAGTCCAAAGAGACTCTAGCTACACCCTGGTCCCTTGCTGAATCAACTTTTCTTCACAGAGTGTTCTGCATATATGGAACTCCCTCATCCTTGGAACGTTCTATGTATGCTATAGGGCCGAAGCCTATTCTAAAGTCCTGCAGTGTAAAAGGAAAAACTGTGCTTTGGTTCCAGTAGGAATGCAAGCCTCCTTTCTCCTGTAGGTATGGGGTCATTGGGTACGAGTTCCTAGAGGTAGGCGAAGCAGATTGTGTATCTTAGTGAAGCTCCACAGAGGGCAATGAGGCAGACTTCCATGGCATGTAGGACGTGAGAGAACAGAATCCCTGGAGCTGTTGAAGAGCTGAGTCCACCTAGCTTCCTAAGGAAGGGTGCAGCGAGTTGCCCTACACTCTGATTACATAGAGTGACTGGGAAAGGCTTCTAGGTCTGGATGTTTCTTAGAAGAGCAAAGAAGACTGCTGGTACTCACTGTATTTCTACGAAAAAGGGTGCCTACACGAGGGTGCCTTGTGTCTGGTAAGTGAAGAAACATTCAAGTAAAGCAGAACTTCCAATACGACATAATGGAAACTGCTAAGCGCTTTCGCTTCCGCAAGGCTTTTCAGGCCTTAGCTTGAGGCAAACACTCACGTCAAGTTTCCCTGTAGCTCTAGAGCAGGACAGCAGGAGCTCCCACCCATGCTATGGAAGCACCGTGTTTCCTTAGAGAAAACTCCTTTTCTTTCGAGAGGGCTGCCTACAGTGACCAGAAGCCAGGTAAAAACAGTGTTATTTAGTATTCTTCAGGGAAACATGTTTAGAGATTTAACATGGGAAAGCAAGGCTTGTGCCATCAGGTCTCCTTCTCGGGTTAACATGCAGCCGAAACCCTTCTGATTTCTAACAAGTCAATAGAGACTCTAGCCAAACCCTGGTCCCTTGCTGAATCAACTTTTCTTCACAGGGTTTTCTGCATGTATCGAACTCCCTCATTCTTGGAACGCTCTATGTAACCCTTCGGGCCTAAACCTAGTCTAAAGTCCTGCAGTGTAACAGGAAAAACTTTGCTTAGATTCCAGTAGGAATGCAAGCCTCCTTTCTCCTGTAGGTATGGGGTCCTTGGGTAAGAGTTCCTAGAAGAAGGCGAAGCAGATTGTGTTTCTTAGTGTAGCTCCAATGAGAGCAATGAGGCAGACTTCCATGGCATGTAGGACGTGAGAGAACAGAATCCCTGGAGCTGTTGAAGAGCTGAGTCCACCTAGCTTTCTAAGGAAGGGTGCAGCGAGTTGCCTTAAACTCTGAATACATAGTGTGACTGGGAAAGGCTTCTAGGTCGGGATGTTTCTTAGAAGGGTAAAGGAGACTGCTGGTACTCACTGTAGTTGTACGAAAAAGGGTGCCTACACTAGGGTGCCTAGTGTCTGGTAGAGTGAAGAAACGTTCAAGTAAAGCAGAACTTCCAATACGACATAATGGAAAATGCTAAGCGCTTTCGCTTCAGCAGGGCTTTTCAGGCCTTAGCTTGAGGCAAGGACTCACGTCAAGTTACCCTGTAGCTCTAGAGCATGACAGGAGGAACTCCCACCCATGCTAGGGAAGCACCGTGTTTCCTTAGAGAAACTCCTTTTCTTTCCAGAGGGCTGCCCACAGTGAATCGAGGCCAGTCAAAACAGTGTTATTTAGGTATCTCAGGCTGGCGTGGCTAGAGATTTAAAATGGGAACACAAGGCTTAGGCATTCAAGTCTTCTTTTCCGGTGAACATGCACCCGGACACCTTCTTATATCTAAGAAGTCCAAAGAGACTCTAGCTACACCCTGGTCCCTTGCTGAATCAACTTTTCTTCACAGAGTGTTCTGCATATATGGAACTCCCTCATCCTTGGAACGTTCTATGTATGCTATAGGGCCGAAGCCTATTCTAAAGTCCTGCAGTGTAAAAGGAAAAACTGTGCTTTGGTTCCAGTAGGAATGCAAGCCTCCTTTCTCCTGTAGGTATGGGGTCATTGGGTACGAGTTCCTAGAGGTAGGCGAAGCAGATTGTGTATCTTAGTGAAGCTCCACAGAGGGCAATGAGGCAGACTTCCATGGCATGTAGGACGTGAGAGAACAGAATCCCTGGAGCTGTTGAAGAGCTGAGTCCACCTAGCTTCCTAAGGAAGGGTGCAGCGAGTTGCCCTACACTCTGATTACATAGAGTGACTGGGAAAGGCTTCTAGGTCTGGATGTTTCTTAGAAGAGCAAAGAAGACTGCTGGTACTCACTGTATTTCTACGAAAAAGGGTGCCTACACGAGGGTGCCTTGTGTCTGGTAAGTGAAGAAACATTCAAGTAAAGCAGAACTTCCAATACGACATAATGGAAACTGCTAAGCGCTTTCGCTTCCGCAAGGCTTTTCAGGCCTTAGCTTGAGGCAAACACTCACGTCAAGTTTCCCTGTAGCTCTAGAGCAGGACAGCAGGAGCTCCCACCCATGCTATGGAAGCACCGTGTTTCCTTAGAGAAAACTCCTTTTCTTTCGAGAGGGCTGCCTACAGTGACCAGAAGCCAGGTAAAAACAGTGTTATTTAGTATTCTTCAGGGAAACATGTTTAGAGATTTAACATGGGAAAGCAAGGCTTGTGCCATCAGGTCTCCTTCTCGGGTTAACATGCAGCCCAAACCCTTCTGATTTCTACTAAGTCAATAGAGACTCTAGCCAAACCCTGGTCCCTTGCTGAATCAACTTTTCTTCACAGGGTTTTCTGCATGTATCGAACTCCCTCATTCTTGGAACGCTCTATGTAACCCTTCGGGCCTAAACCTAGTCTAAAGTCCTGCAGTGTAACAGGAAAAACTTTGCTTAGATTCCAGGAGGAATGCAAGCCTCCTTTCTCCTGTAGGTGTGGGGTCCTTGGGTAAGAGTTCCTAGAAGAAGGCGAAGCAGATTGTGTTTCTTAGTGTAGCTCCAATGAGAGCAATGAGGCAGACTTCCATGGCATGTAGGACGTGAGAAAACAGAATCCCTGGAGCTGTTGAAGAGCTGAGTCCACCTAGCTTTCTAAGGAAGGGTGCAGCGAGTTGCCTTAAACTCTGAATACATAGTGTGACTGGGAAAAGCTTCTAGGTCGGGATGTTTCTTAGAAGGGTAAAGGAGACTGCTGGTACTCACTGTAGTTGTACGAAAAAGGGTGCCTACACTAGGGTGCCTAGTGTCTGGTAGAGTGAAGAAACGTTCAAGTAAAGCAGAACTTCCAATACGACATAATGGAAAATGCTAAGCGCTTTCGCTTCAGCAGGGCTTTTCAGGCCTTAGCTTGAGGCAAGGACTCACGTCAAGTTACCCTGTAGCTCTAGAGCATGACAGGAGGAACTCCCACCCATGCTCGGGAAGCACCGTGTTTCCTTAGAGAAACTCCTTTTCTTTCCAGAGGGCTGCCCACAGTGAATCGAGGCCAGTCAAAACAGTGTTATTTAGGTATCTCAGGCTGGCGTGGCTAGAGATTTAAAATGGGAACGCAAGGCTTAGGCATTCAAGTCTTCTTTTCCGGTGAACATGCACCCGGACACCTTCTTATGTCTAAGAAGTCCAAAGAGACTCTAGCTACACCCTGGTCCCTTGCTGAATCAACTTTTCTTCACAGAGTGTTCTGCATATATGGAACTCCCTCATCCTTGGAACGTTCTATGTATGCTATAGGGCCGAAGCCTATTCTAAAGTCCTGCAGTGTAAAAGGAAAAACTGTGCTTTGGTTCCAGTAGGAATGCAAGCCTCCTTTCTCCTGTAGGTATGGGGTCATTGGGTACGAGTTCCTAGAGGTAGGCGAAGCAGATTGTGTATCTTAGTGAAGCTCCACAGAGGGCAATGAGGCAGACTTCCATGGCATGTAGGACGTGAGAGAACAGAATCCCTGGAGCTGTTGAAGAGCTGAGTCCACCTAGCTTCCTAAGGAAGGGTGCAGCGAGTTGCCCTACACTCTGATTACATAGAGTGACTGGGAAAGGCTTCTAGGTCTGGATGTTTCTTAGAAGAGCAAAGAAGACTGCTGGTACTCACTGTATTTCTACGAAAAAGGGTGCCTACACGAGGGTGCCTTGTGTCTGGTAAGTGAAGAAACATTCAAGTAAAGCAGAACTTCCAATACGACATAATGGAAACTGCTAAGCGCTTTCGCTTCCGCAAGGCTTTTCAGGCCTTAGCTTGAGGCAAACACTCACGTCAAGTTTCCCTGTAGCTCTAGAGCAGGACAGCAGGAGCTCCCACCCATGCTATGGAAGCACCGTGTTTCCTTAGAGAAAACTCCTTTTCTTTCGAGAGGGCTGCCTACAGTGACCAGAAGCCAGGTAAAAACAGTGTTATTTAGGATTCTTCAGGGAAGCATGTTTAGAGATTTAACATGGGAAAGCAAGGCTTGTGCCATCAGGTCTCCTTCTCGGGTTAACATGCAGCCCAAACCCTTCTGATTTCTAACAAGTCAATAGAGACTCTAGCCAAACCCTGGTCCCTTGCTGAATCAAATTTTCTTCACAGGGTTTTCTGCATGTATCGAACTCCCTCATTCTTGGAACGCTCTATGTAACCCTTCGGGCCTAAACCTAGTCTAAAGTCCTGCAGTGTAACAGGAAAAACTTTGCTTAGATTCCAGTAGGAATGCAAGCCTCCTTTCTCCTGTAGGTATGGGGTCCTTGGGTAAGAGTTCCTAGAAGAAGGCGAAGCAGATTGTGTTTCTTAGTGTAGCTCCAATGAGAGCAATGAGGCAGACTTCCATGGCATGTAGGACGTGAGAGAACAGAATCCCTGGAGCTGTTGAAGAGCTGAGTCCACCTAGCTTTCTAAGGAAGGGTGCAGCGAGTTGCCTTAAACTCTGAATACATAGTGTGACTGGGAAAGGCTTCTAGGTCGGGATGTTTCTTACAAGGGTAAAGGAGACTGCTGGTACTCACTGTAGTTGTACGAAAAAGGGTGCCTACACTAGGGTGCCTAGTGTCTGGTAGAGTGAAGAAACGTTCAAGTAAAGCAGAACTTCCAATACGACATAATGGAAAATGCTAAGCGCTTTCGCTTCAGCAGGGCTTTTCAGGCCTTAGCTTGAGGCAAGGACTCACGTCAAGTTACCCTGTAGCTCTAGAGCATGACAGGAGGAACTCCCACCCATGCTAGGGAAGCACCGTGTTTCCTTAGAGAAACTCCTTTTCTTTCCAGAGGGCTGCCCACAGTGAATCGAGGCCAGTCAAAACAGTGTTATTTAGGTATCTCAGGCTGGCGTGGCTAGAGATTTAAAATGGGAACGCAAGGCTTAGGCATTCAAGTCTTCTTTTCCGGTGAACATGCACCCGGACACCTTCTTATATCTAAGAAGTCCAAAGAGACTCTAGCTACACCCTGGTCCCTTGCTGAATCAACTTTTCTTCACAGAGTGTTCTGCATATATGGAACTCCCTCATCCTTGGAACGTTCTATGTATGCTATAGGGCCGAAGCCTATTCTAAAGTCCTGCAGTGTAAAAGGAAAAACTGTGCTTTGGTTCCAGTAGGAATGCAAGCCTCCTTTCTCCTGTAGGTATGGGGTCATTGGGTACGAGTTCCTAGAGGTAGGCGAAGCAGATTGTGTATCTTAGTGAAGCTCCACAGAGGGCAATGAGGCAGACTTCCATGGCATGTAGGACGTGAGAGAACAGAATCCCTGGAGCTGTTGAAGAGCTGAGTCCACCTAGCTTCCTAAGGAAGGGTGCAGCGAGTTGCCCTACACTCTGATTACATAGAGTGACTGGGAAAGGCTTCTAGGTCTGGATGTTTCTTAGAAGAGCAAAGAAGACTGCTGGTACTCACTGTATTTCTACGAAAAAGGGTGCCTACACGAGGGTGCCTTGTGTCTGGTAAGTGAAGAAACATTCAAGTAAAGCAGAACTTCCAATACGACATAATGGAAACTGCTAAGCGCTTTCGCTTCCGCAAGGCTTTTCAGGCCTTAGCTTGAGGCAAACACTCACGTCAAGTTTCCCTGTAGCTCTAGAGCAGGACAGCAGGAGCTCCCACCCATGCTATGGAAGCACCGTGTTTCCTTAGAGAAAACTCCTTTTCTTTCGAGAGGGCTGCCTACAGTGACCAGAAGCCAGGTAAAAACAGTGTTATTTAGGATTCTTCAGGGAAGCATGTTTAGAGATTTAACATGGGAAAGCAAGGCTTGTGCCATCAGGTCTCCTTCTCGGGTTAACATGCAGCCGAAACCCTTCTGATTTCTAACAAGTCAATAGAGACTCTAGCCAAACCCTGGTCCCTTGCTGAATCAACTTTTCTTCACAGGGTTTTCTGCATGTATCGAACTCCCTCATGCTTGGAACACTCTATGTAACCCTTCGGGCCTAAACCTAGTCTAAAGTCCTGCAGTGTAACAGGAAAAATTTTGCTTAGATTCCAGTAGGAATGCAAGCCTCCTTTCTCCTGTAGGTATGGGGTCCTTGGGTAAGAGTTCCTAGAAGAAGGCGAAGCAGATTGTGTTTCTTAGTGTAGCTCCAATGAGAGCAATGAGGCAGACTTCCATGGCATGTAGGACGTGAGAGAACAGAATCCCTGGAGCTGTTGAAGAGCTGAGTCCACCTAGCTTTCTAAGGAAGGGTGCAGCGAGTTGCCTTAAACTCTGAATACATAGTGTGACTGGGAAAGGCTTCTAGGTCGGGATGTTTCTTAGAAGGGTAAAGGAGACTGCTGGTACTCACTGTAGTTGTACGAAAAAGGGTGCCTACACTAGGGTGCCTAGTGTCTGGTAGAGTGAAGAAACGTTCAAGTAAAGCAGAACTTCCAATACGACATAATGGAAAATGCTAAGCGCTTTCGCTTCAGCAGGGCTTTTCAGGCCTTAGCTTGAGGCAAGGACTCACGTCAAGTTACCCTGTAGCTCTAGAGCATGACAGGAGGAACTCCCACCCATGCTATGGAAGCACCGTGTTTCCTTAGAGAAACTCCTTTTCTTTCCAGAGGGCTGCCCACAGTGAATCGAGGCCAGTCAAAACAGTGTTATTTAGGTATCTCAGGCTGGCGTGGCTAGAGATTTAAAATGGGAACGCAAGGCTTAGGCATTCAAGTCGTCTTTTCCGGTGAACATGCACCCGGACACCTTCTTATGTCTAAGAAGTCCAAAGAGATTCTAGCTACACCCTGGTCCCTTGCTGAATCAACTTTTCTTCACAGAGTGTTCTGCATATATGGAACTCCCTCATCCTTGGAACGTTCTATGTATGCTATAGGGCCGAAGCCTATTCTAAAGTCCTGCAGTGTAAAAGGAAAAACTGTGCTTTGGTTCCAGTAGGAATGCAAGCCTCCTTTCTCCTGTAGGTATGGGGTCATTGGGTACGAGTTCCTAGAGGTAGGCGAAGCAGATTGTGTATCTTAGTGAAGCTCCACAGAGGGCAATGAGGCAGACTTCCATGGCATGTAGGACGTGAGAGAACAGAATCCCTGGAGCTGTTGAAGAGCTGAGTCCACCTAGCTTCCTAAGGAAGGGTGCAGCGAGTTGCCCTACACTCTGATTACATAGAGTAACTGGGAAAGGCTTCTAGGTCTGGATGTTTCTTAGAAGAGCAAAGAAGACTGCTGGTACTCACTGTATTTCTACGAAAAAGGGTGCCTACACGAGGGTGCCTTGTGTCTGGTAAGTGAAGAAACATTCAAGTAAAGCAGAACTTCCAATACGACATAATGGAAACTGCTAAGCGCTTTCGCTTCCGCAAGGCTTTTCAGGCCTTAGCTTGAGGCAAACACTCACGTCAAGTTTCCCTGTAGCTCTAGAGCAGGACAGCAGGAGCTCCCACCCATGCTATGGAAGCACCGTGTTTCCTTAGAGAAAACTCCTTTTCTTTCGAGAGGGCTGCCTACAGTGACCAGAAGCCAGGTAAAAACAGTGTTATTTAGGATTCTTCAGGGAAGCATGTTTAGAGATTTAACATGGGAAAGCAAGGCTTGTGCCATCAGGTCTCCTTCTCGGGTTAACATGCAGCCCAAACCCTTCTGATTTCTAACAAGTCAATAGAGACTCTAGCCAAACCCTGGTCCCTTGCTGAATCAAATTTTCTTCACAGGGTTTTCTGCATGTATCGAACTCCCTCATTCTTGGAACGCTCTATGTAACCCTTCGGGCCTAAACCTAGTCTAAAGTCCTGCAGTGTAACAGGAAAAACTTTGCTTAGATTCCAGTAGGAATGCAAGCCTCCTTTCTCCTGTAGGTATGGGGTCCTTGGGTAAGAGTTCCTAGAAGAAGGCGAAGCAGATTGTGTTTCTTAGTGTAGCTCCAATGAGAGCAATGAGGCAGACTTCCATGGCATGTAGGACGTGAGAGAACAGAATCCCTGGAGCTGTTGAAGAGCTGAGTCCACCTAGCTTTCTAAGGAAGGGTGCAGCGAGTTGCCTTAAACTCTGAATACATAGTGTGACTGGGAAAGGCTTCTAGGTCGGGATGTTTCTTACAAGGGTAAAGGAGACTGCTGGTACTCACTGTAGTTGTACGAAAAAGGGTGCCTACACTAGGGTGCCTAGTGTCTGGTAGAGTGAAGAAACGTTCAAGTAAAGCAGAACTTCCAATACGACATAATGGAAAATGCTAAGCGCTTTCGCTTCAGCAGGGCTTTTCAGGCCTTAGCTTGAGGCAAGGACTCACGTCAAGTTACCCTGTAGCTCTAGAGCATGACAGGAGGAACTCCCACCCATGCTATGGAAGCACCGTGTTTCCTTAGAGAAACTCCTTTTCTTTCCAGAGGGCTGCCCACAGTGAATCGAGGCCAGTCAAAACAGTGTTATTTAGGTATCTCAGGCTGGCGTGGCTAGAGATTTAAAATGGGAACGCAAGGCTTAGGCATTCAAGTCTTCTTTTCCGGTGAACATGCACCCGGACACCTTCTTATATCTAAGAAGTCCAAAGAGACTCTAGCTACACCCTGGTCCCTTGCTGAATCAACTTTTCTTCACAGAGTGTTCTGCATATATGGAACTCCCTCATCCTTGGAACGTTCTATGTATGCTATAGGGCCGAAGCCTATTCTAAAGTCCTGCAGTGTAAAAGGAAAAACTGTGCTTTGGTTCCAGTAGGAATGCAAGCCTCCTTTCTCCTGTAGGTATGGGGTCATTGGGTACGAGTTCCTAGAGGTAGGCGAAGCAGATTGTGTATCTTAGTGAAGCTCCACAGAGGGCAATGAGGCAGACTTCCATGGCATGTAGGACGTGAGAGAACAGAATCCCTGGAGCTGTTGAAGAGCTGAGTCCACCTAGCTTCCTAAGGAAGGGTGCAGCGAGTTGCCCTACACTCTGATTACATAGAGTGACTGGGAAAGGCTTCTAGGTCTGGATGTTTCTTAGAAGAGCAAAGAAGACTGCTGGTACTCACTGTATTTCTACGAAAAAGGGTGCCTACACGAGGGTGCCTTGTGTCTGGTAAGTGAAGAAACATTCAAGTAAAGCAGAACTTCCAATACGACATAATGGAAACTGCTAAGCGCTTTCGCTTCCGCAAGGCTTTTCAGGCCTTAGCTTGAGGCAAACACTCACGTCAAGTTTCCCTGTAGCTCTAGAGCAGGACAGCAGGAGCTCCCACCCATGCTATGGAAGCACCGTGTTTCCTTAGAGAAAACTCCTTTTCTTTCGAGAGGGCTGCCTACAGTGACCAGAAGCCAGGTAAAAACAGTGTTATTTAGGATTCTTCAGGGAAGCATGTTTAGAGATTTAACATGGGAAAGCAAGGCTTGTGCCATCAGGTCTCCTTCTCGGGTTAACATGCAGCCCAAACCCTTCTGATTTCTAACAAGTCAATAGAGACTCTAGCCAAACCCTGGTCCCTTGCTGAATCAACTTTTCTTCACAGGGTTTTCTGCATGTATCGAACTCCCTCATTCTTGGAACGCTCTATGTAACCCTTCGGGCCTAAACCTAGTCTAAAGTCCTGCAGTGTAACAGGAAAAACTTTGCTTAGATTCCAGTAGGAATGCAAGCCTCCTTTCTCCTGTAGGTATGGGGTCCTTGGGTAAGAGTTCCTAGAAGAAGGCGAAGCAGATTGTGTTTCTTAGTGTAGCTCCAATGAGAGCAATGAGGCAGACTTCCATGGCATGTAGGACGTGAGAGAACAGAATCCCTGGAGCTGTTGAAGAGCTGAGTCCACCTAGCTTTCTAAGGAAGGGTGCAGCGAGTTGCCTTAAACTCTGAATACATAGTGTGACTGGGAAAGTCTTCTAGGTCGGGATGTTTCTTAGAAGGGTAAAGGAGACTGCTGGTACTCACTGTAGTTGTACGAAAAAGGGTGCCTACACTAGGGTGCCTAGTGTCTAGTAGAGTGAAGAAACGTTCAAGTAAAGCAGAACTTCCAATACGACATAATGGAAAATGCTAAGCGCTTTCGCTTCAGCAGGGCTTTTCAGGCCTTAGCTTGAGGCAAGGACTCACGTCAAGTTACCCTGTAGCTCTAGAGCATGACAGGAGGAACTCCCACCCATGCTATGGAAGCACCGTGTTTCCTTAGAGAAACTCCTTTTCTTTCCAGAGGGCTGCCCACAGTGAATCGAGGCCAGTCAAAACAGTGTTATTTAGGTATCTCAGGCTGGCGTGACTAGAGATTTAAAATGGGAACGCAAGGCTTAGGCATTCAAGTCGTCTTTTCCGGTGAACATGCACCCGGACACCTTCTTATATCTAAGAAGTCCAAAGAGACTCTAGCTACACCCTGGTCCCTTGCTGAATCAACTTTTCTTCACAGAGTGTTCTGCATATATGGAACTCCCTCATCCTTGGAACGTTCTATGTATGCTATAGGGCCGAAGCCTATTCTAAAGTCCTGCAGTGTAAAAGGAAAAACTGTGCTTTGGTTCCAGTAGGAATGCAAGCCTCCTTTCTCCTGTAGGTATGGGGTCATTGGGTACGAGTTCCTAGAGGTAGGCGAAGCAGATTGTGTATCTTAGTGAAGCTCCACAGAGGGCAATGAGGCAGACTTCCATGGCATGTAGGACGTGAGAGAACAGAATCCCTGGAGCTGTTGAAGAGCTGAGTCCACCTAGCTTCCTAAGGAAGGGTGCAGCGAGTTGCCCTACACTCTGATTACATAGAGTGACTGGGAAAGGCTTCTAGGTCTGGATGTTTCTTAGAAGAGCAAAGAAGACTGCTGGTACTCACTGTATTTCTACGAAAAAGGGTGCCTACACGAGGGTGCCTTGTGTCTGGTAAGTGAAGAAACATTCAAGTAAAGCAGAACTTCCAATACGACATAATGGAAACTGCTAAGCGCTTTCGCTTCCGCAAGGCTTTTCAGGCCTTAGCTTGAGGCAAACACTCACGTCAAGTTTCCCTGTAGCTCTAGAGCAGGACAGCAGGAGCTCCCACCCATGCTATGGAAGCACCGTGTTTCCTTAGAGAAAACTCCTTTTCTTTCGAGAGGGCTGCCTACAGTGACCAGAAGCCAGGTAAAAACAGTGTTATTTAGGATTCTTCAGGGAAGCATGTTTAGAGATTTAACATGGGAAAGCAAGGCTTGTGCCATCAGGTCTCCTTCTCGGGTTAACATGCAGCCGAAACCCTTCTGATTTCTAACAAGTCAATAGAGACTCTAGCCAAACCCTGGTCCCTTGCTGAATCAACTTTTCTTCACAGGGTTTTCTGCATGTATCGAACTCCCTCATTCTTGGAACACTCTATGTAACCCTTCGGGCCTAAACCTAGTCTAAAGTCCTGCAGTGTAACAGGAAAAATTTTGCTTAGATTCCAGTAGGAATGCAAGCCTCCTTTCTCCTGTAGGTATGGGGTCCTTGGGTAAGAGTTCCTAGAAGAAGGCGAAGCAGATTGTGTTTCTTAGTGTAGCTCCAATGAGAGCAATGAGGCAGACTTCCATGGCATGTAGGACGTGAGAGAACAGAATCCCTGGAGCTGTTGAAGAGCTGAGTCCACCTAGCTTTCTAAGGAAGGGTGCAGCGAGTTGCCTTAAACTCTGAATACATAGTGTGACTGGGAAAGGCTTCTAGGTCGGGATGTTTCTTACAAGGGTAAAGGAGACTGCTGGTACTCACTGTAGTTGTACGAAAAAGGGTGCCTACACTAGGGTGCCTAGTGTCTGGTAGAGTGAAGAAACGTTCAAGTAAAGCAGAACTTCCAATACGACATAATGGAAAATGCTAAGCGCTTTCGCTTCAGCAGGGCTTTTCAGGCCTTAGCTTGAGGCAAGGACTCACGTCAAGTTACCCTGTAGCTCTAGAGCATGACAGGAGGAACTCCCACCCATGCTATGGAAGCACCGTGTTTCCTTAGAGAAACTCCTTTTCTTTCCAGAGGGCTGCCCACAGTGAATCGAGGCCAGTCAAAACAGTGTTATTTAGGTATCTCAGGCTGGCGTGGCTAGAGATTTAAAATGGGAACGCAAGGCTTAGGCATTCAAGTCTTCTTTTCCGGTGAACATGCACCCGGACACCTTCTTATGTCTAAGAAGTCCAAAGAGACTCTAGCTACACCCTGGTCCCTTGCTGAATCAACTTTTCTTCACAGAGTGTTCTGCATATATGGAACTCCCTCATCCTTGGAACGTTCTATGTATGCTATAGGGCCGAAGCCTATTCTAAAGTCCTGCAGTGTAAAAGGAAAAACTGTGCTTTGGTTCCAGTAGGAATGCAAGCCTCCTTTCTCCTGTAGGTATGGGGTCATTGGGTACGAGTTCCTAGAGGTAGGCGAAGCAGATTGTGTATCTTAGTGAAGCTCCACAGAGGGCAATGAGGCAGACTTCCATGGCATGTAGGACGTGAGAGAACAGAATCCCTGGAGCTGTTGAAGAGCTGAGTCCACCTAGCTTCCTAAGGAAGGGTGCAGCGAGTTGCCCTACACTCTGATTACATAGAGTAACTGGGAAAGGCTTCTAGGTCTGGATGTTTCTTAGAAGAGCAAAGAAGACTGCTGGTACTCACTGTATTTCTACGAAAAAGGGTGCCTACACGAGGGTGCCTTGTGTCTGGTAAGTGAAGAAACATTCAAGTAAAGCAGAACTTGGAATACGACATAATGGAAACTGCTAAGCGCTTTCGCTTCCGCAAGGCTTTTCAGGCCTTAGCTTGAGGCAAACACTCACGTCAAGTTTCCCTGTAGCTCTAGAGCAGGACAGCAGGAGCTCCCACCCATGCTATGGAAGCACCGTGTTTCCTTAGAGAAAACTCCTTTTCTTTCGAGAGGGCTGCCTACAGTGACCAGAAGCCAGGTAAAAACAGTGTTATTTAGGATTCTTCAGGGAAGCATGTTTAGAGATTTAACATGGGAAAGCAAGGCTTGTGCCATCAGGTCTCCTTCTCGGGTTAACATGCAGCCGAAACCCTTCTGATTTCTAACAAGTCAATAGAGACTCTAGCCAAACCCTGGTCCCTTGCTGAATCAACTTTTCTTCACAGGGTTTTCTGCATGTATCGAACTCCCTCATTCTTGGAACGCTCTATGTAACCCTTCGGGCCTAAACCTAGTCTAAAGTCCTGCAGTGTAACAGGAAAAACATTGCTTAGATTCCAGTAGGAATGCAAGCCTCCTTTCTCCTGTAGGTATGGGGTCCTTGGGTAAGAGTTCCTAGAAGAAGGCGAAGCAGATTGTGTTTCTTAGTGTAGCTCCAATGAGAGCAATGAGGCAGACTTCCATGGCATGTAGGACGTGAGAGAACAGAATCCCTGGAGCTGTTGAAGAGCTGAGTCCACCTAGCTTTCTAAGGAAGGGTGCAGCGAGTTGCCTTAAACTCTGAATACATAGTGTGACTGGGAAAGGCTTCTAGGTCGGGATGTTTCTTACAAGGGTAAAGGAGACTGCTGGTACTCACTGTAGTTGTACGAAAAAGGGTGCCTACACTAGGGTGCCTAGTGTCTGGTAGAGTGAAGAAACGTTCAAGTAAAGCAGAACTTCCAATACGACATAATGGAAAATGCTAAGCGCTTTCGCTTCAGCAGGGCTTTTCAGGCCTTAGCTTGAGGCAAGGACTCACGTCAAGTTACCCTGTAGCTCTAGAGCATGACAGGAGGAACTCCCACCCATGCTAGGGAAGCACCGTGTTTCCTTAGAGAAACTCCTTTTCTTTCCAGAGGGCTGCCCACAGTGAATCGAGGCCAGTCAAAACAGTGTTATTTAGGTATCTCAGGCTGGCGTGGCTAGAGATTTAAAATGGGAACGCAAGGCTTAGGCATTCAAGTCTTCTTTTCCGGTGAACATGCACCCGGACACCTTCTTATGTCTAAGAAGTCCAAAGAGACTCTAGCTACACCCTGGTCCCTTGCTGAATCAACTTTTCTTCACAGAGTGTTCTGCATATATGGAACTCCCTCATCCTTGGAACGTTCTATGTATGCTATAGGGCCGAAGCCTATTCTAAAGTCCTGCAGTGTAAAAGGAAAAACTGTGCTTTGGTTCCAGTAGGAATGCAAGCCTCCTTTCTCCTGTAGGTATGGGGTCATTGGGTACGAGTTCCTAGAGGTAGGCGAAGCAGATTGTGTATCTTAGTGAAGCTTCACAGAGGGCAATGAGGCAGACTTCCATGGCATGTAGGACGTGAGAGAACAGAATCCCTGGAGCTGTTGAAGAGCTGAGTCCACCTAGCTTCCTAAGGAAGGGTGCAGCGAGTTGCCCTACACTCTGATTACATAGAGTGACTGGGAAAGGCTTCTAGGTCTGGATGTTTCTTAGAAGAGCAAAGAAGACTGCTGGTACTCACTGTATTTCTACGAAAAAGGGTGCCTACACGAGGGTGCCTTGTGTCTGGTAAGTGAAGAAACATTCAAGTAAAGCAGAACTTCCAATACGACATAATGGAAACTGCTAAGCGCTTTCGCTTCCGCAAGGCTTTTCAGGCCTTAGCTTGAGGCAAACACTCACGTCAAGTTTCCCTGTAGCTCTAGAGCAGGACAGCAGGAGCTCCCACCCATGCTATGGAAGCACCGTGTTTCCTTAGAGAAAACTCCTTTTCTTTCGAGAGGGCTGCCTACAGTGACCAGAAGCCAGGTAAAAACAGTGTTATTTAGGATTCTTCAGGGAAGCATGTTTAGAGATTTAACATGGGAAAGCAAGGCTTGTGCCATCAGGTCTCCTTCTCGGGTTAACATGCAGCCCAAACCCTTCTGATTTCTAACAAGTCAATAGAGACTCTAGCCAAACCCTGGTCCCTTGCTGAATCAACTTTTCTTCACAGGGTTTTCTGCATGTATCGAACTCCCTCATTCTTGGAACGCTCTATGTAACCCTTCGGGCCTAAACCTAGTCTAAAGTCCTGCAGTGTAACAGGAAAAACTTTGCTTAGATTCCAGTAGGAATGCAAGCCTCCTTTCTCCTGTAGGTATGGGGTCCTTGGGTAAGAGTTCCTAGAAGAAGGCGAAGCAGATTGTGTTTCTTAGTGTAGCTCCAATGAGAGCAATGAGGCAGACTTCCATGGCATGTAGGACGTGAGAGAACAGAATCCCTGGAGCTGTTGAAGAGCTGAGTCCACCTAGCTTTCTAAGGAAGGGTGCAGCGAGTTGCCTTAAACTCTGAATACATAGTGTGACTGGGAAAGGCTTCTAGGTCGGGATGTTTCTTAGAAGGGTAAAGGAGACTGCTGGTACTCACTGTAGTTGTACGAAAAAGGGTGCCTACACTAGGGTGCCTAGTGTCTGGTAGAGTGAAGAAACGTTCAAGTAAAGCAGAACTTCCAATACGACATAATGGAAAATGCTAAGCGCTTTCGCTTCAGCAGGGCTTTTCAGGCCTTAGCTTGAGGCAAGGACTCACGTCAAGTTACCCTGTAGCTCTAGAGCATGACAGGAGGAACTCCCACCCATGCTATGGAAGCACCGTGTTTCCTTAGAGAAACTCCTTTTCTTTCCAGAGGGCTGCCCACAGTGAATCGAGGCCAGTCAAAACAGTGTTATTTAGGTATCTCAGGCTGGCGTGGCTAGAGATTTAAAATGGGAACGCAAGGCTTAGGCATTCAAGTCGTCTTTTCCGGTGAACATGCACCCGGACACCTTCTTATGTCTAAGAAGTCCAAAGAGATTCTAGCTACACCCTGGTCCCTTGCTGAATCAACTTTTCTTCACAGAGTGTTCTGCATATATGGAACTCCCTCATCCTTGGAACGTTCTATGTATGCTATAGGGCCGAAGCCTATTCTAAAGTCCTGCAGTGTAAAAGGAAAAACTGTGCTTTGGTTCCAGTAGGAATGCAAGCCTCCTTTCTCCTGTAGGTATGGGGTCATTGGGTACGAGTTCCTAGAGGTAGGCGAAGCAGATTGTGTATCTTAGTGAAGCTCCACAGAGGGCAATGAGGCAGACTTCCATGGCATGTAGGACGTGAGAGAACAGAATCCCTGGAGCTGTTGAAGAGCTGAGTCCACCTAGCTTCCTAAGGAAGGGTGCAGCGAGTTGCCCTACACTCTGATTACATAGAGTGACTGGGAAAGGCTTCTAGGTCTGGATGTTTCTTAGAAGAGCAAAGAAGACTGCTGGTACTCACTGTATTTCTATGAAAAAGGGTGCCTACACGAGGGTGCCTTGTGTCTGGTAAGTGAAGAAACATTCAAGTAAAGCAGAACTTGGAATACGACATAATGGAAACTGCTAAGCGCTTCCGCTTCCGCAAGGCTTTTCAGGCCTTAGCTTGAGGCAAACACTCACGTCAAGTTTCCCTGTAGCTCTAGAGCAGGACAGCAGGAGCTCCCACCCATGCTATGGAAGCACCGTGTTTCCTTAGAGAAAACTCCTTTTCTTTCGAGAGGGCTGCCTACAGTGACCAGAAGCCAGGTAAAAACAGTGTTATTTAGGATTCTTCAGGGAAGCATGTTTAGAGATTTAACATGGGAAAGCAAGGCTTGTGCCATCAGGTCTCCTTCTCGGGTTAACATGCAGCCGAAACCCTTCTGATTTCTAACAAGTCAATAGAGACTCTAGCCAAACCCTGGTCCCTTGCTGAATCAACTTTTCTTCACAGGGTTTTCTGCATGTATCGAACTCCCTCATTCTTGGAACGCTCTATGTAACCCTTCGGGCCTAAACCTAGTCTAAAGTCCTGCAGTGTAACAGGAAAAACTTTGCTTAGATTCCAGTAGGAATGCAAGCCTCCTTTCTCCTGTAGGTATGGGGTCCTTGGGTAAGAGTTCCTAGAAGAAGGCGAAGCAGATTGTGTTTCTTAGTGTAGCTCCAATGAGAGCAATGAGGCAGACTTCCATGGCATGTAGGACGTGAGAGAACAGAATCCCTGGAGCTGTTGAAGAGCTGAGTCCACCTAGCTTTCTAAGGAAGGGTGCAGCGAGTTGCCTTAAACTCTGAATACATAGTGTGACTGGGAAAGGCTTCTAGGTCGGGATGTTTCTTACAAGGGTAAAGGAGACTGCTGGTACTCACTGTAGTTGTACGAAAAAGGGTGCCTACACTAGGGTGCCTAGTGTCTGGTAGAGTGAAGAAACGTTCAAGTAAAGCAGAACTTCCAATACGACATAATGGAAAATGCTAAGCGCTTTCGCTTCAGCAGGGCTTTTCAGGCCTTAGCTTGAGGCAAGGACTCACGTCAAGTTACCCTGTAGCTCTAGAGCATGACAGGAGGAACTCCCACCCATGCTATGGAAGCACCGTGTTTCCTTAGAGAAACTCCTTTTCTTTCCAGAGGGCTGCCCACAGTGAATCGAGGCCAGTCAAAACAGTGTTATTTAGGTATCTCAGGCTGGCGTGGCTAGAGATTTAAAATGGGAACGCAAGGCTTAGGCATTCAAGTCGTCTTTTCCGGTGAACATGCACCCGGACACCTTCTTATGTCTAAGAAGTCCAAAGAGATTCTAGCTACACCCTGGTCCCTTGCTGAATCAACTTTTCTTCACAGAGTGTTCTGCATATATGGAACTCCCTCATCCTTGGAACGTTCTATGTATGCTATAGGGCCGAAGCCTATTCTAAAGTCCTGCAGTGTAAAAGGAAAAACTGTGCTTTGGTTCCAGTAGGAATGCAAGCCTCCTTTCTCCTGTAGGTATGGGGTCATTGGGTACGAGTTCCTAGAGGTAGGCGAAGCAGATTGTGTATCTTAGTGAAGCTCCACAGAGGGCAATGAGGCAGACTTCCATGGCATGTAGGACGTGAGAGAACAGAATCCCTGGAGCTGTTGAAGAGCTGAGTCCACCTAGCTTCCTAAGGAAGGGTGCAGCGAGTTGCCCTACACTCTGATTACATAGAGTGACTGGGAAAGGCTTCTAGGTCTGGATGTTTCTTAGAAGAGCAAAGAAGACTGCTGGTACTCACTGTATTTCTATGAAAAAGGGTGCCTACACGAGGGTGCCTTGTGTCTGGTAAGTGAAGAAACATTCAAGTAAAGCAGAACTTCCAATACGACATAATGGAAACTGCTAAGCGCTTCCGCTTCCGCAAGGCTTTTCAGGCCTTAGCTTGAGGCAAACACTCACGTCAAGTTTCCCTGTAGCTCTAGAGCAGGACAGCAGGAGCTCCCACCCATGCTATGGAAGCACCGTGTTTCCTTAGAGAAAACTCCTTTTCTTTCGAGAGGGCTGCCTACAGTGACCAGAAGCCAGGTAAAAACAGTGTTATTTAGGATTCTTCAGGGAAGCATGTTTAGAGATTTAACATGGGAAAGCAAGGCTTGTGCCATCAGGTCTCCTTCTCGGGTTAACATGCAGCCGAAACCCTTCTGATTCCTAACAAGTCAATAGAGACTCTAGCCAAACCCTGGTCCCTTGCTGAATCAACTTTTCTTCACAGGGTTTTCTGCATGCATCGAACTCCCTCATTCGTGGAACGCTCTATGTAACCCTTCGGGCCTAAACCTAGTCTAAAGTCCTGCAGTGTAACAGGAAAAACTTTGCTTAGATTCCAGTAGGAATGCAAGCCTCCTTTCTCCTGTAGGTATGGGGTCCTTGGGTAAGAGTTCCTAGAAGAAGGCGAAGCAGATTGTGTTTCTTAGTGTAGCTCCAATGAGAGCAATGAGGCAGACTTCCATGGCATGTAGGACGTGAGAGAACAGAATCCCTGGAGCTGTTGAAGAGCTGAGTCCACCTAGCTTTCTAAGGAAGGGTGCAGCGAGTTGCCTTAAACTCTGAATACATAGTGTGACTGGGAAAGGCTTCTAGGTCGGGATGTTTCTTACAAGGGTAAAGGAGACTGCTGGTACTCACTGTAGTTGTACGAAAAAGGGTGCCTACACTAGGGTGCCTAGTGTCTGGTAGAGTGAAGAAACGTTCAAGTAAAGCAGAACTTCCAATACGACATAATGGAAAATGCTAAGCGCTTTCGCTTCAGCAGGGCTTTTCAGGCCTTAGCTTGAGGCAAGGACTCACGTCAAGTTACCCTGTAGCTCTAGAGCATGACAGGAGGAACTCCCACCCATGCTAGGGAAGCACCGTGTTTCCTTAGAGAAACTCCTTTTCTTTCCAGAGGGCTGCCCACAGTGAATCGAGGCCAGTCAAAACAGTGTTATTTAGGTATCTCAGGCTGGCGTGGCTAGAGATTTAAAATGGGAACGCAAGGCTTAGGCATTCAAGTCTTCTTTTCCGGTGAACATGCACCCGGACACCTTCTTATATCTAAGAAGTCCAAAGAGACTCTAGCTACACCCTGGTCCCTTGCTGAATCAACTTTTCTTCACAGAGTGTTCTGCATATATGGAACTCCCTCATCCTTGGAACGTTCTATGTATGCTATAGGGCCGAAGCCTATTCTAAAGTCCTGCAGTGTAAAAGGAAAAACTGTGCTTTGGTTCCAGTAGGAATGCAAGCCTCCTTTCTCCTGTAGGTATGGGGTCATTGGGTACGAGTTCCTAGAGGTAGGCGAAGCAGATTGTGTATCTTAGTGAAGCTCCACAGAGGGCAATGAGGCAGACTTCCATGGCATGTAGGACGTGAGAGAACAGAATCCCTGGAGCTGTTGAAGAGCTGAGTCCACCTAGCTTCCTAAGGAAGGGTGCAGCGAGTTGCCCTACACTCTGATTACATAGAGTGACTGGGAAAGGCTTCTAGGTCTGGATGTTTCTTAGAAGAGCAAAGAAGACTGCTGGTACTCACTGTATTTCTACGAAAAAGGGTGCCTACACGAGGGTGCCTTGTGTCTGGTAAGTGAAGAAACATTCAAGTAAAGCAGAACTTCCAATACGACATAATGGAAACTGCTAAGCGCTTTCGCTTCCGCAAGGCTTTTCAGGCCTTAGCTTGAGGCAAACACTCACGTCAAGTTTCCCTGTAGCTCTAGAGCAGGACAGCAGGAGCTCCCACCCATGCTATGGAAGCACCGTGTTTCCTTAGAGAAAACCCCTTTTCTTTCGAGAGGGCTGCCTACAGTGACCAGAAGCCAGGTAAAAACAGTGTTATTTAGGATTCTTCAGGGAAGCATGTTTAGAGATTTAACATGGGAAAGCAAGGCTTGTGCCATCAGGTCTCCTTCTCGGGTTAACATGCAGCCCAAACCCTTCTGATTTCTAACAAGTCAATAGAGACTCTAGCCAAACCCTGGTCCCTTGCTGAATCAACTTTTCTTCACAGGGTTTTCTGCATGTATCGAACTCCCTCATTCTTGGAACGCTCTATGTAACCCTTCGGGCCTAAACCTAGTCTAAAGTCCTGCAGTGTAACAGGAAAAACTTTGCTTAGATTCCAGTAGGAATGCAAGCCTCCTTTCTCCTGTAGGTATGGGGTCCTTGGGTAAGAGTTCCTAGAAGAAGGCGAAGCAGATTGTGTTTCTTAGTGTAGCTCCAATGAGAGCAATGAGGCAGACTTCCATGGCATGTAGGACGTGAGAGAACAGAATCCCTGGAGCTGTTGAAGAGCTGAGTCCACCTAGCTTTCTAAGGAAGGGTGCAGCGAGTTGCCTTAAACTCTGAATACATAGTGTGACTGGGAAAGTCTTCTAGGTCGGGATGTTTCTTAGAAGGGTAAAGGAGACTGCTGGTACTCACTGTAGTTGTACGAAAAAGGGTGCCTACACTAGGGTGCCTAGTGTCTAGTAGAGTGAAGAAACGTTCAAGTAAAGCAGAACTTCCAATACGACATAATGGAAAATGCTAAGCGCTTTCGCTTCAGCAGGGCTTTTCAGGCCTTAGCTTGAGGCAAGGACTCACGTCAAGTTACCCTGTAGCTCTAGAGCATGACAGGAGGAACTCCCACCCATGCTATGGAAGCACCGTGTTTCCTTAGAGAAACTCCTTTTCTTTCCAGAGGGCTGCCCACAGTGAATCGAGGCCAGTCAAAACAGTGTTATTTAGGTATCTCAGGCTGGCGTGGCTAGAGATTTAAAATGGGAACGCAAGGCTTAGGCATTCAAGTCTTCTTTTCCGGTGAACATGCACCCGGACACCTTCTTATGTCTAAGAAGTCCAAAGAGACTCTAGCTACACCCGGGTCCCTTGCTGAATCAACTTTTCTTCACAGAGTGTTCTGCATATATGGAACTCCCTCATCCTTGGAACGTTCTATGTATGCTATAGGGCCGAAGCCTATTCTAAAGTCCTGCAGTGTAAAAGGAAAAACTGTGCTTTGGTTCCAGTAGGAATGCAAGCCTCCTTTCTCCTGTAGGTATGGGGTCATTGGGTACGAGTTCCTAGAGGTAGGCGAAGCAGATTGTGTATCTTAGTGAAGCTCCACAGAGGGCAATGAGGCAGACTTCCATGGCATGTAGGACGTGAGAGAACAGAATCCCTGGAGCTGTTGAAGAGCTGAGTCCACCTAGCTTCCTAAGGAAGGGTGCAGCGAGTTGCCCTACACTCTGATTACATAGAGTGACTGGGAAAGGCTTCTAGGTCTGGATGTTTCTTAGAAGAGCAAAGAAGACTGCTGGTACTCACTGTATTTCTACGAAAAAGGGTGCCTACACGAGGGTGCCTTGTGTCTGGTAAGTGAAGAAACATTCAAGTAAAGCAGAACTTCCAATACGACATAATGGAAACTGCTAAGCGCTTTCGCTTCCGCAAGGCTTTTCAGGCCTTAGCTTGAGGCAAACACTCACGTCAAGTTTCCCTGTAGCTCTAGAGCAGGACAGCAGGAGCTCCCACCCATGCTATGGAAGCACCGTGTTTCCTTAGAGAAAACTCCTTTTCTTTCGAGAGGGCTGCCTACAGTGACCAGAAGCCAGGTAAAAACAGTGTTATTTAGGATTCTTCAGGGAAGCATGTTTAGAGATTTAACATGGGAAAGCAAGGCTTGTGCCATCAGGTCTCCTTCTCGGGTTAACATGCAGCCCAAACCCTTCTGATTTCTAACAAGTCAATAGAGACTCTAGCCAAACCCTGGTCCCTTGCTGAATCAACTTTTCTTCACAGGGTTTTCTGCATGTATCGAACTCCCTCATTCTTGGAACGCTCTATGTAACCCTTCGGGCCTAAACCTAGTCTAAAGTCCTGCAGTGTAACAGGAAAAACTTTGCTTAGATTCCAGTAGGAATGCAAGCCTCCTTTCTCCTGTAGGTATGGGGTCCTTGGGTAAGAGTTCCTAGAAGAAGGCGAAGCAGATTGTGTTTCTTAGTGTAGCTCCAATGAGAGCAATGAGGCAGACTTCCATGGCATGTAGGACGTGAGAGAACAGAATCCCTGGAGCTGTTGAAGAGCTGAGTCCACCTAGCTTTCTAAGGAAGGGTGCAGCGAGTTGCCTTAAACTCTGAATACATAGTGTGACTGGGAAAGGCTTCTAGGTCGGGATGTTTCTTAGAAGGGTAAAGGAGACTGCTGGTACTCACTGTAGTTGTACGAAAAAGGGTGCCTACACTAGGGTGCCTAGTGTCTGGTAGAGTGAAGAAACGTTCAAGTAAAGCAGAACTTCCAATACGACATAATGGAAAATGCTAAGCGCTTTCGCTTCAGCAGGGCTTTTCAGGCCTTAGCTTGAGGCAAGGACTCACGTCAAGTTACCCTGTAGCTCTAGAGCATGACAGGAGGAACTCCCACCCATGCTATGGAAGCACCGTGTTTCCTTAGAGAAACTCCTTTTCTTTCCAGAGGGCTGCCCACAGTGAATCGAGGCCAGTCAAAACAGTGTTATTTAGGTATCTCAGGCTGGCGTGGCTAGAGATTTAAAATGGGAACGCAAGGCTTAGGCATTCAAGTCGTCTTTTCCGGTGAACATGCACCCGGACACCTTCTTATGTCTAAGAAGTCCAAAGAGATTCTAGCTACACCCTGGTCCCTTGCTGAATCAACTTTTCTTCACAGAGTGTTCTGCATATATGGAACTCCCTCATCCTTGGAACGTTCTATGTATGCTATAGGGCCGAAGCCTATTCTAAAGTCCTGCAGTGTAAAAGGAAAAACTGTGCTTTGGTTCCAGTAGGAATGCAAGCCTCCTTTCTCCTGTAGGTATGGGGTCATTGGGTACGAGTTCCTACAGGTAGGCGAAGCAGATTGTGTATCTTAGTGAAGCTCCACAGAGGGCAATGAGGCAGACTTCCATGGCATGTAGGACGTGAGAGAACAGAATCCCTGGAGCTGTTGAAGAGCTGAGTCCACCTAGCTTCCTAAGGAAGGGTGCAGCGAGTTGCCCTACACTCTGATTACATAGAGTGACTGGGAAAGGCTTCTAGGTCTGGATGTTTCTTAGAAGAGCAAAGAAGACTGCTGGTACTCACTGTATTTCTATGAAAAAGGGTGCCTACACGAGGGTGCCTTGTGTCTGGTAAGTGAAGAAACATTCAAGTAAAGCAGAACTTCCAATACGACATAATGGAAACTGCTAAGCGCTTCCGCTTCCGCAAGGCTTTTCAGGCCTTAGCTTGAGGCAAACACTCACGTCAAGTTTCCCTGTAGCTCTAGAGCAGGACAGCAGGAGCTCCCACCCATGCTATGGAAGCACCGTGTTTCCTTAGAGAAAACTCCTTTTCTTTCGAGAGGGCTGCCTACAGTGACCAGAAGCCAGGTAAAAACAGTGTTATTTAGGATTCTTCAGGGAAGCATGTTTAGAGATTTAACATGGGAAAGCAAGGCTTGTGCCATCAGGTCTCCTTCTCGGGTTAACATGCAGCCGAAACCCTTCTGATTCCTAACAAGTCAATAGAGACTCTAGCCAAACCCTGGTCCCTTGCTGAATCAACTTTTCTTCACAGGGTTTTCTGCATGCATCGAACTCCCTCATTCGTGGAACGCTCTATGTAACCCTTCGGGCCTAAACCTAGTCTAAAGTCCTGCAGTGTAACAGGAAAAACTTTGCTTAGATTCCAGTAGGAATGCAAGCCTCCTTTCTCCTGTAGGTATGGGGTCCTTGGGTAAGAGTTCCTAGAAGAAGGCGAAGCAGATTGTGTTTCTTAGTGTAGCTCCAATGAGAGCAATGAGGCAGACTTCCATGGCATGTAGGACGTGAGAGAACAGAATCCCTGGAGCTGTTGAAGAGCTGAGTCCACCTAGCTTTCTAAGGAAGGGTGCAGCGAGTTGCCTTAAACTCTGAATACATAGTGTGACTGGGAAAGGCTTCTAGGTCGGGATGTTTCTTACAAGGGTAAAGGAGACTGCTGGTACTCACTGTAGTTGTACGAAAAAGGGTGCCTACACTAGGGTGCCTAGTGTCTGGTAGAGTGAAGAAACGTTCAAGTAAAGCAGAACTTCCAATACGACATAATGGAAAATGCTAAGCGCTTTCGCTTCAGCAGGGCTTTTCAGGCCTTAGCTTGAGGCAAGGACTCACGTCAAGTTACCCTGTAGCTCTAGAGCATGACAGGAGGAACTCCCACCCATGCTAGGGAAGCACCGTGTTTCCTTAGAGAAACTCCTTTTCTTTCCAGAGGGCTGCCCACAGTGAATCGAGGCCAGTCAAAACAGTGTTATTTAGGTATCTCAGGCTGGCGTGGCTAGAGATTTAAAATGGGAACGCAAGGCTTAGGCATTCAAGTCGTCTTTTCCGGTGAACATGCACCCGGACACCTTCTTATGTCTAAGAAGTCCAAAGAGATTCTAGCTACACCCTGGTCCCTTGCTGAATCAACTTTTCTTCACAGAGTGTTCTGCATATATGGAACTCCCTCATCCTTGGAACGTTCTATGTATGCTATAGGGCCGAAGCCTATTCTAAAGTCCTGCAGTGTAAAAGGAAAAACTGTGCTTTGGTTCCAGTAGGAATGCAAGCCTCCTTTCTCCTGTAGGTATGGGGTCATTGGGTACGAGTTCCTACAGGTAGGCGAAGCAGATTGTGTATCTTAGTGAAGCTCCACAGAGGGCAATGAGGCAGACTTCCATGGCATGTAGGACGTGAGAGAACAGAATCCCTGGAGCTGTTGAAGAGCTGAGTCCACCTAGCTTCCTAAGGAAGGGTGCAGCGAGTTGCCCTACACTCTGATTACATAGAGTGACTGGGAAAGGCTTCTAGGTCTGGATGTTTCTTAGAAGAGCAAAGAAGACTGCTGGTACTCACTGTATTTCTATGAAAAAGGGTGCCTACACGAGGGTGCCTTGTGTCTGGTAAGTGAAGAAACATTCAAGTAAAGCAGAACTTCCAATACGACATAATGGAAACTGCTAAGCGCTTCCGCTTCCGCAAGGCTTTTCAGGCCTTAGCTTGAGGCAAACACTCACGTCAAGTTTCCCTGTAGCTCTAGAGCAGGACAGCAGGAGCTCCCACCCATGCTATGGAAGCACCGTGTTTCCTTAGAGAAAACTCCTTTTCTTTCGAGAGGGCTGCCTACAGTGACCAGAAGCCAGGTAAAAACAGTGTTATTTAGGATTCTTCAGGGAAGCATGTTTAGAGATTTAACATGGGAAAGCAAGGCTTGTGCCATCAGGTCTCCTTCTCGGGTTAACATGCAGCCGAAACCCTTCTGATTCCTAACAAGTCAATAGAGACTCTAGCCAAACCCTGGTCCCTTGCTGAATCAACTTTTCTTCACAGGGTTTTCTGCATGCATCGAACTCCCTCATTCGTGGAACGCTCTATGTAACCCTTCGGGCCTAAACCTAGTCTAAAGTCCTGCAGTGTAACAGGAAAAACTTTGCTTAGATTCCAGTAGGAATGCAAGCCTCCTTTCTCCTGTAGGTATGGGGTCCTTGGGTAAGAGTTCCTAGAAGAAGGCGAAGCAGATTGTGTTTCTTAGTGTAGCTCCAATGAGAGCAATGAGGCAGACTTCCATGGCATGTAGGACGTGAGAGAACAGAATCCCTGGAGCTGTTGAAGAGCTGAGTCCACCTAGCTTTCTAAGGAAGGGTGCAGCGAGTTGCCTTAAACTCTGAATACATAGTGTGACTGGGAAAGGCTTCTAGGTCGGGATGTTTCTTACAAGGGTAAAGGAGACTGCTGGTACTCACTGTAGTTGTACGAAAAAGGGTGCCTACACTAGGGTGCCTAGTGTCTGGTAGAGTGAAGAAACGTTCAAGTAAAGCAGAACTTCCAATACGACATAATGGAAAATGCTAAGCGCTTTCGCTTCAGCAGGGCTTTTCAGGCCTTAGCTTGAGGCAAGGACTCACGTCAAGTTACCCTGTAGCTCTAGAGCATGACAGGAGGAACTCCCACCCATGCTAGGGAAGCACCGTGTTTCCTTAGAGAAACTCCTTTTCTTTCCAGAGGGCTGCCCACAGTGAATCGAGGCCAGTCAAAACAGTGTTATTTAGGTATCTCAGGCTGGCGTGGCTAGAGATTTAAAATGGGAACGCAAGGCTTAGGCATTCAAGTCTTCTTTTCCGGTGAACATGCACCCGGACACCTTCTTATATCTAAGAAGTCCAAAGAGACTCTAGCTACACCCTGGTCCCTTGCTGAATCAACTTTTCTTCACAGAGTGTTCTGCATATATGGAACTCCCTCATCCTTGGAACGTTCTATGTATGCTATAGGGCCGAAGCCTATTCTAAAGTCCTGCAGTGTAAAAGGAAAAACTGTGCTTTGGTTCCAGTAGGAATGCAAGCCTCCTTTCTCCTGTAGGTATGGGGTCATTGGGTACGAGTTCCTAGAGGTAGGCGAAGCAGATTGTGTATCTTAGTGAAGCTCCACAGAGGGCAATGAGGCAGACTTCCATGGCATGTAGGACGTGAGAGAACAGAATCCCTGGAGCTGTTGAAGAGCTGAGTCCACCTAGCTTCCTAAGGAAGGGTGCAGCGAGTTGCCCTACACTCTGATTACATAGAGTGACTGGGAAAGGCTTCTAGGTCTGGATGTTTCTTAGAAGAGCAAAGAAGACTGCTGGTACTCACTGTATTTCTACGAAAAAGGGTGCCTACACGAGGGTGCCTTGTGTCTGGTAAGTGAAGAAACATTCAAGTAAAGCAGAACTTCCAATACGACATAATGGAAACTGCTAAGCGCTTTCGCTTCCGCAAGGCTTTTCAGGCCTTAGCTTGAGGCAAACACTCACGTCAAGTTTCCCTGTAGCTCTAGAGCAGGACAGCAGGAGCTCCCACCCATGCTATGGAAGCACCGTGTTTCCTTAGAGAAAACTCCTTTTCTTTCGAGAGGGCTGCCTACAGTGACCAGAAGCCAGGTAAAAACAGTGTTATTTAGGATTCTTCAGGGAAGCATGTTTAGAGATTTAACATGGGAAAGCAAGGCTTGTGCCATCAGGTCTCCTTCTCGGGTTAACATGCAGCCGAAACCCTTCTGATTTCTAACAAGTCAATAGAGACTCTAGCCAAACCCTGGTCCCTTGCTGAATCAACTTTTCTTCACAGGGTTTTCTGCATGTATCGAACTCCCTCATTCTTGGAACGCTCTATGTAACCCTTCGGGCCTAAACCTAGTCTAAAGTCCTGCAGTGTAACAGGAAAAACTTTGCTTAGATTCCAGTAGGAATGCAAGCCTCCTTTCTCCTGTAGGTATGGGGTCCTTGGGTAAGAGTTCCTAGAAGAAGGCGAAGCAGATTGTGTTTCTTAGTGTAGCTCCAATGAGAGCAATGAGGCAGACTTCCATGGCATGTAGGACGTGAGAGAACAGAATCCCTGGAGCTGTTGAAGAGCTGAGTCCACCTAGCTTTCTAAGGAAGGGTGCAGCGAGTTGCCTTAAACTCTGAATACATAGTGTGACTGGGAAAGTCTTCTAGGTCGGGATGTTTCTTAGAAGGGTAAAGGAGACTGCTGGTACTCACTGTAGTTGTACGAAAAAGGGTGCCTACACTAGGGTGCCTAGTGTCTAGTAGAGTGAAGAAACGTTCAAGTAAAGCAGAACTTCCAATACGACATAATGGAAAATGCTAAGCGCTTTCGCTTCAGCAGGGCTTTTCAGGCCTTAGCTTGAGGCAAGGACTCACGTCAAGTTACCCTGTAGCTCTAGAGCATGACAGGAGGAACTCCCACCCATGCTATGGAAGCACCGTGTTTCCTTAGAGAAACTCCTTTTCTTTCCAGAGGGCTGCCCACAGTGAATCGAGGCCAGTCAAAACAGTGTTATTTAGGTATCTCAGGCTGGCGTGGCTAGAGATTTAAAATGGGAACGCAAGGCTTAGGCATTCAAGTCTTCTTTTCCGGTGAACATGCACCCGGACACCTTCTTATGTCTAAGAAGTCCAAAGAGACTCTAGCTACACCCTGGTCCCTTGCTGAATCAACTTTTCTTCACAGAGTGTTCTGCATATATGGAACTCCCTCATCCTTGGAACGTTCTATGTATGCTATAGGGCCGAAGCCTATTCTAAAGTCCTGCAGTGTAAAAGGAAAAACTGTGCTTTGGTTCCAGTAGGAATGCAAGCCTCCTTTCTCCTGTAGGTATGGGGTCATTGGGTACGAGTTCCTAGAGGTAGGCGAAGCAGATTGTGTATCTTAGTGAAGCTCCACAGAGGGCAATGAGGCAGACTTCCATGGCATGTAGGACGTGAGAGAACAGAATCCCTGGAGCTGTTGAAGAGCTGAGTCCACCTAGCTTCCTAAGGAAGGGTGCAGCGAGTTGCCCTACACTCTGATTACATAGAGTAACTGGGAAAGGCTTCTAGGTCTGGATGTTTCTTAGAAGAGCAAAGAAGACTGCTGGTACTCACTGTATTTCTACGAAAAAGGGTGCCTACACGAGGGTGCCTTGTGTCTGGTAAGTGAAGAAACATTCAAGTAAAGCAGAACTTCCAATACGACATAATGGAAACTGCTAAGCGCTTTCGCTTCCGCAAGGCTTTTCAGGCCTTAGCTTGAGGCAAACACTCACGTCAAGTTTCCCTGTAGCTCTAGAGCAGGACAGCAGGAGCTCCCACCCATGCTATGGAAGCACCGTGTTTCCTTAGAGAAAACTCCTTTTCTTTCGAGAGGGCTGCCTACAGTGACCAGAAGCCAGGTAAAAACAGTGTTATTTAGGATTCTTCAGGGAAGCATGTTTAGAGATTTAACATGGGAAAGCAAGGCTTGTGCCATCAGGTCTCCTTCTCGGGTTAACATGCAGCCCAAACCCTTCTGATTTCTAACAAGTCAATAGAGACTCTAGCCAAACCCTGGTCCCTTGCTGAATCAAATTTTCTTCACAGGGTTTTCTGCATGTATCGAACTCCCTCATTCTTGGAACGCTCTATGTAACCCTTCGGGCCTAAACCTAGTCTAAAGTCCTGCAGTGTAACAGGAAAAACTTTGCTTAGATTCCAGTAGGAATGCAAGCCTCCTTTCTCCTGTAGGTATGGGGTCCTTGGGTAAGAGTTCCTAGAAGAAGGCGAAGCAGATTGTGTTTCTTAGTGTAGCTCCAATGAGAGCAATGAGGCAGACTTCCATGGCATGTAGGACGTGAGAGAACAGAATCCCTGGAGCTGTTGAAGAGCTGAGTCCACCTAGCTTTCTAAGGAAGGGTGCAGCGAGTTGCCTTAAACTCTGAATACATAGTGTGACTGGGAAAGGCTTCTAGGTCGGGATGTTTCTTACAAGGGTAAAGGAGACTGCTGGTACTCACTGTAGTTGTACGAAAAAGGGTGCCTACACTAGGGTGCCTAGTGTCTGGTAGAGTGAAGAAACGTTCAAGTAAAGCAGAACTTCCAATACGACATAATGGAAAATGCTAAGCGCTTTCGCTTCAGCAGGGCTTTTCAGGCCTTAGCTTGAGGCAAGGACTCACGTCAAGTTACCCTGTAGCTCTAGAGCATGACAGGAGGAACTCCCACCCATGCTATGGAAGCACCGTGTTTCCTTAGAGAAACTCCTTTTCTTTCCAGAGGGCTGCCCACAGTGAATTGAGGCCAGTCAAAACAGTGTTATTTAGGTATCTCAGGCTGGCGTGGCTAGAGATTTAAAATGGGAACGCAAGGCTTAGGCATTCAAGTCTTCTTTTCCGGTGAACATGCACCCGGACACCTTCTTATATCTAAGAAGTCCAAAGAGACTCTAGCTACACCCTGGTCCCTTGCTGAATCAACTTTTCTTCACAGAGTGTTCTGCATATATGGAACTCCCTCATCCTTGGAACGTTCTATGTATGCTATAGGGCCGAAGCCTATTCTAAAGTCCTGCAGTGTAAAAGGAAAAACTGTGCTTTGGTTCCAGTAGGAATGCAAGCCTCCTTTCTCCTGTAGGTATGGGGTCATTGGGTACGAGTTCCTAGAGGTAGGCGAAGCAGATTGTGTATCTTAGTGAAGCTCCACAGAGGGCAATGAGGCAGACTTCCATGGCATGTAGGACGTGAGAGAACAGAATCCCTGGAGCTGTTGAAGAGCTGAGTCCACCTAGCTTCCTAAGGAAGGGTGCAGCGAGTTGCCCTACACTCTGATTACATAGAGTGACTGGGAAAGGCTTCTAGGTCTGGATGTTTCTTAGAAGAGCAAAGAAGACTGCTGGTACTCACTGTATTTCTACGAAAAAGGGTGCCTACACGAGGGTGCCTTGTGTCTGGTAAGTGAAGAAACATTCAAGTAAAGCAGAACTTCCAATACGACATAATGGAAACTGCTAAGCGCTTTCGCTTCCGCAAGGCTTTTCAGGCCTTAGCTTGAGGCAAACACTCACGTCAAGTTTCCCTGTAGCTCTAGAGCAGGACAGCAGGAGCTCCCACCCATGCTATGGAAGCACCGTGTTTCCTTAGAGAAAACTCCTTTTCTTTCGAGAGGGCTGCCTACAGTGACCAGAAGCCAGGTAAAAACAGTGTTATTTAGGATTCTTCAGGGAAGCATGTTTAGAGATTTAACATGGGAAAGCAAGGCTTGTGCCATCAGGTCTCCTTCTCGGGTTAACATGCAGCCGAAACCCTTCTGATTTCTAACAAGTCAATAGAGACTCTAGCCAAACCCTGGTCCCTTGCTGAATCAACTTTTCTTCACAGGGTTTTCTGCATGTATCGAACTCCCTCATTCTTGGAACACTCTATGTAACCCTTCGGGCCTAAACCTAGTCTAAAGTCCTGCAGTGTAACAGGAAAAATTTTGCTTAGATTCCAGTAGGAATGCAAGCCTCCTTTCTCCTGTAGGTATGGGGTCCTTGGGTAAGAGTTCCTAGAAGAAGGCGAAGCAGATTGTGTTTCTTAGTGTAGCTCCAATGAGAGCAATGAGGCAGACTTCCATGGCATGTAGGACGTGAGAGAACAGAATCCCTGGAGCTGTTGAAGAGCTGAGTCCACCTAGCTTTCTAAGGAAGGGTGCAGCGAGTTGCCTTAAACTCTGAATACATAGTGTGACTGGGAAAGGCTTCTAGGTCGGGATGTTTCTTAGAAGGGTAAAGGAGACTGCTGGTACTCACTGTAGTTGTACGAAAAAGGGTGCCTACACTAGGGTGCCTAGTGTCTGGTAGAGTGAAGAAACGTTCAAGTAAAGCAGAACTTCCAATACGACATAATGGAAAATGCTAAGCGCTTTCGCTTCAGCAGGGCTTTTCAGGCCTTAGCTTGAGGCAAGGACTCACGTCAAGTTACCCTGTAGCTCTAGAGCATGACAGGAGGAACTCCCACCCATGCTATGGAAGCACCGTGTTTCCTTAGAGAAACTCCTTTTCTTTCCAGAGGGCTGCCCACAGTGAATCGAGGCCAGTCAAAACAGTGTTATTTAGGTATCTCAGGCTGGCGTGGCTAGAGATTTAAAATGGGAACGCAAGGCTTAGGCATTCAAGTCGTCTTTTCCGGTGAACATGCACCCGGACACCTTCTTATGTCTAAGAAGTCCAAAGAGATTCTAGCTACACCCTGGTCCCTTGCTGAATCAACTTTTCTTCACAGAGTGTTCTGCATATATGGAACTCCCTCATCCTTGGAACGTTCTATGTATGCTATAGGGCCGAAGCCTATTCTAAAGTCCTGCAGTGTAAAAGGAAAAACTGTGCTTTGGTTCCAGTAGGAATGCAAGCCTCCTTTCTCCTGTAGGTATGGGGTCATTGGGTACGAGTTCCTAGAGGTAGGCGAAGCAGATTGTGTATCTTAGTGAAGCTCCACAGAGGGCAATGAGGCAGACTTCCATGGCATGTAGGACGTGAGAGAACAGAATCCCTGGAGCTGTTGAAGAGCTGAGTCCACCTAGCTTCCTAAGGAAGGGTGCAGCGAGTTGCCCTACACTCTGATTACATAGAGTGACTGGGAAAGGCTTCTAGGTCTGGATGTTTCTTAGAAGAGCAAAGAAGACTGCTGGTACTCACTGTATTTCTATGAAAAAGGGTGCCTACACGAGGGTGCCTTGTGTCTGGTAAGTGAAGAAACATTCAAGTAAAGCAGAACTTCCAATACGACATAATGGAAACTGCTAAGCGCTTCCGCTTCCGCAAGGCTTTTCAGGCCTTAGCTTGAGGCAAACACTCACGTCAAGTTTCCCTGTAGCTCTAGAGCAGGACAGCAGGAGCTCCCACCCATGCTATGGAAGCACCGTGTTTCCTTAGAGAAAACTCCTTTTCTTTCGAGAGGGCTGCCTACAGTGACCAGAAGCCAGGTAAAAACAGTGTTATTTAGGATTCTTCAGGGAAGCATGTTTAGAGATTTAACATGGGAAAGCAAGGCTTGTGCCATCAGGTCTCCTTCTCGGGTTAACATGCAGCCGAAACCCTTCTGATTCCTAACAAGTCAATAGAGACTCTAGCCAAACCCTGGTCCCTTGCTGAATCAACTTTTCTTCACAGGGTTTTCTGCATGCATCGAACTCCCTCATTCGTGGAACGCTCTATGTAACCCTTCGGGCCTAAACCTAGTCTAAAGTCCTGCAGTGTAACAGGAAAAACTTTGCTTAGATTCCAGTAGGAATGCAAGCCTCCTTTCTCCTGTAGGTATGGGGTCCTTGGGTAAGAGTTCCTAGAAGAAGGCGAAGCAGATTGTGTTTCTTAGTGTAGCTCCAATGAGAGCAATGAGGCAGACTTCCATGGCATGTATGTCGTGAGAGAACAGAATCCCTGGAGCTGTTGAAGAGCTGAGTCCACCTAGCTTTCTAAGGAAGGGTGCAGCGAGTTGCCTTAAACTCTGAATACATAGTGTGACTGGGAAAGTCTTCTAGGTCGGGATGTTTCTTAGAAGGGTAAAGGAGACTGCTGGTACTCACTGTAGTTGTACGAAAAAGGGTGCCTACACTAGGGTGCCTAGTGTCTGGTAGAGTGAAGAAACGTTCAAGTAAAGCAGAACTTCCAATACGACATAATGGAAAATGCTAAGCGCTTTCGCTTCAGCAGGGCTTTTCAGGCCTTAGCTTGAGGCAAGGACTCACGTCAAGTTACCCTGTAGCTCTAGAGCATGACAGGAGGAACTCCCACCCATGCTAGGGAAGCACCGTGTTTCCTTAGAGAAACTCCTTTTCTTTCCAGAGGGCTGCCCACAGTGAATCGAGGCCAGTCAAAACAGTGTTATTTAGGTATCTCAGGCTGGCGTGGCTAGAGATTTAAAATGGGAACGCAAGGCTTAGGCATTCAAGTCTTCTTTTCCGGTGAACATGCACCCGGACACCTTCTTATATCTAAGAAGTCCAAAGAGACTCTAGCTACACCCTGGTCCCTTGCTGAATCAACTTTTCTTCACAGAGTGTTCTGCATATATGGAACTCCCTCATCCTTGGAACGTTCTATGTATGCTATAGGGCCGAAGCCTATTCTAAAGTCCTGCAGTGTAAAAGGAAAAACTGTGCTTTGGTTCCAGTAGGAATGCAAGCCTCCTTTCTCCTGTAGGTATGGGGTCATTGGGTACGAGTTCCTAGAGGTAGGCGAAGCAGATTGTGTATCTTAGTGAAGCTCCACAGAGGGCAATGAGGCAGACTTCCATGGCATGTAGGACGTGAGAGAACAGAATCCCTGGAGCTGTTGAAGAGCTGAGTCCACCTAGCTTCCTAAGGAAGGGTGCAGCGAGTTGCCCTACACTCTGATTACATAGAGTGACTGGGAAAGGCTTCTAGGTCTGGATGTTTCTTAGAAGAGCAAAGAAGACTGCTGGTACTCACTGTATTTCTACGAAAAAGGGTGCCTACACGAGGGTGCCTTGTGTCTGGAAAGTGAAGAAACATTCAAGTAAAGCAGAACTTCCAATACGACATAATGGAAACTGCTAAGCGCTTTCGCTTCCGCAAGGCTTTTCAGGCCTTAGCTTGAGGCAAACACTCACGTCAAGTTTCCCTGTAGCTCTAGAGCAGGACAGCAGGAGCTCCCACCCATGCTATGGAAGCACCGTGTTTCCTTAGAGAAAACTCCTTTTCTTTCGAGAGGGCTGCCTACAGTGACCAGAAGCCAGGTAAAAACAGTGTTATTTAGGATTCTTCAGGGAAGCATGTTTAGAGATTTAACATGGGAAAGCAAGGCTTGTGCCATCAGGTCTCCTTCTCGGGTTAACATGCAGCCCAAACCCTTCTGATTTCTAACAAGTCAATAGAGACTCTAGCCAAACCCTGGTCCCTTGCTGAATCAACTTTTCTTCACAGGGTTTTCTGCATGTATCGAACTCCCTCATTCTTGGAACGCTCTATGTAACCCTTCGGGCCTAAACCTAGTCTAAAGTCCTGCAGTGTAACAGGAAAAACTTTGCTTAGATTCCAGTAGGAATGCAAGCCTCCTTTCTCCTGTAGGTATGGGGTCCTTGGGTAAGAGTTCCTAGAAGAAGGCGAAGCAGATTGTGTTTCTTAGTGTAGCTCCAATGAGAGCAATGAGGCAGACTTCCATGGCATGTAGGACGTGAGAGAACAGAATCCCTGGAGCTGTTGAAGAGCTGAGTCCACCTAGCTTTCTAAGGAAGGGTGCAGCGAGTTGCCTTAAACTCTGAATACATAGTGTGACTGGGAAAGTCTTCTAGGTCGGGATGTTTCTTAGAAGGGTAAAGGAGACTGCTGGTACTCACTGTAGTTGTACGAAAAAGGGTGCCTACACTAGGGTGCCTAGTGTCTAGTAGAGTGAAGAAACGTTCAAGTAAAGCAGAACTTCCAATACGACATAATGGAAAATGCTAAGCGCTTTCGCTTCAGCAGGGCTTTTCAGGCCTTAGCTTGAGGCAAGGACTCACGTCAAGTTACCCTGTAGCTCTAGAGCATGACAGGAGGAACTCCCACCCATGCTATGGAAGCACCGTGTTTCCTTAGAGAAACTCCTTTTCTTTCCAGAGGGCTGCCCACAGTGAATCGAGGCCAGTCAAAACAGTGTTATTTAGGTATCTCAGGCTGGCGTGGCTAGAGATTTAAAATGGGAACGCAAGGCTTAGGCATTCAAGTCTTCTTTTCCGGTGAACATGCACCCGGACACCTTCTTATATCTAAGAAGTCCAAAGAGACTCTAGCTACACCCTGGTCCCTTGCTGAATCAACTTTTCTTCACAGAGTGTTCTGCATATATGGAACTCCCTCATCCTTGGAACGTTCTATGTATGCTATAGGGCCGAAGCCTATTCTAAAGTCCTGCAGTGTAAAAGGAAAAACTGTGCTTTGGTTCCAGTAGGAATGCAAGCCTCCTTTCTCCTGTAGGTATGGGGTCATTGGGTACGAGTTCCTAGAGGTAGGCGAAGCAGATTGTGTATCTTAGTGAAGCTCCACAGAGGGCAATGAGGCAGACTTCCATGGCATGTAGGACGTGAGAGAACAGAATCCCTGGAGCTGTTGAAGAGCTGAGTCCACCTAGCTTCCTAAGGAAGGGTGCAGCGAGTTGCCCTACACTCTGATTACATAGAGTGACTGGGAAAGGCTTCTAGGTCTGGATGTTTCTTAGAAGAGCAAAGAAGACTGCTGGTACTCACTGTATTTCTACGAAAAAGGGTGCCTACACGAGGGTGCCTTGTGTCTGGTAAGTGAAGAAACATTCAAGTAAAGCAGAACTTCCAATACGACATAATGGAAACTGCTAAGCACTTTCGCTTCCGCAAGGCTTTTCAGGCCTTAGCTTGAGGCAAACACTCACGTCAAGTTTCCCTGTAGCTCTAGAGCAGGACAGCAGGAGCTCCCACCCATGCTATGGAAGCACCGTGTTTCCTTAGAGAAAACTCCTTTTCTTTCGAGAGGGCTGCCTACAGAGACCAGAAGCCAGGTAAAAACAGTGTTATTTAGGATTCTTCAGGGAAGCATGTTTAGAGATTTAACATGGGAAAGCAAGGCTTGTGCCATCAGGTCTCCTTCTCGGGTTAACATGCAGCCGAAACCCTTCTGATTTCTAACAAGTCAATAGAGACTCTAGCCAAACCCTGGTCCCTTGCTGAATCAACTTTTCTTCACAGGGTTTTCTGCATGTATCGAACTCCCTCATTCTTGGAACACTCTATGTAACCCTTTGGGCCTAAACCTAGTCTAAAGTCCTGCAGTGTAACAGGAAAAATTTTGCTTAGATTCCAGTAGGAATGCAAGCCTCCTTTCTCCTGTAGGTATGGGGTCCTTGGGTAAGAGTTCCTAGAAGAAGGCGAAGCAGATTGTGTTTCTTAGTGTAGCTCCAATGAGAGCAATGAGGCAGACTTCCATGGCATGTAGGACGTGAGAGAACAGAATCCCTGGAGCTGTTGAAGAGCTGAGTCCACCTAGCTTTCTAAGGAAGGGTGCAGCGAGTTGCCTTAAACTCTGAATACATAGTGTGACTGGGAAAGGCTTCTAGGTCGGGATGTTTCTTAGAAGGGTAAAGGAGACTGCTGGTACTCACTGTAGTTGTACGAAAAAGGGTGCCTACACTAGGGTGCCTAGTGTCTGGTAGAGTGAAGAAACGTTCAAGTAAAGCAGAACTTCCAATACGACATAATGGAAAATGCTAAGCGCTTTCGCTTCAGCAGGGCTTTTCAGGCCTTAGCTTGAGGCAAGGACTCACGTCAAGTTACCCTGTAGCTCTAGAGCATGACAGGAGGAACTCCCACCCATGCTATGGAAGCACCGTGTTTCCTTAGAGAAACTCCTTTTCTTTCCAGAGGGCTGCCCACAGTGAATCGAGGCCAGTCAAAACAGTGTTATTTAGGTATCTCAGGCTGGCGTGGCTAGAGATTTAAAATGGGAACGCAAGGCTTAGGCATTCAAGTCGTCTTTTCCGGTGAACATGCACCCGGACACCTTCTTATGTCTAAGAAGTCCAAAGAGATTCTAGCTACACCCTGGTCCCTTGCTGAATCAACTTTTCTTCACAGAGTGTTCTGCATATATGGAACTCCCTCATCCTTGGAACGTTCTATGTATGCTATAGGGCCGAAGCCTATTCTAAAGTCCTGCAGTGTAAAAGGAAAAACTGTGCTTTGGTTCCAGTAGGAATGCAAGCCTCCTTTCTCCTGTAGGTATGGGGTCATTGGGTACGAGTTCCTAGAGGTAGGCGAAGCAGATTGTGTATCTTAGTGAAGCTCCACAGAGGGCAATGAGGCAGACTTCCATGGCATGTAGGACGTGAGAGAACAGAATCCCTGGAGCTGTTGAAGAGCTGAGTCCACCTAGCTTCCTAAGGAAGGGTGCAGCGAGTTGCCCTACACTCTGATTACATAGAGTGACTGGGAAAGGCTTCTAGGTCTGGATGTTTCTTAGAAGAGCAAAGAAGACTGCTGGTACTCACTGTATTTCTATGAAAAAGGGTGCCTACACGAGGGTGCCTTGTGTCTGGTAAGTGAAGAAACATTCAAGTAAAGCAGAACTTCCAATACGACATAATGGAAACTGCTAAGCGCTTCCGCTTCCGCAAGGCTTTTCAGGCCTTAGCTTGAGGCAAACACTCACGTCAAGTTTCCCTGTAGCTCTAGAGCAGGACAGCAGGAGCTCCCACCCATGCTATGGAAGCACCGTGTTTCCTTAGAGAAAACTCCTTTTCTTTCGAGAGGGCTGCCTACAGTGACCAGAAGCCAGGTAAAAACAGTGTTATTTAGGATTCTTCAGGGAAGCATGTTTAGAGATTTAACATGGGAAAGCAAGGCTTGTGCCATCAGGTCTCCTTCTCGGGTTAACATGCAGCCGAAACCCTTCTGATTCCTAACAAGTCAATAGAGACTCTAGCCAAACCCTGGTCCCTTGCTGAATCAACTTTTCTTCACAGGGTTTTCTGCATGCATCGAACTCCCTCATTCGTGGAACGCTCTATGTAACCCTTCGGGCCTAAACCTAGTCTAAAGTCCTGCAGTGTAACAGGAAAAACTTTGCTTAGATTCCAGTAGGAATGCAAGCCTCCTTTCTCCTGTAGGTATGGGGTCCTTGGGTAAGAGTTCCTAGAAGAAGGCGAAGCAGATTGTGTTTCTTAGTGTAGCTCCAATGAGAGCAATGAGGCAGACTTCCATGGCATGTATGTCGTGAGAGAACAGAATCCCTGGAGCTGTTGAAGAGCTGAGTCCACCTAGCTTTCTAAGGAAGGGTGCAGCGAGTTGCCTTAAACTCTGAATACATAGTGTGACTGGGAAAGTCTTCTAGGTCGGGATGTTTCTTAGAAGGGTAAAGGAGACTGCTGGTACTCACTGTAGTTGTACGAAAAAGGGTGCCTACACTAGGGTGCCTAGTGTCTGGTAGAGTGAAGAAACGTTCAAGTAAAGCAGAACTTCCAATACGACATAATGGAAAATGCTAAGCGCTTTCGCTTCAGCAGGGCTTTTCAGGCCTTAGCTTGAGGCAAGGACTCACGTCAAGTTACCCTGTAGCTCTAGAGCATGACAGGAGGAACTCCCACCCATGCTAGGGAAGCACCGTGTTTCCTTAGAGAAACTCCTTTTCTTTCCACAGGGCTGCCCACAGTGAATCGAGGCCAGTCAAAACAGTGTTATTTAGGTATCTCAGGCTGGCGTGGCTAGAGATTTAAAATGGGAACGCAAGGCTTAGGCATTCAAGTCTTCTTTTCCGGTGAACATGCACCCGGACACCTTCTTATATCTAAGAAGTCCAAAGAGACTCTAGCTACACCCTGGTCCCTTGCTGAATCAACTTTTCTTCACAGAGTGTTCTGCATATATGGAACTCCCTCATCCTTGGAACGTTCTATGTATGCTATAGGGCCGAAGCCTATTCTAAAGTCCTGCAGTGTAAAAGGAAAAACTGTGCTTTGGTTCCAGTAGGAATGCAAGCCTCCTTTCTCCTGTAGGTATGGGGTCATTGGGTACGAGTTCCTAGAGGTAGGCGAAGCAGATTGTGTATCTTAGTGAAGCTCCACAGAGGGCAATGAGGCAGACTTCCATGGCATGTAGGACGTGAGAGAACAGAATCCCTGGAGCTGTTGAAGAGCTGAGTCCACCTAGCTTCCTAAGGAAGGGTGCAGCGAGTTGCCCTACACTCTGATTACATAGAGTGACTGGGAAAGGCTTCTAGGTCTGGATGTTTCTTAGAAGAGCAAAGAAGACTGCTGGTACTCACTGTATTTCTACGAAAAAGGGTGCCTACACGAGGGTGCCTTGTGTCTGGAAAGTGAAGAAACATTCAAGTAAAGCAGAACTTCCAATACGACATAATGGAAACTGCTAAGCGCTTTCGCTTCCGCAAGGCTTTTCAGGCCTTAGCTTGAGGCAAACACTCACGTCAAGTTTCCCTGTAGCTCTAGAGCAGGACAGCAGGAGCTCCCACCCATGCTATGGAAGCACCGTGTTTCCTTAGAGAAAACTCCTTTTCTTTCGAGAGGGCTGCCTACAGTGACCAGAAGCCAGGTAAAAACAGTGTTATTTAGGATTCTTCAGGGAAGCATGTTTAGAGATTTAACATGGGAAAGCAAGGCTTGTGCCATCAGGTCTCCTTCTCGGGTTAACATGCAGCCCAAACCCTTCTGATTTCTAACAAGTCAATAGAGACTCTAGCCAAACCCTGGTCCCTTGCTGAATCAACTTTTCTTCACAGGGTTTTCTGCATGTATCGAACTCCCTCATTCTTGGAACGCTCTATGTAACCCTTCGGGCCTAAACCTAGTCTAAAGTCCTGCAGTGTAACAGGAAAAACTTTGCTTAGATTCCAGTAGGAATGCAAGCCTCCTTTCTCCTGTAGGTATGGGGTCCTTGGGTAAGAGTTCCTAGAAGAAGGCGAAGCAGATTGTGTTTCTTAGTGTAGCTCCAATGAGAGCAATGAGGCAGACTTCCATGGCATGTAGGACGTGAGAGAACAGAATCCCTGGAGCTGTTGAAGAGCTGAGTCCACCTAGCTTTCTAAGGAAGGGTGCAGCGAGTTGCCTTAAACTCTGAATACATAGTGTGACTGGGAAAGTCTTCTAGGTCGGGATGTTTCTTAGAAGGGTAAAGGAGACTGCTGGTACTCACTGTAGTTGTACGAAAAAGGGTGCCTACACTAGGGTGCCTAGTGTCTAGTAGAGTGAAGAAACGTTCAAGTAAAGCAGAACTTCCAATACGACATAATGGAAAATGCTAAGCGCTTTCGCTTCAGCAGGGCTTTTCAGGCCTTAGCTTGAGGCAAGGACTCACGTCAAGTTACCCTGTAGCTCTAGAGCATGACAGGAGGAACTCCCACCCATGCTAGGGAAGCACCGTGTTTCCTTAGAGAAACTCCTTTTCTTTCCAGAGGGCTGCCCACAGTGAATCGAGGCCAGTCAAAACAGTGTTATTTAGGTATCTCAGGCTGGCGTGGCTAGAGATTTAAAATGGGAACGCAAGGCTTAGGCATTCAAGTCTTCTTTTCCGGTGAACATGCACCCGGACACCTTCTTATATCTAAGAAGTCCAAAGAGACTCTAGCTACACCCTGGTCCCTTGCTGAATCAACTTTTCTTCACAGAGTGTTCTGCATATATGGAACTCCCTCATCCTTGGAACGTTCTATGTATGCTATAGGGCCGAAGCCTATTCTAAAGTCCTGCAGTGTAAAAGGAAAAACTGTGCTTTGGTTCCAGTAGGAATGCAAGCCTCCTTTCTCCTGTAGGTATGGGGTCATTGGGTACGAGTTCCTAGAGGTAGGCGAAGCAGATTGTGTATCTTAGTGAAGCTCCACAGAGGGCAATGAGGCAGACTTCCATGGCATGTAGGACGTGAGAGAACAGAATCCCTGGAGCTGTTGAAGAGCTGAGTCCACCTAGCTTCCTAAGGAAGGGTGCAGCGAGTTGCCCTACACTCTGATTACATAGAGTGACTGGGAAAGGCTTCTAGGTCTGGATGTTTCCTAGAAGAGCAAAGAAGACTGCTGGTACTCACTGTATTTCTACGAAAAAGGGTGCCTACACGAGGGTGCCTTGTGTCTGGTAAGTGAAGAAACATTCAAGTAAAGCAGAACTTCCAATACGACATAATGGAAACTGCTAAGCGCTTTCGCTTCCGCAAGGCTTTTCAGGCCTTAGCTTGAGGCAAACACTCACGTCGTTTCCCTGTAGCTCTAGAGCAGGACAGCAGGAGCTCCCACCCATGCTATGGAAGCACCGTGTTTCCTTAGAGAAAACTCCTTTTCTTTCGAGAGGGCTGCCTACAGTGACCAGAAGCCAGGTAAAAACAGTGTTATTTAGGATTCTTCAGGGAAGCATGTTTAGAGATTTAACATGGGAAAGCAAGGCTTGTGCCATCAGGTCTCCTTCTCGGGTTAACATGCAGCCGAAACCCTTCTGATTTCTAACAAGTCAATAGAGACTCTAGCCAAATCCTGGTCCCTTGCTGAATCAACTTTTCTTCACAGGGTTTTCTGCATGTATCGAACTCCCTCATTCTTGGAACGCTCTATGTAACCCTTCGGGCCTAAACCTAGTCTAAAGTCCTGCAGTGTAACAGGAAAAACTTTGCTTAGATTCCAGTAGGAATGCAAGCCTCCTTTCTCCTGTAGGTATGGGGTCCTTGGGTAAGAGTTCCTAGAAGAAGGCGAAGCAGATTGTGTTTCTTAGTGTAGCTCCAATGAGAGCAATGAGGCAGACTTCCATGGCATGTAGGACGTGAGAGAACAGAATCCCTGGAGCTGTTGAAGAGCTGAGTCCACCTAGCTTTCTAAGGAAGGGTGCAGCGAGTTGCCTTAAACTCTGAATACATAGTGTGACTGGGAAAGGCTTCTAGGTCGTGATGTTTCTTAGAAGGGTAAAGGAGACTGCTGGTACTCACTGTAGTTGTACTAAAAAGGGTGCCTACACTAGGGTGCCTAGTGTCTGGTAGAGTGAAGAAACGTTCAAGTAAAGCAGAACTTCCAATACGACATAATGGAAAATGCTAAGCGCTTTCGCTTCAGCAGGGCTTTTCAGGCCTTAGCTTGAGGCAAGGACTCACGTCAAGTTACCCTGTAGCTCTAGAGCATGACAGGAGGAACTCCCACCCATGCTAGGGAAGCACCGTGTTTCCTTAGAGAAACTCCTTTTCTTTCCAGAGGGCTGCCCACAGTGAATCGAGGCCAGTCAAAACAGTGTTATTTAGGTATCTCAGGCTGGCGTGGCTAGAGATTTAAAATGGGAACGCAAGGCTTAGGCATTCAAGTCGTCTTTTCCGGTGAACATGCACCCGGACACCTTCTTATGTCTAAGAAGTCCAAAGAGATTCTAGCTACACCCTGGTCCCTTGCTGAATCAACTTTTCTTCACAGAGTGTTCTGCATATATGGAACTCCCTCATCCTTGGAACGTTCTATGTATGCTATAGGGCCGAAGCCTATTCTAAAGTCCTGCAGTGTAAAAGGAAAAACTGTGCTTTGGTTCCAGTAGGAATGCAAGCCTCCTTTCTCCTGTAGGTATGGGGTCATTGGGTACGAGTTCCTAGAGGTAGGCGAAGCAGATTGTGTATCTTAGTGAAGCTCCACAGAGGGCAATGAGGCAGACTTCCATGGCATGTAGGACGTGAGAGAACAGAATCCCTGGAGCTGTTGAAGAGCTGAGTCCACCTAGCTTCCTAAGGAAGGGTGCAGCGAGTTGCCCTACACTCTGATTACATAGAGTGACTGGGAAAGGCTTCTAGGTCTGGATGTTTCTTAGAAGAGCAAAGAAGACTGCTGGTACTCACTGTATTTCTATGAAAAAGGGTGCCTACACGAGGGTGCCTTGTGTCTGGTAAGTGAAGAAACATTCAAGTAAAGCAGAACTTCCAATACGACATAATGGAAACTGCTAAGCGCTTCCGCTTCCGCAAGGCTTTTCAGGCCTTAGCTTGAGGCAAACACTCACGTCAAGTTTCCCTGTAGCTCTAGAGCAGGACAGCAGGAGCTCCCACCCATGCTATGGAAGCACCGTGTTTCCTTAGAGAAAACTCCTTTTCTTTCGAGAGGGCTGCCTACAGTGACCAGAAGCCAGGTAAAAACAGTGTTATTTAGGATTCTTCAGGGAAGCATGTTTAGAGATTTAACATGGGAAAGCAAGGCTTGTGCCATCAGGTCTCCTTCTCGGGTTAACATGCAGCCGAAACCCTTCTGATTCCTAACAAGTCAATAGAGACTCTAGCCAAACCCTGGTCCCTTGCTGAATCAACTTTTCTTCACAGGGTTTTCTGCATGCATCGAACTCCCTCATTCGTGGAACGCTCTATGTAACCCTTCGGGCCTAAACCTAGTCTAAAGTCCTGCAGTGTAACAGGAAAAACTTTGCTTAGATTCCAGTAGGAATGCAAGCCTCCTTTCTCCTGTAGGTATGGGGTCCTTGGGTAAGAGTTCCTAGAAGAAGGCGAAGCAGATTGTGTTTCTTAGTGTAGCTCCAATGAGAGCAATGAGGCAGACTTCCATGGCATGTATGTCGTGAGAGAACAGAATCCCTGGAGCTGTTGAAGAGCTGAGTCCACCTAGCTTTCTAAGGAAGGGTGCAGCGAGTTGCCTTAAACTCTGAATACATAGTGTGACCGGGAAAGTCTTCTAGGTCTGGATGTTTCTTAGAAGGGTAAAGGAGACTGCTGGTACTCACTGTAGTTGTACGAAAAAGGGTGCCTACACTAGGGTGCCTAGTGTCTGGTAGAGTGAAGAAACGTTCAAGTAAAGCAGAACTTCCAATACGACATAATGGAAAATGCTAAGCGCTTTCGCTTCAGCAGGGCTTTTCAGGCCTTAGCTTGAGGCAAGGACTCACGTCAAGTTACCCTGTAGCTCTAGAGCATGACAGGAGGAACTCCCACCCATGCTAGGGAAGCACCGTGTTTCCTTAGAGAAACTCCTTTTCTTTCCAGAGGGCTGCCCACAGTGAATCGAGGCCAGTCAAAACAGTGTTATTTAGGTATCTCAGGCTGGCGTGGCTAGAGATTTAAAATGGGAACGCAAGGCTTAGGCATTCAAGTCTTCTTTTCCGGTGAACATGCACCCGGACACCTTCTTATGTCTAAGAAGTCCAAAGAGACTCTAGCTACACCCTGGTCCCTTGCTGAATCAACTTTTCTTCACAGAGTGTTCTGCATATATGGAACTCCCTCATCCTTGGAACGTTCTATGTATGCTATAGGGCCGAAGCCTATTCTAAAGTCCTGCAGTGTAAAAGGAAAAACTGTGCTTTGGTTCCAGTAGGAATGCAAGCCTCCTTTCTCCTGTAGGTATGGGGTCATTGGGTACGAGTTCCTAGAGGTAGGCGAAGCAGATTGTGTATCTTAGTGAAGCTCCACAGAGGGCAATGAGGCAGACTTCCATGGCATGTAGGACGTGAGAGAACAGAATCCCTGGAGCTGTTGAAGAGCTGAGTCCACCTAGCTTCCTAAGGAAGGGTGCAGCGAGTTGCCCTACACTCTGATTACATAGAGTGACTGGGAAAGGCTTCTAGGTCTGGATGTTTCTTAGAAGAGCAAAGAAGACTGCTGGTACTCACTGTATTTCTACGATAAAGGGTGCCTACACGAGGGTGCCTTGTATCTGGTAAGTGAAGAAACATTCAAGTAAAGCAGAACTTGGAATACGACATAATGGAAACTGCTAAGCGCTTCCGCTTCTGCAAGGCTTTTCAGGCCTTAGCTTGAGGCAAACACTCACGTCAAGTTTCCCTGTAGCTCTAGAGCAGGACAGCAGGAGCTCCCACCCATGCTATGGAAGCACCGTGTTTCCTTAGAGAAAACTCCTTTTCTTTCGAGAGGGCTGCCTACAGTGACCAGAAGCCAGGTAAAAACAGTGTTATTTAGGATTCTTCAGGGAAGCATGTTGAGAGATTTAACATGGGAAAGCAAGGCTTGTGCCATCAGGTCTCCTTCTCGGGTTAACATGCAGCCCAAACCCTTCTGATTTCTAACAAGTCAATAGAGACTCTAGCCAAACCCTGGTCCCTTGCTGAATCAACTTTTCTTCACAGGGTTTTCTGCATGTATCGAACTCCCTCATTCTTGGAACGCTCTATGTAACCCTTCGGGCCTAAACCTAGTCTAAAGTCCTGCAGTGTAACAGGAAAAACTTTGCTTAGATTCCAGTAGGAATGCAAGCCTCCTTTCTCCTGTAGGTATGGGGTCCTTGGGTAAGAGTTCCTAGAAGAAGGCGAAGCAGATTGTGTTTCTTAGTGTAGTTCCAATGAGAGCAATGAGGCAGACTTCCATGGCATGTAGGTCGTGAGAGAACAGAATCCCTGGAGCTGTTGAAGAGCTGAGTCCACCTAGCTTTCTAAGGAAGGGTGAAGCGAGTTGCCTTAAACTCTGAATACATAGTGTGACTGGGAAAGGCTTCTAGGTCGGGATGTTTCTTAGAAGGGTAAAGGAGACTGCTGGTACTCACTGTAGTTGTACGAAAAAGGGTGCCTACACTAGGTTGCCTAGTGTCTGGTAGAGTGAAGAAACGTTCAAGTAAAGCAGAACTTCCAATACGACATAATGGAAAATGCTAAGCGCTTTCGCTTCAGCAGGGCTTTTCAGGCCTTAGCTTGAGGCAAGGACTCACGTCAAGTTACCCTGTAGCTCTAGAGCATGACACGAGGAACTCCCACCCATGCAAGGGAAGCACCGTGTTTCCTTAGAGAAACTCCTTTTCTTTCCAGAGGGCTGCCCACAGTGAATCGAGGCCAGTCAAAACAGTGTTATTTAGGTATCTCAGGCTGGCGTGGCTAGAGATTTAAAATGGGAACGCAAGGCTTAGGCATTCAAGTCTTCTTTTCCGGTGAACATGCACCCGGACACCTTCTTATATCTAAGAAGTCCAAAGAGACTCTAGCTACACCCTGGTCCCTTGCTGAATCAACTTTTCTTCACAGAGTGTTCTGCATATATGGAACTCCCTCATCCTTGGAACGTTCTATGTATGCTATAGGGCCGAAGCCTATTCTAAAGTCCTGCAGTGTAAAAGGAAAAACTGTGCTTTGGTTCCAGTAGGAATGCAAGCCTCCTTTCTCCTGTAGGTATGGGGTCATTGGGTACGAGTTCCTAGAGGTAGGCGAAGCAGATTGTGTATCTTAGTGAAGCTCCACAGAGGGCAATGAGGCAGACTTCCATGGCATGTAGGACGTGAGAGAACAGAATCCCTGGAGCTGTTGAAGAGCTGAGTCCACCTAGCTTCCTAAGGAAGGGTGCAGCGAGTTGCCCTACACTCTGATTACATAGAGTGACTGGGAAAGGCTTCTAGGTCTGGATGTTTCTTAGAAGAGCAAAGAAGACTGCTGGTACTCACTGTATTTCTACGAAAAAGGGTGCCTACACGAGGGTGCCTTGTGTCTGGTAAGTGAAGAAACATTCAAGTAAAGCAGAACTTCCAATACGACATAATGGAAACTGCTAAGCGCTTTCGCTTCCGCAAGGCTTTTCAGGCCTTAGCTTGAGGCAAACACTCACGTCAAGTTTCCCTGTAGCTCTAGAGCAGGACAGCAGGAGCTCCCACCCATGCTATGGAAGCACCGTGTTTCCTTAGAAAAAACTCCTTTTCTTTCGAGAGGGCTGCCTACAGTGACCAGAAGCCAGGTAAAAACAGTGTTATTTAGGATTCTTCAGGGAAGCATGTTTAGAGATTTAACATGGGAAAGCAAGGCTTGTGCCATCAGGTCTCCTTCTCGGGTTAACATGCAGCCGAAACCCTTCTGATTTCTAACAAGTCAATAGAGACTCTAGCCAAACCCTGGTCCCTTGCTGAATCAACTTTTCTTCACAGGGTTTTCTGCATGTATCGAACTCCCTCATTCTTGGAACACTCTATGTAACCCTTCGGGCCTAAACCTAGTCTAAAGTCCTGCAGTGTAACAGGAAAAATTTTGCTTAGATTCCAGTAGGAATGCAAGCCTCCTTTCTCCTGTAGGTATGGGGTCCTTGGGTAAGAGTTCCTAGAAGAAGGCGAAGCAGATTGTGTTTCTTAGTGTAGCTCCAATGAGAGCAATGAGGCAGACTTCCATGGCATGTAGGACGTGAGAGAACAGAATCCCTGGAGCTGTTGAAGAGCTGAGTCCACCTAGCTTTCTAAGGAAGGGTGCAGCGAGTTGCCTTAAACTCTGAATACATAGTGTGACTGGGAAAGGCTTCTAGGTCGGGATGTTTCTTAGAAGGGTAAAGGAGACTGCTGGTACTCACTGTAGTTGTACGAAAAAGGGTGCCTACACTAGGGTGCCTAGTGTCTGGTAGAGTGAAGAAACGTTCAAGTAAAGCAGAACTTCCAATACTACATAATGGAAAATGCTAAGCGCTTTCGCTTCAGCAGGGCTTTTCAGGCCTTAGCTTGAGGCAAGGACTCACGTCAAGTTACCCTGTAGCTCTAGAGCATGACAGGAGGAACTCCCACCCATGCTATGGAAGCACCGTGTTTCCTTAGAGAAACTCCTTTTCTTTCCAGAGGGCTGCCCACAGTGAATCGAGGCCAGTCAAAACAGTGTTATTTAGGTATCTCAGGCTGGCGTGGCTAGAGATTTAAAATGGGAACGCAAGGCTTAGGCATTCAAGTCGTCTTTTCCGGTGAACATGCACCCGGACACCTTCTTATGTCTAAGAAGTCCAAAGAGATTCTAGCTACACCCTGGTCCCTTGCTGAATCAACTTTTCTTCACAGAGTGTTCTGCATATATGGAACTCCCTCATCCTTGGAACGTTCTATGTATGCTATAGGGCCGAAGCCTATTCTAAAGTCCTGCAGTGTAAAAGGAAAAACTGTGCTTTGGTTCCAGTAGGAATGCAAGCCTCCTTTCTCCTGTAGGTATGGGGTCATTGGGTACGAGTTCCTAGAGGTAGGCGAAGCAGATTGTGTATCTTAGTGAAGCTCCACAGAGGGCAATGAGGCAGACTTCCATGGCATGTAGGACGTGAGAGAACAGAATCCCTGGAGCTGTTGAAGAGCTGAGTCCACCTAGCTTCCTAAGGAAGGGTGCAGCGAGTTGCCCTACACTCTGATTACATAGAGTGACTGGGAAAGGCTTCTAGGTCTGGATGTTTCTTAGAAGAGCAAAGAAGACTGCTGGTACTCACTGTATTTCTATGAAAAAGGGTGCCTACACGAGGGTGCCTTGTGTCTGGTAAGTGAAGAAACATTCAAGTAAAGCAGAACTTCCAATACGACATAATGGAAACTGCTAAGCGCTTCCGCTTCCGCAAGGCTTTTCAGGCCTTAGCTTGAGGCAAACACTCACGTCAAGTTTCCCTGTAGCTCTAGAGCAGGACAGCAGGAGCTCCCACCCATGCTATGGAAGCACCGTGTTTCCTTAGAGAAAACTCCTTTTCTTTCGAGAGGGCTGCCTACAGTGACCAGAAGCCAGGTAAAAACAGTGTTATTTAGGATTCTTCAGGGAAGCATGTTTAGAGATTTAACATGGGAAAGCAAGGCTTGTGCCATCAGGTCTCCTTCTCGGGTTAACATGCAGCCGAAACCCTTCTGATTCCTAACAAGTCAATAGAGACTCTAGCCAAACCCTGGTCCCTTGCTGAATCAACTTTTCTTCACAGGGTTTTCTGCATGCATCGAACTCCCTCATTCGTGGAACGCTCTATGTAACCCTTCGGGCCTAAACCTAGTCTAAAGTCCTGCAGTGTAACAGGAAAAACTTTGCTTAGATTCCAGTAGGAATGCAAGCCTCCTTTCTCCTGTAGGTATGGGGTCCTTGGGTAAGAGTTCCTAGAAGAAGGCGAAGCAGATTGTGTTTCTTAGTGTAGCTCCAATGAGAGCAATGAGGCAGACTTCCATGGCATGTATGTCGTGAGAGAACAGAATCCCTGGAGCTGTTGAAGAGCTGAGTCCACCTAGCTTTCTAAGGAAGGGTGCAGCGAGTTGCCTTAAACTCTGAATACATAGTGTGACTGGGAAAGTCTTCTAGGTCGGGATGTTTCTTAGAAGGGTAAAGGAGACTGCTGGTACTCACTGTAGTTGTACGAAAAAGGGTGCCTACACTAGGGTGCCTAGTGTCTGGTAGAGTGAAGAAACGTTCAAGTAAAGCAGAACTTCCAATACGACATAATGGAAAATGCTAAGCGCTTTCGCTTCAGCAGGGCTTTTCAGGCCTTAGCTTGAGGCAAGGACTCACGTCAAGTTACCCTGTAGCTCTAGAGCATGACAGGAGGAACTCCCACCCATGCTAGGGAAGCACCGTGTTTCCTTAGAGAAACTCCTTTTCTTTCCAGAGGGCTGCCCACAGTGAATCGAGGCCAGTCAAAACAGTGTTATTTAGGTATCTCAGGCTGGCGTGGCTAGAGATTTAAAATGGGAACGCAAGGCTTAGGCATTCAAGTCTTCTTTTCCGGTGAACATGCACCCGGACACCTTCTTATATCTAAGAAGTCCAAAGAGACTCTAGCTACACCCTGGTCCCTTGCTGAATCAACTTTTCTTCACAGAGTGTTCTGCATATATGGAACTCCCTCATCCTTGGAACGTTCTATGTATGCTATAGGGCCGAAGCCTATTCTAAAGTCCTGCAGTGTAAAAGGAAAAACTGTGCTTTGGTTCCAGTAGGAATGCAAGCCTCCTTTCTCCTGTAGGTATGGGGTCATTGGGTACGAGTTCCTAGAGGTAGGCGAAGCAGATTGTGTATCTTAGTGAAGCTCCACAGAGGGCAATGAGGCAGACTTCCATGGCATGTAGGACGTGAGAGAACAGAATCCCTGGAGCTGTTGAAGAGCTGAGTCCACCTAGCTTCCTAAGGAAGGGTGCAGCGAGTTGCCCTACACTCTGATTACATAGAGTGACTGGGAAAGGCTTCTAGGTCTGGATGTTTCTTAGAAGAGCAAAGAAGACTGCTGGTACTCACTGTATTTCTACGAAAAAGGGTGCCTACACGAGGGTGCCTTGTGTCTGGAAAGTGAAGAAACATTCAAGTAAAGCAGAACTTCCAATACGACATAATGGAAACTGCTAAGCGCTTTCGCTTCCGCAAGGCTTTTCAGGCCTTAGCTTGAGGCAAACACTCACGTCAAGTTTCCCTGTAGCTCTAGAGCAGGACAGCAGGAGCTCCCACCCATGCTATGGAAGCACCGTGTTTCCTTAGAGAAAACTCCTTTTCTTTCGAGAGGGCTGCCTACAGTGACCAGAAGCCAGGTAAAAACAGTGTTATTTAGGATTCTTCAGGGAAGCATGTTTAGAGATTTAACATGGGAAAGCAAGGCTTGTGCCATCAGGTCTCCTTCTCGGGTTAACATGCAGCCCAAACCCTTCTGATTTCTAACAAGTCAATAGAGACTCTAGCCAAACCCTGGTCCCTTGCTGAATCAACTTTTCTTCACAGGGTTTTCTGCATGTATCGAACTCCCTCATTCTTGGAACGCTCTATGTAACCCTTCGGGCCTAAACCTAGTCTAAAGTCCTGCAGTGTAACAGGAAAAACTTTGCTTAGATTCCAGTAGGAATGCAAGCCTCCTTTCTCCTGTAGGTATGGGGTCCTTGGGTAAGAGTTCCTAGAAGAAGGCGAAGCAGATTGTGTTTCTTAGTGTAGCTCCAATGAGAGCAATGAGGCAGACTTCCATGGCATGTAGGACGTGAGAGAACAGAATCCCTGGAGCTGTTGAAGAGCTGAGTCCACCTAGCTTTCTAAGGAAGGGTGCAGCGAGTTGCCTTAAACTCTGAATACATAGTGTGACTGGGAAAGGCTTCTAGGTCGGGATGTTTCTTAGAAGGGTAAAGGAGACTGCTGGTACTCACTGTAGTTGTACGAAAAAGGGTGCCTACACTAGGGTGCCTAGTGTCTGGTAGAGTGAAGAAACGTTCAAGTAAAGCAGAACTTCCAATACGACATAATGGAAAATGCTAAGCGCTTTCGCTTCAGCAGGGCTTTTCAGGCCTTAGCTTGAGGCAAGGACTCACGTCAAGTTACCCTGTAGCTCTAGAGCATGACAGGAGGAACTCCCACCCATGCTAGGGAAGCACCGTGTTTCCTTAGAGAAACTCCTTTTCTTTCCAGAGGGCTGCCCACAGTGAATCGAGGCCAGTCAAAACAGTGTTATTTAGGTATCTCAGGCTGGCGTGGCTAGAGATTTAAAATGGGAACGCAAGGCTTAGGCATTCAAGTCTTCTTTTCCGGTGAACATGCACCCGGACACCTTCTTATGTCTAAGAAGTCCAAAGAGACTCTAGCTACACCCTGGTCCCTTGCTGAATCAACTTTTCTTCACAGAGTGTTCTGCATATATGGAACTCCCTCATCCTTGGAACGTTCTATGTATGCTATAGGGCCGAAGCCTATTCTAAAGTCCTGCAGTGTAAAAGGAAAAACTGTGCTTTGGTTCCAGTAGGAATGCAAGCCTCCTTTCTCCTGTAGGTATGGGGTCATTGGGTACGAGTTCCTAGAGGTAGGCGAAGCAGATTGTGTATCTTAGTGAAGCTCCACAGAGGGCAATGAGGCAGACTTCCATGGCATGTAGGACGTGAGAGAACAGAATCCCTGGAGCTGTTGAAGAGCTGAGTCCACCTAGCTTCCTAAGGAAGGGTGCAGCGAGTTGCCCTACACTCTGATTACATAGAGTGACTGGGAAAGGCTTCTAGGTCTGGATGTTTCTTAGAAGAGCAAAGAAGACTGCTGGTACTCACTGTATTTCTACGATAAAGGGTGCCTACACGAGGGTGCCTTGTGTCTGGTAAGTGAAGAAACATTCAAGTAAAGCAGAACTTGGAATACGACATAATGGAAACTGCTAAGCGCTTCCGCTTCTGCAAGGCTTTTCAGGCCTTAGCTTGAGGCAAACACTCACGTCAAGTTTCCCTGTAGCTCTAGAGCAGGACAGCAGGAGCTCCCACCCATGCTATGGAAGCACCGTGTTTCCTTAGAGAAAACTCCTTTTCTTTCGAGAGGGCTGCCTACAGTGACCAGAAGCCAGGTAAAAACAGTGTTATTTAGGATTCTTCAGGGAAGCATGTTTAGAGATTTAACATGGGAAAGCAAGGCTTGTGCCATCAGGTCTCCTTCTCGGGTTAACATGCAGCCCAAACCCTTCTGATTTCTAACAAGTCAATAGAGACTCTAGCCAAACCCTGGTCCCTTGCTGAATCAACTTTTCTTCACAGGGTTTTCTGCATGTATCGAACTCCCTCATTCTTGGAACGCTCTATGTAACCCTTCGGGCGTAAACCTAGTCTAAAGTCCTGCAGTGTAACAGGAAAAACTTTGCTTAGATTCCAGTAGGAATGCAAGCCTCCTTTCTCCTGTAGGTATGGGGTCCTTGGGTAAGAGTTCCTAGAAGAAGGCGAAGCAGATTGTGTTTCTTAGTGTAGTTCCAATGAGAGCAATGAGGCAGACTTCCATGGCATGTAGGTCGTGAGAGAACAGAATCCCTGGAGCTGTTGAAGAGCTGAGTCCACCTAGGTTTCTAAGGAAGGGTGAAGCGAGTTGCCTTAAACTCTGAATACATAGTGTGACTGGGAAAGGCTTCTAGGTCGGGATGTTTCTTAGAAGGGTAAAGGAGACTGCTGGTACTCACTGTAGTTGTACGAAAAAGGGTGCCTACACTAGGTTGCCTAGTGTCTGGTAGAGTGAAGAAACGTTCAAGTAAAGCAGAACTTCCAATACGACATAATGGAAAATGCTAAGCGCTTTCGCTTCAGCAGGGCTTTTCAGGCCTTAGCTTGAGGCAAGGATTCACGTCAAGTTACCCTGTAGCTCTAGAGCATGACAGGAGGAACTCCCACCCATGCTAGGGAAGCTCCGTGTTTCCTTAGAGAAACTCCTTTTCTTTCCAGAGGGCTGCCCACAGTGAATCGAGGCCAGTCAAAACAGTGTTATTTAGGTATCTCAGGCTGGCGTGGCTAGAGATTTAAAATGGGAACGCAAGGCTTAGGCATTCAAGTCTTCTTTTCCGGTGAACATGCACCCGGACACCTTCTTATATCTAAGAAGTCCAAAGAGACTCTAGCTACACCCTGGTCCCTTGCTGAATCAACTTTTCTTCACAGAGTGTTCTGCATATATGGAACTCCCTCATCCTTGGAACGTTCTATGTATGCTATAGGGCCGAAGCCTATTCTAAAGTCCTGCAGTGTAAAAGGAAAAACTGTGCTTTGGTTCCAGTAGGAATGCAAGCCTCCTTTCTCCTGTAGGTATGGGGTCATTGGGTACGAGTTCCTAGAGGTAGGCGAAGCAGATTGTGTATCTTAGTGAAGCTCCACAGAGGGCAATGAGGCAGACTTCCATGGCATGTAGGACGTGAGAGAACAGAATCCCTGGAGCTGTTGAAGAGCTGAGTCCACCTAGCTTCCTAAGGAAGGGTGCAGCGAGTTGCCCTACACTCTGATTACATAGAGTGACTGGGAAAGGCTTCTAGGTCTGGATGTTTCTTAGAAGAGCAAAGAAGACTGCTGGTACTCACTGTATTTCTACGAAAAAGGGTGCCTACACGAGGGTGCCTTGTGTCTGGTAAGTGAAGAAACATTCAAGTAAAGCAGAACTTCCAATACGACATAATGGAAACTGCTAAGCGCTTTCGCTTCCGCAAGGCTTTTCAGGCCTTAGCTTGAGGCAAACACTCACGTCGTTTCCCTGTAGCTCTAGAGCAGGACAGCAGGAGCTCCCACCCATGCTATGGAAGCACCGTGTTTCCTTAGAGAAAACTCCTTTTCTTTCGAGAGGGCTGCCTACAGTGACCAGAAGCCAGGTAAAAACAGTGTTATTTAGGATTCTTCAGGGAAGCATGTTTAGAGATTTAACATGGGAAAGCAAGGCTTGTGCCATCAGGTCTCCTTCTCGGGTTAACATGCAGCCGAAACCCTTCTGATTCCTAACAAGTCAATAGAGACTCTAGCCAAACCCTGGTCCCTTGCTGAATCAACTTTTCTTCACAGGGTTTTCTGCATGCATCGAACTCCCTCATTCGTGGAACGCTCTATGTAACCCTTCGGGCCTAAACCTAGTCTAAAGTCCTGCAGTGTAACAGGAAAAACTTTGCTTAGATTCCAGTAGGAATGCAAGCCTCCTTTCTCCTGTAGGTATGGGGTCCTTGGGTAAGAGTTCCTAGAAGAAGGCGAAGCAGATTGTGTTTCTTAGTGTAGCTCCAATGAGAGCAATGAGGCAGACTTCCATGGCATGTATGTCGTGAGAGAACAGAATCCCTGGAGCTGTTGAAGAGCTGAGTCCACCTAGCTTTCTAAGAAAGGGTGCAGCGAGTTGCCTTAAACTCTGAATACATAGTGTGACTGGGAAAGTCTTCTAGGTCGGGATGTTTCTTAGAAGGGTAAAGGAGACTGCTGGTACTCACTGTAGTTGTACGAAAAAGGGTGCCTACACTAGGGTGCCTAGTGTCTGGTAGAGTGAAGAAACGTTCAAGTAAAGCAGAACTTCCAATACGACATAATGGAAAATGCTAAGCGCTTTCGCTTCAGCAGGGCTTTTCAGGCCTTAGCTTGAGGCAAGGACTCACGTCAAGTTACCCTGTAGCTCTAGAGCATGACAGGAGGAACTCCCACCCATGCTAGGGAAGCACCGTGTTTCCTTAGAGAAACTCCTTTTCTTTCCAGAGGGCTGCCCACAGTGAATCGAGGCCAGTCAAAACAGTGTTATTTAGGTATCTCAGGCTGGCGTGGCTAGAGATTTAAAATGGGAACGCAAGGCTTAGGCATTCAAGTCTTCTTTTCCGGTGAACATGCACCCGGACACCTTCTTATATCTAAGAAGTCCAAAGAGACTCTAGCTACACCCTGGTCCCTTGCTGAATCAACTTTTCTTCACAGAGTGTTCTGCATATATGGAACTCCCTCATCCTTGGAACGTTCTATGTATGCTATAGGGCCGAAGCCTATTCTAAAGTCCTGCAGTGTAAAAGGAAAAACTGTGCTTTGGTTCCAGTAGGAATGCAAGCCTCCTTTCTCCTGTAGGTATGGGGTCATTGGGTACGAGTTCCTAGAGGTAGGCGAAGCAGATTGTGTATCTTAGTGAAGCTCCACAGAGGGCAATGAGGCAGACTTCCATGGCATGTAGGACGTGAGAGAACAGAATCCCTGGAGCTGTTGAAGAGCTGAGTCCACCTAGCTTCCTAAGGAAGGGTGCAGCGAGTTGCCCTACACTCTGATTACATAGAGTGACTGGGAAAGGCTTCTAGGTCTGGATGTTTCTTAGAAGAGCAAAGAAGACTGCTGGTACTCACTGTATTTCTACGAAAAAGGGTGCCTACACGAGGGTGCCTTGTGTCTGGTAAGTGAAGAAACATTCAAGTAAAGCAGAACTTCCAATACGACATAATGGAAACTGCTAAGCGCTTTCGCTTCCGCAAGGCTTTTCAGGCCTTAGCTTGAGGCAAACACTCACGTCAAGTTTCCCTGTAGCTCTAGAGCAGGACAGCAGGAGCTCCCACCCATGCTATGGAAGCACCGTGTTTCCTTAGAGAAAACTCCTTTTCTTTCGAGAGGGCTGCCTACAGTGACCAGAAGCCAGGTAAAAACAGTGTTATTTAGGATTCTTCAGGGAAGCATGTTTAGAGATTTAACATGGGAAAGCAAGGCTTGTGCCATCAGGTCTCCTTCTCGGGTTAACATGCAGCCCAAACCCTTCTGATTTCTAACAAGTCAATAGAGACTCTAGCCAAACCCTGGTCCCTTGCTGAATCAACTTTTCATCACAGGGTTTTCTGCATGTATCGAACTCCCTCATTCTTGGAACGCTCTATGTAACCCTTCGGGCCTAAACCTAGTCTAAAGTCCTGCAGTGTAACAGGAAAAACTTTGCTTAGATTCCAGTAGGAATGCAAGCCTCCTTTCTCCTGTAGGTATGGGGTCCTTGGGTAAGAGTTCCTAGAAGAAGGCGAAGCAGATTGTGTTTCTTAGTGTAGCTCCAATGAGAGCAATGAGGCAGACTTCCATGGCATGTAGGACGTGAGAGAACAGAATCCCTGGAGCTGTTGAAGAGCTGAGTCCACCTAGCTTTCTAAGGAAGGGTGCAGCGAGTTGCCTTAAACTCTGAATACATAGTGTGACTGGGAAAGGCTTCTAGGTCGGGATGTTTCTTAGAAGGGTAAAGGAGACTGCTGGTACTCACTGTAGTTGTACGAAAAAGGGTGCCTACACTAGGGTGCCTAGTGTCTGGTAGAGTGAAGAAACGTTCAAGTAAAGCAGAACTTCCAATCCGACATAATGGAAAATGCTAAGCGCTTTCGCTTCAGCAGGGCTTTTCAGGCCTTAGCTTGAGGCAAGGACTCACGTCAAGTTACCCTGTAGCTCTAGAGCATGACAGGAGGAACTCCCACCCATGCTATGGAAGCACCGTGTTTCCTTAGAGAAACTCCTTTTCTTTCCAGAGGGCTGCCCACAGTGAATCGAGGCCAGTCAAAACAGTGTTATTTAGGTATCTCAGGCTGGCGTGGCTAGAGATTTAAAATGGGAACGCAAGGCTTAGGCATTCAAGTCTTCTTTTCCGGTGAACATGCACCCGGACACCTTCTTATGTCTAAGAAGTCCAAAGAGACTCTAGCTACACCCTGGTCCCTTGCTGAATCAACTTTTCTTCACAGAGTGTTCTGCATATATGGAACTCCCTCATCCTTGGGACGTTCTATGTATGCTATAGGGCCGAAGCCTATTCTAAAGTCCTGCAGTGTAAATGGAAAAACTGTGCTTTGGTTCCAGTAGGAATGCAAGCCTCCTTTCTCCTGTAGGTACGGGGTCATTGGGTAAGAGTTCCTAGAGGTAGGCGAAGCAGATTGTGTATCTTAGTGAAGCTCCACAGAGGGCAATGAGGCAGACTTCCATGGCATGTAGGACGTGAGAGAACAGAATCCCTGGAGCTGTTGAAGAGCTGAGTCCACCTAGCTTCCTAAGGAAGGGTGCAGCGAGTTGCCCTACACTCTGATTACATAGAGTGACTGGGAAAGGCTTCTAGGTCTGGATGTTTCTTAGAAGAGCAAAGAAGACTGCTGGTACTCACTGTATTTCTACGAAAAAGGGTGCCTACACGAGGTTGCCTTGTGTCTGGTAAGTGAAGAAACATTCAAGTAAAGCAGAACTTGGAATACGACATAATGGAAACTGCTAAGCGCTTCCGCTTCCGCAAGGCTTTTCAGGCCTTAGCTTGAGGCAAACACTCACGTCAATTTTCCCTGTAGCTCTAGAGCAGGACAGCAGGAGCTCCCACCCATGCTATGGAAGCACCGTGTTTCCTTAGAGAAAACTCCTTTTCTTTCGAGAGGGCTGCCTACAGTGACCAGAAGCCAGGTAAAAACAGTGTTATTTAGGATTCTTCAGGGAAGCATGTTTAGAGATTTAACATGGGAAAGCAAGGCTTGTGCCATCAGGTCTCCTTCTCGGGTTAACATGCAGCCGAAACCCTTCTGATTCCTAACAAGTCAATAGAGACTCTAGCCAAACCCTGGTCCCTTGCTGAATCAACTTTTCTTCACAGGGTTTTCTGCATGCATCGAACTCCCTCATTCGTGGAACGCTCTATGTAACCCTTCGGGCCTAAACCTAGTCTAAAGTCCTGCAGTGTAACAGGAAAAACTTTGCTTAGATTCCAGTAGGAATGCAAGCCTCCTTTCTCCTGTAGGTATGGGGTCCTTGGGTAAGAGTTCCTAGAAGAAGGCGAAGCAGATTGTGTTTCTTAGTGTAGCTCCAATGAGAGCAATGAGGCAGACTTCCATGGCATGTATGTCGTGAGAGAACAGAATCCCTGGAGCTGTTGAAGAGCTGAGTCCACCTAGCTTTCTAAGGAAGGGTGCAGCGAGTTGCCTTAAACTCTGAATACATAGTGTGACTGGGAAAGGCTTCTAGGTCGGGATGTTTCTTAGAAGGGTAAAGGAGACTGCTGGTACTCACTGTAGTTGTACGAAAAAGGGTGCCTACACTAGGGTGCCTAGTGTCTGGTAGAGTGAAGAAACGTTCAAGTAAAGCAGAACTTCCAATACGACATAATGGAAAATGCTAAGCGCTTTCGCTTCAGCAGGGCTTTTCAGGCCTTAGCTTGAGGCAAGGACTCACGTCAAGTTACCCTGTAGCTCTAGAGCATGACAGGAGGAACTCCCACCCATGCTAGGGATGCACCGTGTTTCCTTAGAGAAACTCCTTTTCTTTCCAGAGGGCTGCCCACAGTGAATCGAGGCCAGTCAAAACAGTGTTATTTAGGTATCTCAGGCTGGCGTGGCTAGAGATTTAAAATGGGAACGCAAGGCTTAGGCATTCAAGTCTTCTTTTCCGGTGAACATGCACCCGGACACCTTCTTATGTCTAAGAAGTCCAAAGAGACTCTAGCTACACCCTGGTCCCTTGCTGAATCAACTTTTCTTCACAGAGTGTTCTGCATATATGGAACTCCCTCATCCTTGGAACGTTCTATGTATGCTATAGGGCCGAAGCCTATTCTAAAGTCCTGCAGTGTAAAAGGAAAAACTGTGCTTTGGTTCCAGTAGGAATGCAAGCCTCCTTTCTCCTGTAGGTACGGGGTCATTGGGTAAGAGTTCCTAGAGGTAGGCGAAGCAGATTGTGTATCTTAGTGAAGCTCCACAGAGGGCAATGAGGCAGACTTCCATGGCATGTAGGACGTGAGAGAACAGAATCCCTGGAGCTGTTGAAGAGCTGAGTCCACCTAGCTTCCTAAGGAAGGGTGCAGCGAGTTGCCCTACACTCTGATTACATAGAGTGACTGGGAAAGGCTTCTAGGTCTGGATGTTTCTTAGAAGAGCAAAGAAGACTGCTGGTACTCACTGTATTTCTATGAAAAAGGGTGCCTACACGAGGGTGCCTTGTGTCTGGTAAGTGAAGAAACATTCAAGTAAAGCAGAACTTGGAATACGACATAATGGAAACTGCTAAGCGCTTCCGCTTCCGCAAGGCTTTTCAGGCCTTAGCTTGAGGCAAACACTCACGTCAAGTTTCCCTGTAGCTCTAGAGCAGGACAGCAGGAGCTCCCACCCATGCTATGGAAGCACCGTGTTTCCTTAGAGAAAACTCCTTTTCTTTCGAGAGGGCTGCCTACAGTGACCAGAAGCCAGGTAAAAACAGTGTTATTTAGGATTCTTCAGGGAAGCATGTTTAGAGATTTAACATGGGAAAGCAAGGCTTGTGCCATCAGGTCTCCTTCTCGGGTTAACATGCAGCCGAAACCCTTCTGATTCCTAACAAGTCAATAGAGACTCTAGCCAAACCCTGGTCCCTTGCTGAATCAACTTTTCTTCACAGGGTTTTCTGCATGCATCGAACTCCCTCATTCGTGGAACGCTCTATGTAACCCTTCGGGCCTAAACCTAGTCTAAAGTCCTGCAGTGTAACAGGAAAAACTTTGCTTAGATTCCAGTAGGAATGCAAGCCTCCTTTCTCCTGTAGGTATGGGGTCCTTGGGTAAGAGTTCCTAGAAGAAGGCGAAGCAGATTGTGTTTCTTAGTGTAGCTCCAATGAGAGCAATGAGGCAGACTTCCATGGCATGTATGTCGTGAGAGAACAGAATCCCTGGAGCTGTTGAAGAGCTGAGTCCACCTAGCTTTCTAAGGAAGGGTGCAGCGAGTTGCCTTAAACTCTGAATACATAGTGTGACTGGGAAAGTCTTCTAGGTCGGGATGTTTCTTAGAAGGGTAAAGGAGACTGCTGGTACTCACTGTAGTTGTACGAAAAAGGGTGCCTACACTAGGGTGCCTAGTGTCTGGTAGAGTGAAGAAACGTTCAAGTAAAGCAGAACTTCCAATACGACATAATGGAAAATGCTAAGCGCTTTCGCTTCAGCAGGGCTTTTCAGGCCTTAGCTTGAGGCAAGGACTCACGTCAAGTTACCCTGTAGCTCTAGAGCATGACAGGAGGAACTCCCACCCATGCTAGGGAAGCACCGTGTTTCCTTAGAGAAACTCCTTTTCTTTCCAGAGGGCTGCCCACAGTGAATCGAGGCCAGTCAAAACAGTGTTATTTAGGTATCTCAGGCTGGCGTGGCTAGAGATTTAAAATGGGAACGCAAGGCTTAGGCATTCAAGTCTTCTTTTCCGGTGAACATGCACCCGGACACCTTCTTATATCTAAGAAGTCCAAAGAGACTCTAGCTACACCCTGGTCCCTTGCTGAATCAACTTTTCTTCACAGAGTGTTCTGCATATATGGAACTCCCTCATCCTTGGAACGTTCTATGTATGCTATAGGGCCGAAGCCTATTCTAAAGTCCTGCAGTGTAAAAGGAAAAACTGTGCTTTGGTTCCAGTAGGAATGCAAGCCTCCTTTCTCCTGTAGGTATGGGGTCATTGGGTACGAGTTCCTAGAGGTAGGCGAAGCAGATTGTGTATCTTAGTGAAGCTCCACAGAGGGCAATGAGGCAGACTTCCATGGCATGTAGGACGTGAGAGAACAGAATCCCTGGAGCTGTTGAAGAGCTGAGTCCACCTAGCTTCCTAAGGAAGGGTGCAGCGAGTTGCCCTACACTCTGATTACATAGAGTGACTGGGAAAGGCTTCTAGGTCTGGATGTTTCTTAGAAGAGCAAAGAAGACTGCTGGTACTCACTGTATTTCTACGAAAAAGGGTGCCTACACGAGGGTGCCTTGTGTCTGGTAAGTGAAGAAACATTCAAGTAAAGCAGAACTTCCAATACGACATAATGGAAACTGCTAAGCGCTTTCGCTTCCGCAAGGCTTTTCAGGCCTTAGCTTGAGGCAAACACTCACGTCGTTTCCCTGTAGCTCTAGAGCAGGACAGCAGGAGCTCCCACCCATGCTATGGAAGCACCGTGTTTCCTTAGAGAAAACTCCTTTTCTTTCGAGAGGGCTGCCTACAGTGACCAGAAGCCAGGTAAAAACAGTGTTATTTAGGATTCTTCAGGGAAGCATGTTTAGAGATTTAACATGGGAAAGCAAGGCTTGTGCCATCAGGTCTCCTTCTCGGGTTAACATGCAGCCGAAACCCTTCTGATTCCTAACAAGTCAATAGAGACTCTAGCCAAACCCTGGTCCCTTGCTGAATCAACTTTTCTTCACAGGGTTTTCTGCATGCATCGAACTCCCTCATTCGTGGAACGCTCTATGTAACCCTTCGGGCCTAAACCTAGTCTAAAGTCCTGCAGTGTAACAGGAAAAACTTTGCTTAGATTCCAGTAGGAATGCAAGCCTCCTTTCTCCTGTAGGTATGGGGTCGTTGGGTAAGAGTTCCTAGAAGAAGGCGAAGCAGATTGTGTTTCTTAGTGTAGCTCCAATGAGAGCAATGAGGCAGACTTCCATGGCATGTATGTCGTGAGAGAACAGAATCCCTGGAGCTGTTGAAGAGCTGAGTCCACCTAGCTTTCTAAGAAAGGGTGCAGCGAGTTGCCTTAAACTCTGAATACATAGTGTGACTGGGAAAGTCTTCTAGGTCGGGATGTTTCTTAGAAGGGTAAAGGAGACTGCTGGTACTCACTGTAGTTGTACGAAAAAGGGTGCCTACACTAGGGTGCCTAGTGTCTGGTAGAGTGAAGAAACGTTCAAGTAAAGCAGAACTTCCAATACGACATAATGGAAAATGCTAAGCGCTTTCGCTTCAGCAGGGCTTTTCAGGCCTTAGCTTGAGGCAAGGACTCACGTCAAGTTACCCTGTAGCTCTAGAGCATGACAGGAGGAACTCCCACCCATGCTATGGAAGCACCGTGTTTCCTTAGAGAAACTCCTTTTCTTTCCAGAGGGCTGCCCACAGTGAATCGAGGCCAGTCAAAACAGTGTTATTTAGGTATCTCAGGCTGGCGTGGCTAGAGATTTAAAATGGGAACGCAAGGCTTAGGCATTCAAGTCTTCTTTTCCGGTGAACATGCACCCGGACACCTTCTTATATCTAAGAAGTCCAAAGAGACTCTAGCTACACCCTGGTCCCTTGCTGAATCAACTTTTCTTCACAGAGTGTTCTGCATATATGGAACTCCCTCATCCTTGGAACGTTCTATGTATGCTATAGGGCCGAAGCCTATTCTAAAGTCCTGCAGTGTAAAAGGAAAAACTGTGCTTTGGTTCCAGTAGGAATGCAAGCCTCCTTTCTCCTGTAGGTATGGGGTCATTGGGTACGAGTTCCTAGAGGTAGGCGAAGCAGATTGTGTATCTTAGTGAAGCTCCACAGAGGGCAATGAGGCAGACTTCCATGGCATGTAGGACGTGAGAGAACAGAATCCCTGGAGCTGTTGAAGAGCTGAGTCCACCTAGCTTCCTAAGGAAGGGTGCAGCGAGTTGCCCTACACTCTGATTACATAGAGTGACTGGGAAAGGCTTCTAGGTCTGGATGTTTCTTAGAAGAGCAAAGAAGACTGCTGGTACTCACTGTATTTCTACGAAAAAGGGTGCCTACACGAGGGTGCCTTGTGTCTGGTAAGTGAAGAAACATTCAAGTAAAGCAGAACTTCCAATACGACATAATTTGAAACTGCTAAGCGCTTTCGCTTCCGCAAGGCTTTTCAGGCCTTAGCTTGAGGCAAACACTCACGTCAAGTTTCCCTGTAGCTCTAGAGCAGGACAGCAGGAGCTCCCACCCATGCTATGGAAGCACCGTGTTTCCTTAGAGAAAACTCCTTTTCTTTCGAGAGGGCTGCCTACAGTGACCAGAAGCCAGGTAAAAACAGTGTTATTTAGGATTCTTCAGGGAAGCATGTTTAGAGATTTAACATGGGAAAGCAAGGCTTGTGCCATCAGGTCTCCTTCTCGGGTTAACATGCAGCCCAAACCCTTCTGATTTCTAACAAGTCAATAGAGACTCTAGCCAAACCCTGGTCCCTTGCTGAATCAACTTTTCTTCACAGGGTTTTCTGCATGTATCGAACTCCCTCATTCTTGGAACGCTCTATGTAACCCTTCGGGCCTAAACCTAGTCTAAAGTCCTGCAGTGTAACAGGAAAAACTTTGCTTAGATTCCAGTAGGAATGCAAGCCTCCTTTCTCCTGTAGGTATGGGGTCCTTGGGTAAGAGTTCCTAGAAGAAGGCGAAGCAGATTGTGTTTCTTAGTGTAGCTCCAATGAGAGCAATGAGGCAGACTTCCATGACATGTAGGACGTGAGAGAACAGAATCCCTGGAGCTGTTGAAGAGCTGAGTCCACCTAGCTTTCTAAGGAAGGGTGCAGCGAGTTGCCTTAAACTCTGAATACATAGTGTGACTGGGAAAGGCTTCTAGGTCGGGATGTTTCTTAGAAGGGTAAAGGAGACTGCTGGTACTCACTGTAGTTGTACGAAAAAGGGTGCCTACACTAGGGTGCCTAGTGTCTGGTAGAGTGAAGAAACGTTCAAGTAAAGCAGAACTTCCAATATGACATAATGGAAAATGCTAAGCGCTTTCGCTTCAGCAGGGCTTTTCAGGCCTTAGCTTGAGGCAAGGACTCACGTCAAGTTACCCTGTAGCTCTAGAGCATGACAGGAGGAACTCCCACCCATGCTATGGAAGCACCGTGTTTCCTTAGAGAAACTCCTTTTCTTTCCAGAGGGCTGCCCACAGTGAATCGAGGCCAGTCAAAACAGTGTTATTTAGGTATCTCAGGCTGGCGTGGCTAGAGATTTAAAATGGGAACGCAAGGCTTAGGCATTCAAGTCTTCTTTTCCGGTGAACATGCACCCGGACACCTTCTTATATCTAAGAAGTCCAAAGAGACTCTTGCTACACCCTGGTCCCTTGCTGAATCAACTTTTCTTCACAGAGTGTTCTGCATATATGGAACTCCCTCATCCTTGGAACGTTCTATGTATGCTATAGGGCCGAAGCCTATTCTAAAGTCCTGCAGTGTAAAAGGAAAAACTGTGCTTTGGTTCCAGTAGGAATGCAAGCCTCCTTTCTCCTGTAGGTATGGGGTCATTGGGTACGAGTTCCTAGAGGTAGGCGAAGCAGATTGTGTATCTTAGTGAAGCTCCACAGAGAGCAATGAGGCAGACTTCCATGGCATGTAGGACGTGAGAGAACAGAATCCCTGGAGCTGTTGAAGAGCTGAGTCCACCTAGCTTCCTAAAGAAGGGTGCAGCGAGTTGCCCTACACTCTGATTACATAGAGTGACTGGGAAAGGCTTCTAGGTCTGGATGTTTCTTAGAAGAGCAAAGAAGACTGCTGGTACTCACTGTATTTCTACGAAAAAGGGTGCCTACACGAGGGTGCCTTGTGTCTGGTAAGTGAAGAAACATTCAAGTAAAGCAGAACTTCCAATACGACATAATGGAAACTGCTAAGCACTTTCGCTTCCGCAAGGCTTTTCAGGCCTTAGCTTGAGGCAAACACTCACGTCGTTTCCCTGTAGCTCTAGAGCAGGACAGCAGGAGCTCCCACCCATGCTATGGAAGCACCGTGTTTCCTTAGAGAAAACTCCTTTTCTTTCGAGAGGGCTGCCTACAGTGACCAGAAGCCAGGTAAAAACAGTGTTATTTAGGATTCTTCAGGGAAGCAGGTTTAGAGATTTAACATGGGAAAGCAAGGCTTGTGCCATCAGGTCTGTTCTCGGTTAACATGCAGCCGAAACCCTTCTGATTCCTAACAAGTCAATAGAGACTCTAGCCAAACCCTGGTCCCTTGCTGAATCAACTTTTCTTCACAGGGTTTTCTGCATGCATCGAACTCCCTCATTCGTGGAACGCTCTATGTAACCCTTCGGGCCTAAACCTAGTCTAAAGTCCTGCAGTGTAACAGGAAAAACTTTGCTTAGATTCCAGTAGGAATGCAAGCCTCCTTTCTCCTGTAGGTATGGGGTCCTTGGGTAAGAGTTCCTAGAAGAAGGCGAAGCAGATTGTGTTTCTTAGTGTAGCTCCAATGAGAGCAATGAGGCAGACTTCCATGGCATGTATGTCGTGAGAGAACAGAATCCCTGGAGCTGTTGAAGAGCTGAGTCCACCTAGCTTTCTAAGAAAGGGTGCAGCGAGTTGCCTTAAACTCTGAATACATAGTGTGACTGGGAAAGTCTTCTAGGTCGGGATGTTTCTTAGAAGGGTAAAGGAGACTGCTGGTACTCACTGTAGTTGTACGAAAAAGGGTGCCTACACTAGGGTGCCTAGTGTCTGGTAGAGTGAAGAAACGTTCAAGTAAAGCAGAACTTCCAATACGACATAATGGAAAATGCTAAGCGCTTTCGCTTCAGCAGGGCTTTTCAGGCCTTAGCTTGAGGCAAGGACTCACGTCAAGTTACCCTGTAGCTCTAGAGCATGACAGGAGGAACTCCCACCCATGCTATGGAAGCACCGTGTTTCCTTAGAGAAACTCCTTTTCTTTCCAGAGGGCTGCCCACAGTGAATCGAGGCCAGTCAAAACAGTGTTATTTAGGTATCTCAGGCTGGCGTGGCTAGAGATTTAAAATGGGAACGCAAGGCTTAGGCATTCAAGTCTTCTTTTCCGGTGAACATGCACCCGGACACCTTCTTATATCTAAGAAGTCCAAAGAGACTCTAGCTACACCCTGGTCCCTTGCTGAATCAACTTTTCTTCACAGAGTGTTCTGCATATATGGAACTCCCTCATCCTTGGAACGTTCTATGTATGCTATAGGGCCGAAGCCTATTCTAAAGTCCTGCAGTGTAAAAGGAAAAACTGTGCTTTGGTTCCAGTAGGAATGCAAGCCTCCTTTCTCCTGTAGGTATGGGGTCATTGGGTACGAGTTCCTAGAGGTAGGCGAAGCAGATTGTGTATCTTAGTGAAGCTCCACAGAGGGCAATGAGGCAGACTTCCATGGCATGTAGGACGTGAGAGAACAGAATCCCTGGAGCTGTTGAAGAGCTGAGTCCACCTAGCTTCCTAAGGAAGGGTGCAGCGAGTTGCCCTACACTCTGATTACATAGAGTGACTGGGAAAGGCTTCTAGGTCTGGATGTTTCTTAGAAGAGCAAAGAAGACTGCTGGTACTCACTGTATTTCTACGAAAAAGGGTGCCTACACGAGGGTGCCTTGTGTCTGGTAAGTGAAGAAACATTCAAGTAAAGCAGAACTTCCAATACGACATAATGGAAACTGCTAAGCGCTTTCGCTTCCGCAAGGCTTTTCAGGCCTTAGCTTGAGGCAAACACTCACGTCAAGTTTCCCTGTAGCTCTAGAGCAGGACAGCAGGAGCTCCCACCCATGCTATGGAAGCACCGTGTTTCCTTAGAGAAAACTCCTTTTCTTTCGAGAGGGCTGCCTACAGTGACCAGAAGCCAGGTAAAAACAGTGTTATTTAGGATTCTTCAGGGAAGCATGTTTAGAGATTTAACATGGGAAAGCAAGGCTTGTGCCATCAGGTCTCCTTCTCGGGTTAACATGCAGCCGAAACCCTTCTGATTCCTAACAAGTCAATAGAGACTCTAGCCAAACCCTGGTCCCTTGCTGAATCAACTTTTCTTCACAGGGTTTTCTGCATGCATCGAACTCCCTCATTCGTGGAACGCTCTATGTAACCCTTCGGGCCTAAACCTAGTCTAAAGTCCTGCAGTGTAACAGGAAAAACTTTGCTTAGATTCCAGTAGGAATGCAAGCCTCCTTTCTCCTGTAGGTATGGGGTCCTTGGGTAAGAGTTCCTAGAAGAAGGCGAAGCAGATTGTGTTTCTTAGTGTAGCTCCAATGAGAGCAATGAGGCAGACTTCCATGGCATGTATGTCGTGAGAGAACAGAATCCCTGGAGCTGTTGAAGAGCTGAGTCCACCTAGCTTTCTAAGGAAGGGTGCAGCGAGTTGCCTTAAACTCTGAATACATAGTGTGACTGGGAAAGTCTTCTAGGTCGGGATGTTTCTTAGAAGGGTAAAGGAGACTGCTGGTACTCACTGTAGTTGTACGAAAAAGGGTGCCTACACTAGGGTGCCTAGTGTCTGGTAGAGTGAAGAAACGTTCAAGTAAAGCAGAACTTCCAATACGACATAATGGAAAATGCTAAGCGCTTTCGCTTCAGCAGGGCTTTTCAGGCCTTAGCTTGAGGCAAGGACTCACGTCAAGTTACCCTGTAGCTCTAGAGCATGACAGGAGGAACTCCCACCCATGCTAGGGAAGCACCGTGTTTCCTTAGAGAAACTCCTTTTCTTTCCAGAGGGCTGCCCACAGTGAATCGAGGCCAGTCAAAACAGTGTTATTTAGGTATCTCAGGCTGGCGTGGCTAGAGATTTAAAATGGGAACGCAAGGCTTAGGCATTCAAGTCTTCTTTTCCGGTGAACATGCACCCGGACACCTTCTTATATCTAAGAAGTCCAAAGAGACTCTAGCTACACCCTGGTCCCTTGCTGAATCAACTTTTCTTCACAGAGTGTTCTGCATATATGGAACTCCCTCATCCTTGGAACGTTCTATGTATGCTATAGGGCCGAAGCCTATTCTAAAGTCCTGCAGTGTAAAAGGAAAAACTGTGCTTTGGTTCCAGTAGGAATGCAAGCCTCCTTTCTCCTGTAGGTATGGGGTCATTGGGTACGAGTTCCTAGAGGTAGGCGAAGCAGATTGTGTATCTTAGTGAAGCTCCACAGAGGGCAATGAGGCAGACTTCCATGGCATGTAGGACGTGAGAGAACAGAATCCCTGGAGCTGTTGAAGAGCTGAGTCCACCTAGCTTCCTAAGGAAGGGTGCAGCGAGTTGCCCTACACTCTGATTACATAGAGTGACTGGGAAAGGCTTCTAGGTCTGGATGTTTCTTAGAAGAGCAAAGAAGACTGCTGGTACTCACTGTATTTCTACGAAAAAGGGTGCCTACACGAGGGTGCCTTGTGTCTGGTAAGTGAAGAAACATTCAAGTAAAGCAGAACTTCCAATACGACATAATGGAAACTGCTAAGCGCTTTCGCTTCCACAAGGCTTTTCAGGCCTTAGCTTGAGGCAAACACTCACGTCAAGTTTCCCTGTAGCTCTAGAGCAGGACAGCAGGAGCTCCCACCCATGCTATGGAAGCACCGTGTTTCCTTAGAGAAAACTCCTTTTCTTTCGAGAGGGCTGCCTACAGTGACCAGAAGCCAGGTAAAAACAGTGTTATTTAGGATTCTTCAGGGAAGCATGTTTAGAGATTTAACATGGGAAAGCAAGGCTTGTGCCATCAGGTCTCCTTCTCGGGTTAACATGCAGCCCAAACCCTTCTGATTTCTAACAAGTCAATAGAGACTCTAGCCAAACCCTGGTCCCTTGCTGAATCAACTTTTCTTCACAGGGTTTTCTGCATGTATCGAACTCCCTCATTCTTGGAACGCTCTATGTAACCCTTCGGGCCTAAACCTAGTCTAAAGTCCTGCAGTGTAACAGGAAAAACTTTGCTTAGATTCCAGTAGGAATGCAAGCCTCCTTTCTCCTGTAGGTATGGGGTCCTTGGGTAAGAGTTCCTAGAAGAAGGCGAAGCAGATTGTGTTTCTTAGTGTAGCTCCAATGAGAGCAATGAGGCAGACTTCCATGGCATGTAGGACGTGAGAGAACAGAATCCCTGGAGCTGTTGAAGAGCTGAGTCCACCTAGCTTTCTAAGGAAGGGTGCAGCGAGTTGCCTTAAACTCTGAATACATAGTGTGACTGGGAAAGGCTTCTAGGTCGGGATGTTTCTTAGAAGGGTAAAGGAGACTGCTGGTACTCACTGTAGTTGTACGAAAAAGGGTGCCTACACTAGGGTGCCTAGTGTCTGGTAGAGTGAAGAAACGTTCAAGTAAAGCAGAACTTCCAATATGACATAATGGAAAATGCTAAGCGCTTTCGCTTCAGCAGGGCTTTTCAGGCCTTAGCTTGAGGCAAGGACTCACGTCAAGTTACCCTGTAGCTCTAGAGCATGACAGGAGGAACTCCCACCCATGCTATGGAAGCACCGTGTTTCCTTAGAGAAACTCCTTTTCTTTCCAGAGGGCTGCCCACAGTGAATCGAGGCCAGTCAAAACAGTGTTATTTAGGTATCTCAGGCTGGCGTGGCTAGAGATTTAAAATGGGAACGCAAGGCTTAGGCATTCAAGTCTTCTTTTCCGGTGAACATGCACCCGGACACCTTCTTATATCTAAGAAGTCCAAAGAGACTCTAGCTACACCCTGGTCCCTTGCTGAATCAACTTTTCTTCACAGAGTGTTCTGCATATATGGAACTCCCTCATCCTTGGAACGTTCTATGTATGCTATAGGGCCGAAGCCTATTCTAAAGTCCTGCAGTGTAAAAGGAAAAACTGTGCTTTGGTTCCAGTAGGAATGCAAGCCTCCTTTCTCCTGTAGGTATGGGGTCATTGGGTACGAGTTCCTAGAGGTAGGCGAAGCAGATTGTGTATCTTAGTGAAGCTCCACAGAGGGCAATGAGGCAGACTTCCATGGCATGTAGGACGTGAGAGAACAGAATCCCTGGAGCTGTTGAAGAGCTGAGTCCACCTAGCTTCCTAAGGAAGGGTGCAGCGAGTTGCCCTACACTCTGATTACATAGAGTGACTGGGAAAGGCTTCTAGGTCTGGATGTTTCTTAGAAGAGCAAAGAAGACTGCTGGTACTCACTGTATTTCTACGAAAAAGGGTGCCTACACGAGGGTGCCTTGTGTCTGGTAAGTGAAGAAACATTCAAGTAAAGCAGAACTTCCAATACGACATAATGGAAACTGCTAAGCGCTTTCGCTTCCGCAAGGCTTTTCAGGCCTTAGCTTGAGGCAAACACTCACGTCGTTTCCCTGTAGCTCTAGAGCAGGACAGCAGGAGCTCCCACCCATGCTATGGAAGCACCGTGTTTCCTTAGAGAAAACTCCTTTTCTTTCGAGAGGGCTGCCTACAGTGACCAGAAGCCAGGTAAAAACAGTGTTATTTAGGATTCTTCAGGGAAGCATGTTTAGAGATTTAACATGGGAAAGCAAGGCTTGTGCCATCAGGTCTCCTTCTCGGGTTAACATGCAGCCGAAACCCTTCTGATTCCTAACAAGTCAATAGAGACTCTAGCCAAACCCTGGTCCCTTGCTGAATCAACTTTTCTTCACAGGGTTTTCTGCATGCATCGAACTCCCTCATTCGTGGAACGCTCTATGTAACCCTTCGGGCCTAAACCTATTCTAAAGTCCTGCAGTGTAACAGGAAAAACTTTGCTTAGATTCCAGTAGGAATGCAAGCCTCCTTTCTCCTGTAGGTATGGGGTCCTTGGGTAAGAGTTCCTAGAAGAAGGCGAAGCAGATTGTGTTTCTTAGTGTAGCTCCAATGAGAGCAATGAGGCAGACTTCCATGGCATGTATGTCGTGAGAGAACAGAATCCCTGGAGCTGTTGAAGAGCTGAGTCCACCTAGCTTTCTAAGAAAGGGTGCAGCGAGTTGCCTTAAACTCTGAATACATAGTGTGACTGGGAAAGTCTTCTAGGTCGGGATGTTTCTTAGAAGGGTAAAGGAGACTGCTGGTACTCACTGTAGTTGTACGAAAAAGGGTGCCTACACTAGGGTGCCTAGTGTCTGGTAGAGTGAAGAAACGTTCAAGTAAAGCAGAACTTCCAATACGACATAATGGAAAATGCTAAGCGCTTTCGCTTCAGCAGGGCTTTTCAGGCCTTAGCTTGAGGCAAGGACTCACGTCAAGTTACCCTGTAGCTCTAGAGCATGACAGGAGGAACTCCCACCCATGCTAGGGAAGCACCGTGTTTCCTTAGAGAAACTCCTTTTCTTTCCAGAGGGCTGCCCACAGTGAATCGAGGCCAGTCAAAACAGTGTTATTTAGGTATCTCAGGCTGGCGTGGCTAGAGATTTAAAATGGGAACGCAAGGCTTAGGCATTCAAGTCTTCTTTTCCGGTGAACATGCACCCGGACACCTTCTTATATCTAAGAAGTCCAAAGAGACTCTAGCTACACCCTGGTCCCTTGCTGAATCAACTTTTCTTCACAGAGTGTTCTGCATATATGGAACTCCCTCATCCTTGGAACGTTCTATGTATGCTATAGGGCCGAAGCCTATTCTAAAGTCCTGCAGTGTAAAAGGAAAAACTGTGCTTTGGTTCCAGTAGGAATGCAAGCCTCCTTTCTCCTGTAGGTACGGGGTCATTGGGTACGAGTTCCTAGAGGTAGGCGAAGCAGATTGTGTATCTTAGTGAAGCTCCACAGAGGGCAATGAGGCAGACTTCCATGGCATGTAGGACGTGAGAGAACAGAATCCCTGGAGCTGTTGAAGAGCTGAGTCCACCTAGCTTCCTAAGGAAGGGTGCAGCGAGTTGCCCTACACTCTGATTACATAGAGTGACTGGGAAAGGCTTCTAGGTCTGGATGTTTCTTAGAAGAGCAAAGAAGACTGCTGGTACTCACTGTATTTCTACGAAAAAGGGTGCCTACACGAGGGTGCCTTGTGTCTGGTAAGTGAAGAAACATTCAAGTAAAGCAGAACTTCCAATACGACATAATGGAAACTGCTAAGCGCTTTCGCTTCCGCAAGGCTTTTCAGGCCTTAGCTTGAGGCAAACACTCACGTCAAGTTTCCCTGTAGCTCTAGAGCAGGACAGCAGGAGCTCCCACCCATGCTATGGAAGCACCGTGTTTCCTTAGAGAAAACTCCTTTTCTTTCGAGAGGGCTGCCTACAGTGACCAGAAGCCAGGTAAAAACAGTGTTATTTAGGATTCTTCAGGGAAGCATGTTTAGAGATTTAACATGGGAAAGCAAGGCTTGTGCCATCAGGTCTCCTTCTCGGGTTAACATGCAGCCCAAACCCTTCTGATTTCTAACAAGTCAATAGAGACTCTAGCCAAACCCTGGTCCCTTGCTGAATCAACTTTTCTTCACAGGGTTTTCTGCATGTATCGAACTCCCTCATTCTTGGAACGCTCTATGTAACCCTTCGGGCCTAAACCTAGTCTAAAGTCCTGCAGTGTAACAGGAAAATCTTTGCTTAGATTCCAGTAGGAATGCAAGCCTCCTTTCTCCTGTAGGTATGGGGTCCTTGGGTAAGAGTTCCTAGAAGAAGGCGAAGCAGATTGTGTTTCTTAGTGTAGCTCCAATGAGAGCAATGAGGCAGACTTCCATGGCATGTAGGACGTGAGAGAACAGAATCCCTGGAGCTGTTGAAGAGCTGAGTCCACCTAGCTTTCTAAGGAAGGGTGCAGCGAGTTGCCTTAAACTCTGAATACATAGTGTGACTGGGAAAGGCTTCTAGGTCGGGATGTTTCTTAGAAGGGTAAAGGAGACTGCTGGTACTCACTGTAGTTGTACGAAAAAGGGTGCCTACACTAGGGTGCCTAGTGTCTGGTAGAGTGAAGAAACGTTCAAGTAAAGCAGAACTTCCAATACGACATAATGGAAAATGCTAAGCGCTTTCGCTTCAGCAGGGCTTTTCAGGCCTTAGCTTGAGGCAAGGACTCACGTCAAGTTACCCTGTAGCTCTAGAGCATGACAGGAGGAACTCCCACCCATGCTATGGAAGCACCGTGTTTCCTTAGAGAAACTCCTTTTCTTTCCAGAGGGTTGCCCACAGTGAATCGAGGCCAGTCAAAACAGTGTTATTTAGGTATCTCAGGCTGGCGTGGCTAGAGATTTAAAATGGGAACGCAAGGCTTAGGCATTCAAGTCTTCTTTTCCGGTGAACATGCACCCGGACACCTTCTTATATCTAAGAAGTCCAAAGAGACTCTAGCTACACCCTGGTCCCTTGCTGAATCAACTTTTCTTCACAGAGTGTTCTGCATATATGGAACTCCCTCATCCTTGGAACGTTCTATGTATGCTATAGGGCCGAAGCCTATTCTAAAGTCCTGCAGTGTAAAAGGAAAAACTGTGCTTTGGTTCCAGTAGGAATGCAAGCCTCCTTTCTCCTGTAGGTACGGGGTCATTGGGTAAGAGTTCCTAGAGGTAGGCGAAGCAGATTGTGTATCTTAGTGAAGCTCCACAGAGGGCAATGAGGCAGACTTCCATGGCATGTAGGACGTGAGAGAACAGAATCCCTGGAGCTGTTGAAGAGCTGAGTCCACCTAGCTTCCTAAGGAAGGGTGCAGCGAGTTGCCCTACACTCTGATTACATAGAGTGACTGGGAAAGGCTTCTAGGTCTGGATGTTTCTTAGAAGAGCAAAGAAGACTGCTGGTACTCACTGTATTTCTACGAAAAAGGGTGCCTACACGAGGGTGCCTTGTGTCTGGTAAGTGAAGAAACATTCAAGTAAAGCAGAACTTCCAATACGACATAATGGAAACTGCTAAGCGCTTTCGCTTCCGCAAGGCTTTTCAGGCCTTAGCTTGAGGCAAACACTCACGTCGTTTCCCTGTAGCTCTAGAGCAGGACAGCAGGAGCTCCCACCCATGCTATGGAAGCACCGTGTTTCCTTAGAGAAAACTCCTTTTCTTTCGAGAGGGCTGCCTACAGTGACCAGAAGCCAGGTAAAAACAGTGTTATTTAGGATTCTTCAGGGAAGCATGTTTAGAGATTTAACATGGGAAAGCAAGGCTTGTGCCATCAGGTCTCCTTCTCGGGTTAACATGCAGCTGAAACCCTTCTGATTTCTAACAAGTCAATAGAGACTCTAGCCAAACCCTGGTCCCTTGCTGAATCAACTTTTCTTCACAGGGTTTTCTGCATGTATCGAACTCCCTCATTCTTGGAACGCTCTATGTAACCCTTCGGGCCTAAACCTAGTCTAAAGTCCTGCAGTGTAACAGGAAAAACTTTGCTTAGATTCCAGTAGGAATGCAAGCCTCCTTTCTCCTGTAGGTATGGGGTCCTTGGGTAAGAGTTCCTAGAAGAAGGCGAAGCAGATTGTGTTTCTTAGTGTAGCTCCAATGAGAGCAATGAGGCAGACTTCCATGGCATGTAGGACGTGAGAGAACAGAATCCCTGGAGCTGTTGAAGAGCTGAGTCCACCTAGCTTCCTAAGGAAGGGTGCAGCGAGTTGCCCTACACTCTGATTACATAGAGTGACTGGGAAAGGCTTCTAGGTCTGGATGTTTCTTAGAAGAGCAAAGAAGACTGCTGGTACTCACTGTATTTCTACGAAAAAGGGTGCCTACACGAGGGTGCCTTGTGTCTGGTAAGTGAAGAAACATTCAAGTAAAGCAGAACTTGGAATACGACATAATGGAAACTGCTAAGCGCTTCCGCTTCCGCAAGGCTTTTCAGGCCTTAGCTTGAGGCAAACACTCACGTCAAGTTTCCCTGTAGCTCTAGAGCAGGACAGCAGGAGCTCCCACCCATGCTATGGAAGCACCGTGTTTCCTTAGAGAAAACTCCTTTTCTTTCGAGAGGGCTGCCTACAGTGACCAGAAGCCAGGTAAAAACAGTGTTATTTAGGATTCTTCAGGGAAGCATGTTTAGAGATTTAACATGGGAAAGCAAGGCTTGTGCCATCAGGTCTCCTTCTCGGGTTAACATGCAGCCGAAACCCTTCTGATTCCTAACAAGTCAATAGAGACTCTAGCCAAACCCTGGTCCCTTGCTGAATCAACTTTTCTTCACAGGGTTTTCTGCATGCATCGAACTCCCTCATTCGTGGAACGCTCTATGTAACCCTTCGGGCCTAAACCTAGTCTAAAGTCCTGCAGTGTAACAGGAAAAACTTTGCTTAGATTCCAGTAGGAATGCAAGCCTCCTTTCTCCTGTAGGTATGGGGTCCTTGGGTAAGAGTTCCTAGAAGAAGGCGAAGCAGATTGTGTTTCTTAGTGTAGCTCCAATGAGAGCAATGAGGCAGACTTCCATGGCATGTATGTCGTGAGAGAACAGAATCCCTGGAGCTGTTGAAGAGCTGAGTCCACCTAGCTTTCTAAGGAAGGGTGCAGCGAGTTGCCTTAAACTCTGAATACATAGTGTGACTGGGAAAGGCTTCTAGGTCGGGATGTTTCTTAGAAGGGTAAAGGAGACTGCTGGTACTCACTGTAGTTGTACGAAAAAGGGTGCCTACACTAGGGTGCCTAGTGTCTGGTAGAGTGAAGAAACGTTCAAGTAAAGCAGAACTTCCAATACGACATAATGGAAAATGCTAAGCGCTTTCGCTTCAGCAGGGCTTTTCAGGCCTTAGCTTGAGGCAAGGACTCACGTCAAGTTACCCTGTAGCTCTAGAGCATGACAGGAGGAACTCCCACCCATGCTAGGGATGCACCGTGTTTCCTTAGAGAAACTCCTTTTCTTTCCAGAGGGCTGCCCACAGTGAATCGAGGCCAGTCAAAACAGTGTTATTTAGGTATCTCAGGCTGGCGTGGCTAGAGATTTAAAATGGGAACGCAAGGCTTAGGCATTCAAGTCTTCTTTTCCGGTGAACATGCACCCGGACACCTTCTTATGTCTAAGAAGTCCAAAGAGACTCTAGCTACACCCTGGTCCCTTGCTGAATCAACTTTTCTTCACAGAGTGTTCTGCATATATGGAACTCCCTCATCCTTGGAACGTTCTATGTATGCTATAGGGCCGAAGCCTATTCTAAAGTCCTGCAGTGTAAAAGGAAAAACTGTGCTTTGGTTCCAGTAGGAATGCAAGCCTCCTTTCTCCTGTAGGTACGGGGTCATTGGGTAAGAGTTCCTAGAGGTAGGCGAAGCAGATTGTGTATCTTAGTGAAGCTCCACAGAGGGCAATGAGGCAGACTTCCATGGCATGTAGGACGTGAGAGAACAGAATCCCTGGAGCTGTTGAAGAGCTGAGTCCACCTAGCTTCCTAAGGAAGGGTGCAGCGAGTTGCCCTACACTCTGATTACATAGAGTGACTGGGAAAGGCTTCTAGGTCTGGATGTTTCTTAGAAGAGCAAAGAAGACTGCTGGTACTCACTGTATTTCTACGAAAAAGGGTGCCTACACGAGGGTGCCTTGTGTCTGGTAAGTGAAGAAACATTCAAGTAAAGCAGAACTTCCAATACGACATAATGGAAACTGCTAAGCGCTTCCGCTTCCGCAAGGCTTTTCAGGCCTTAGCTTGAGGCAAACACTCACGTCAAGTTTCCCTGTAGCTCTAGAGCAGGACAGCAGGAGCTCCCACCCATGCTATGGAAGCACCGTGTTTCCTTAGAGAAAACTCCTTTTCTTTCGAGAGGGCTGCCTACAGTGACCAGAAGCCAGGTAAAAACAGTGTTATTTAGGATTCTTCAGGGAAGCATGTTTAGAGATTTAACATGGGAAAGCAAGGCTTGTGCCATCAGGTCTCCTTCTCGGGTTAACATGCAGCCGAAACCCTTCTGATTCCTAACAAGTCAATAGAGACTCTAGCCAAACCCTGGTCCCTTGCTGAATCAACTTTTCTTCACAGGGTTTTCTGCATGCATCGAACTCCCTCATTCGTGGAACGCTCTATGTAACCCTTCGGGCCTAAACCTAGTCTAAAGTCCTGCAGTGTAACAGGAAAAACTTTGCTTAGATTCCAGTAGGAATGCAAGCCTCCTTTCTCCTGTAGGTATGGGGTCCTTGGGTAAGAGTTCCTAGAAGAAGGCGAAGCAGATTGTGTTTCTTAGTGTAGCTCCAATGAGAGCAATGAGGCAGACTTCCATGGCATGTATGTCGTTAGAGAACAGAATCCCTGGAGCTGTTGAAGAGCTGAGTCCACCTAGCTTTCTAAGGAAGGGTGCAGCGAGTTGCCTTAAACTCTGAATACATAGTGTGACTGGGAAAGGCTTCTAGGTCGGGATGTTTCTTAGAAGGGTAAAGGAGACTGCTGGTACTCACTGTAGTTGTACGAAAAAGGGTGCCTACACTAGGGTGCCTAGTGTCTGGTAGAGTGAAGAAACGTTCAAGTAAAGCAGAACTTCCAATACGACATAATGGAAAATGCTAAGCGCTTTCGCTTCAGCAGGGCTTTTCAGGCCTTAGCTTGAGGCAAGGACTCACGTCAAGTTACCCTGTAGCTCTAGAGCATGACAGGAGGAACTCCCACCCATGCTATGGAAGCACCGTGTTTCCTTAGAGAAACTCCTTTTCTTTCCAGAGGGCTGCCCACAGTGAATCGAGGCCAGTCAAAACAGTGTTATTTAGGTATCTCAGGCTGGCGTGGCTAGAGATTTAAAATGGGAACGCAAGGCTTAGGCATTCAAGTCTTCTTTTCCGGTGAACATGCACCCGGACACCTTCTTATGTCTAAGAAGTCCAAAGAGACTCTAGCTACACCCTGGTCCCTTGCTGAATCAACTTTTCTTCACAGAGTGTTCTGCATACATGGAACTCCCTCATCCTTGGAACGTTCTATGTATGCTATAGGGCCGAAGCCTATTCTAAAGTCCTGCAGTGTAAAAGGAAAAACTGTGCTTTGGTTCCAGTAGGAATGCAAGCCTCCTTTCTCCTGTAGGTATGGGGTCATTGGGTACGAGTTCCTAGAGGTAGGCGAAGCAGATTGTGTATCTTAGTGAAGCTCCACAGAGGGCAATGAGGCAGACTTCCATGGCATGTAGGACGTGAGAGAACAGAATCCCTGGAGCTGTTGAAGAGCTGAGTCCACCTAGCTTCCTAAGGAAGGGTGCAGCGAGTTGCCCTACACTCTGATTACATAGAGTAACTGGGAAAGGCTTCTAGGTCTGGATGTTTCTTAGAAGAGCAAAGAAGACTGCTGGTACTCACTGTATTTCTACGAAAAAAGGGTGCCTACACGAGGGTGCCTTGTGTCTGGTAAGTGAAGAAACATTCAAGTAAAGCAGAACTTCCAATACGACATAATGGAAACTGCTAAGCGCTTTCGCTTCCGCAAGGCTTTTCAGGCCTTAGCTTGAGGCAAACACTCACGTCAAGTTTCCCTGTAGCTCTAGAGCAGGACAGCAGGAGCTCCCACCCATGCTATGGAAGCACCGTGTTTCCTTAGAGAAAACTCCTTTTCTTTCGAGAGGGCTGCCTACAGTGACCAGAAGCCAGGTAAAAACAGTGTTATTTAGGATTCTTCAGGGAAGCATGTTTAGAGATTTAACATGGGAAAGCAAGGCTTGTGCCATCAGGTCTCCTTCTCGGGTTAACATGCAGCCCAAACCCTTCTGATTTCTAACAAGTCAATAGAGACTCTAGCCAAACCCTGGTCCCTTGCTGAATCAACTTTTCTTCACAGGGTTTTCTGCATGTATCGAACTCCCTCATTCTTGGAACGCTCTATGTAACCCTTCGGGCCTAAACCTAGTCTAAAGTCCTGCAGTGTAACAGGAAAAACTTTGCTTAGATTCCAGTAGGAATGCAAGCCTCCTTTCTCCTGTAGGTATGGGGTCCTTGGGTAAGAGTTCCTAGAAGAAGGCGAAGCAGATTGTGTTTCTTAGTGTAGCTCCAATGAGAGCAATGAGGCAGACTTCCATGGCATGTAGGACGTGAGAGAACAGAATCCCTGGAGCTGTTGAAGAGCTGAGTCCACCTAGCTTTCTAAGGAAGGGTGCAGCGAGTTGCCTTAAACTCTGAATACATAGTGTGACTGGGAAAGGCTTCTAGGTCGGGATGTTTCTTAGAAGGGTAAAGGAGACTGCTGGTACTCACTGTAGTTGTACGAAAAAGGGTGCCTACACTAGGGTGCCTAGTGTCTGGTAGAGTGAAGAAACGTTCAAGTAAAGCAGAACTTCCAATACGACATAATGGAAAATGCTAAGCGCTTTCGCTTCAGCAGGGCTTTTCAGGCCTTAGCTTGAGGCAAGGACTCACGTCAAGTTACCCTGTAGCTCTAGAGCATGACAGGAGGAACTCCCACCCATGCTATGGAAGCACCGTGTTTCCTTAGAGAAACTCCTTTTCTTTCCAGAGGGCTGCCCACAGTGAATCGAGGCCAGTCAAAACAGTGTTATTTAGGTATCTCAGGCTGGCGTGGCTAGAGATTTAAAATGGGAACGCAAGGCTTAGGCATTCAAGTCTTCTTTTCCGGTGAACATGCACCCGGACACCTTCTTATATCTAAGAAGTCCAAAGAGACTCTAGCTACACCCTGGTCCCTTGCTGAATCAACTTTTCTTCACAGAGTGTTCTGCATATATGGAACTCCCTCATCCTTGGAACGTTCTATGTATGCTATAGGGCCGAAGCCTATTCTAAAGTCCTGCAGTGTAAAAGGAAAAACTGTGCTTTGGTTCCAGTAGGAATGCAAGCCTCCTTTCTCCTGTAGGTATGGGGTCATTGGGTACGAGTTCCTAGAGGTAGGCGAAGCAGATTGTGTATCTTAGTGAAGCTCCACAGAGGGCAATGAGGCAGACTTCCATGGCATGTAGGACGTGAGAGAACAGAATCCCTGGAGCTGTTGAAGAGCTGAGTCCACCTAGCTTCCTAAGGAAGGGTGCAGCGAGTTGCCCTACACTCTGATTACATAGAGTGACTGGGAAAGGCTTCTAGGTCTGGATGTTTCTTAGAAGAGCAAAGAAGACTGCTGGTACTCACTGTATTTCTACGGAAAAGGGTGCCTACACGAGGGTGCCTTGTGTCTGGTAAGTGAAGAAACATTCAAGTAAAGCAGAACTTCCAATACGACATAATGGAAACTGCTAAGCGCTTTCGCTTCCGCAAGGCTTTTCAGGCCTTAGCTTGAGGCAAACACTCACGTCAAGTTTCCCTGTAGCTCTAGAGCAGGACAGCAGGAGCTCCCACCCATGCTATGGAAGCACCGTGTTTCCTTAGAGAAAACTCCTTTTCTTTCGAGAGGGCTGCCTACAGTGACCAGAAGCCAGGTAAAAACAGTGTTATTTAGGATTCTTCAGGGAAGCATGTTTAGAGATTTAACATGGGAAAGCAAGGCTTGTGCCATCAGGTCTCCTTCTCGGGTTAACATGCAGCCCAAACCCTTCTGATTTCTAACAAGTCAATAGAGACTCTAGCCAAACCCTGGTCCCTTGCTGAATCAACTTTTCTTCACAGGGTTTTCTGCATGTATCGAACTCCCTCATTCTTGGAACGCTCTATGTAACCCTTCGGGCCTAAACCTAGTCTAAAGTCCTGCAGTGTAACAGGAAAAACTTTGCTTAGATTCCAGTAGGAATGCAAGCCTCCTTTCTCCTGTAGGTATGGGGTCCTTGGGTAAGAGTTCCTAGAAGAAGGCGAAGCAGATTGTGTTTCTTAGTGTAGCTCCAATGAGAGCAATGAGGCAGACTTCCATGGCATGTAGGACGTGAGAGAACAGAATCCCTGGAGCTGTTGAAGAGCTGAGTCCACCTAGCTTTCTAAGGAAGGGTGCAGCGAGTTGCCTTAAACTCTGAATACATAGTGTGACTGGGAAAGGCTTCTAGGTCGGGATGTTTCTTAGAAGGGTAAAGGAGACTGCTGGTACTCACTGTAGTTGTACGAAAAAGGGTGCCTACACTAGGGTGCCTAGTGTCTGGTAGAGTGAAGAAACGTTCAAGTAAAGCAGAACTTCCAATATGACATAATGGAAAATGCTAAGCGCTTTCGCTTCAGCAGGGCTTTTCAGGCCTTAGCTTGAGGCAAGGACTCACGTCAAGTTACCCTGTAGCTCTAGAGCATGACAGGAGGAACTCCCACCCATGCTATGGAAGCACCGTGTTTCCTTAGAGAAACTCCTTTTCTTTCCAGAGGGCTGCCCACAGTGAATCGAGGCCAGTCAAAACAGTGTTATTTAGGTATCTCAGGCTGGCGTGGCTAGAGATTTAAAATGGGAACGCAAGGCTTAGGCATTCAAGTCTTCTTTTCCGGTGAACATGCACCCGGACACCTTCTTATATCTAAGAAGTCCAAAGAGACTCTAGCTACACCCTGGTCCCTTGCTGAATCAACTTTTCTTCACAGAGTGTTCTGCATATATGGAACTCCCTCATCCTTGGAACGTTCTATGTATGCTATAGGGCCGAAGCCTATTCTAAAGTCCTGCAGTGTAAAAGGAAAAACTGTGCTTTGGTTCCAGTAGGAATGCAAGCCTCCTTTCTCCTGTAGGTATGGGGTCATTGGGTACGAGTTCCTAGAGGTAGGCGAAGCAGATTGTGTATCTTAGTGAAGCTCCACAGAGGGCAATGAGGCAGACTTCCATGGCATGTAGGACGTGAGAGAACAGAATCCCTGGAGCTGTTGAAGAGCTGAGTCCACCTAGCTTCCTAAGGAAGGGTGCAGCGAGTTGCCCTACACTCTGATTACATAGAGTGACTGGGAAAGGCTTCTAGGTCTGGATGTTTCTTAGAAGAGCAAAGAAGACTGCTGGTACTCACTGTATTTCTACGAAAAAGGGTGCCTACACGAGGGTGCCTTGTGTCTGGTAAGTGAAGAAACATTCAAGTAAAGCAGAACTTCCAATACGACATAATGGAAACTGCTAAGCGCTTTCGCTTCCGCAAGGCTTTTCAGGCCTTAGCTTGAGGCAAACACTCACGTCGTTTCCCTGTAGTTCTAGAGCAGGACAGCAGGAGCTCCCACCCATGCTATGGAAGCACCGTGTTTCCTTAGAGAAAACTCCTTTTCTTTCGAGAGGGCTGCCTACAGTGACCAGAAGCCAGGTAAAAACAGTGTTATTTAGGATTCTTCAGGGAAGCATGTTTAGAGATTTAACATGGGAAAGCAAGGCTTGTGCCATCAGGTCTCCTTCTCGGGTTAACATGCAGCCGAAACCCTTCTGATTCCTAACAAGTCAATAGAGACTCTAGCCAAACCCTGGTCCCTTGCTGAATCAACTTTTCTTCACAGGGTTTTCTGCATGCATCGAACTCCCTCATTCGTGGAACGCTCTATGTAACCCTTCGGGCCTAAACCTAGTCTAAAGTCCTGCAGTGTAACAGGAAAAACTTTGCTTAGATTCCAGTAGGAATGCAAGCCTCCTTTCTCCTGTAGGTATGGGGTCCTTGGGTAAGAGTTCCTAGAAGAAGGCGAAGCAGATTGTGTTTCTTAGTGTAGCTCCAATGAGAGCAATGAGGCAGACTTCCATGGCATGTATGTCGTGAGAGAACAGAATCCCTGGAGCTGTTGAAGAGCTGAGTCCACCTAGCTTTCTAAGGAAGGGTGCAGCGAGTTGCCTTAAACTCTGAATACATAGTGTGACTGGGAAAGGCTTCTAGGTCGGGATGTTTCTTAGAAGGGTAAAGGAGACTGCTGGTACTCACTGTAGTTGTACGAAAAAGGGTGCCTACACTAGGGTGCCTAGTGTCTGGTAGAGTGAAGAAACGTTCAAGTAAAGCAGAACTTCCAATACGACATAATGGAAAATGCTAAGCGCTTTCGCTTCAGCAGGGCTTTTCAGGCCTTAGCTTGAGGCAAGGACTCACGTCAAGTTACCCTGTAGCTCTAGAGCATGACAGGAGGAACTCCCACCCATGCTAGGGAAGCACCGTGTTTCCTTAGAGAAACTCCTTTTCTTTCCAGAGGGCTGCCCACAGTGAATCGAGGCCAGTCAAAACAGTGTTATTTAGGTATCTCAGGCTGGCGTGGCTAGAGATTTAAAATGGGAACGCAAGGCTTAGGCATTCAAGTCTTCTTTTCCGGTGAACATGCACCCGGACACCTTCTTATATCTAAGAAGTCCAAAGAGACTCTAGCTACACCCTGGTCCCTTGCTGAATCAACTTTTCTTCACAGAGTGTTCTGCATATATGGAACTCCCTCATCCTTGGAACGTTCTATGTATGCTATAGGGCCGAAGCCTATTCTAAAGTCCTGCAGTGTAAAAGGAAAAACTGTGCTTTGGTTCCAGTAGGAATGCAAGCCTCCTTTCTCCTGTAGGTATGGGGTCATTGGGTACGAGTTCCTAGAGGTAGGCGAAGCAGATTGTGTATCTTAGTGAAGCTCCACAGAGGGCAATGAGGCAGACTTCCATGGCATGTAGGACGTGAGAGAACAGAATCCCTGGAGCTGTTGAAGAGCTGAGTCCACCTAGCTTCCTAAGGAAGGGTGCAGCGAGTTGCCCTACACTCTGATTACATAGAGTGACTGGGAAAGGCTTCTAGGTCTGGATGTTTCTTAGAAGAGCAAAGAAGACTGCTGGTACTCACTGTATTTCTACGAAAAAGGGTGCCTACACGAGGGTGCCTTGTGTCTGGTAAGTGAAGAAACATTCAAGTAAAGCAGAACTTCCAATACGACATAATGGAAACTGCTAAGCGCTTTCGCTTCCGCAAGGCTTTTCAGGCCTTAGCTTGAGGCAAACACTCACGTCAAGTTTCCCTGTAGCTCTAGAGCAGGACAGCAGGAGCTCCCACCCATGCTATGGAAGCACCGTGTTTCCTTAGAGAAAACTCCTTTTCTTTCGAGAGGGCTGCCTACAGTGACCAGAAGCCAGGTAAAAACAGTGTTATTTAGGATTCTTCAGGGAAGCATGTTTAGAGATTTAACATGGGAAAGCAAGGCTTGTGCCATCAGGTCTCCTTCTCGGGTTAACATGCAGCCCAAACCCTTCTGATTTCTAACAAGTCAATAGAGACTCTAGCCAAACCCTGGTCCCTTGCTGAATCAACTTTTCTTCACAGGGTTTTCTGCATGTATCGAACTCCCTCATTCTTGGAACGCTCTATGTAACCCTTCGGGCCTAAACCTAGTCTAAAGTCCTGCAGTGTAACAGGAAAAACTTTGCTTAGATTCCAGTAGGAATGCAAGCCTCCTTTCTCCTGTAGGTATGGGGTCCTTGGGTAAGAGTTCCTAGAAGAAGGCGAAGCAGATTGTGTTTCTTAGTGTAGCTCCAATGAGAGCAATGAGGCAGACTTCCATGGCATGTAGGACGTGAGAGAACAGAATCCCTGGAGCTGTTGAAGAGCTGAGTCCACCTAGCTTTCTAAGGAAGGGTGCAGCGAGTTGCCTTAAACTCTGAATACATAGTGTGACTGGGAAAGGCTTCTAGGTCGGGATGTTTCTTAGAAGGGTAAAGGAGACTGCTGGTACTCACTGTAGTTGTACGAAAAAGGGTGCCTACACTAGGGTGCCTAGTGTCTGGTAGAGTGAAGAAACGTTCAAGTAAAGCCGAACTTCCAATACGACATAATGGAAAATGCTAAGCGCTTTCGCTTCAGCAGGGCTTTTCAGGCCTTAGCTTGAGGCAAGGACTCACGTAAAGTTACCCTGTAGCTCTAGAGCATGACAGGAGGAACTCCCACCCATGCTATGGAAGCACCGTGTTTCCTTAGAGAAACTCCTTTTCTTTCCAGAGGGCTGCCCACAGTGAATCGAGGCCAGTCAAAACAGTGTTATTTAGGTATCTCAGGCTGGCGTGGCTAGAGATTTAAAATGGGAACGCAAGGCTTAGGCATTCAAGTCTTCTTTTCCGGTGAACATGCACCCGGACACCTTCTTATATCTAAGAAGTCCAAAGAGACTCTAGCTACACCCTGGTCCCTTGCTGAATCAACTTTTCTTCACAGAGTGTTCTGCATATATGGAACTCCCTCATCCTTGGAACGTTCTATGTATGCTATAGGGCCGAAGCCTATTCTAAAGTCCTGCAGTGTAAAAGGAAAAACTGTGCTTTGGTTCCAGTAGGAATGCAAGCCTCCTTTCTCCTGTAGGTATGGGGTCATTGGGTACGAGTTCCTAGAGGTAGGCGAAGCAGATTGTGTATCTTAGTGAAGCTCCACAGAGGGCAATGAGGCAGACTTCCATGGCATGTAGGACGTGAGAGAACAGAATCCCTGGAGCTGTTGAAGAGCTGAGTCCACCTAGCTTCCTAAGGAAGGGTGCAGCGAGTTGCCCTACACTCTGATTACATAGAGTGACTGGGAAAGGCTTCTAGGTCTGGATGTTTCTTAGAAGAGCAAAGAAGACTGCTGGTACTCACTGTATTTCTACGGAAAAGGGTGCCTACACGAGGGTGCCTTGTGTCTGGTAAGTGAAGAAACATTCAAGTAAAGCAGAACTTCCAATACGACATAATGGAAACTGCTAAGCGCTTTCGCTTCCGCAAGGCTTTTCAGGCCTTAGCTTGAGGCAAACACTCACGTCAAGTTTCCCTGTAGCTCTAGAGCAGGACAGCAGGAGCTCCCACCCATGCTATGGAAGCACCGTGTTTCCTTAGAGAAAACTCCTTTTCTTTCGAGAGGGCTGCCTACAGTGACCAGAAGCCAGGTAAAAACAGTGTTATTTAGGATTCTTCAGGGAAGCATGTTTAGAGATTTAACATGGGAAAGCAAGGCTTGTGCCATCAGGTCTCCTTCTCGGGTTAACATGCAGCCCAAACCCTTCTGATTTCTAACAAGTCAATAGAGACTCTAGCCAAACCCTGGTCCCTTGCTGAATCAACTTTTCTTCACAGGGTTTTCTGCATGTATCGAACTCCCTCATTCTTGGAACGCTCTATGTAACCCTTCGGGCCTAAACCTAGTCTAAAGTCCTGCAGTGTAACAGGAAAAACTTTGCTTAGATTCCAGTAGGAATGCAAGCCTCCTTTCTCCTGTAGGTATGGGGTCCTTGGGTAAGAGTTCCTAGAAGAAGGCGAAGCAGATTGTGTTTCTTAGTGTAGCTCCAATGAGAGCAATGAGGCAGACTTCCATGGCATGTAGGACGTGAGAGAACAGAATCCCTGGAGCTGTTGAAGAGCTGAGTCCACCTAGCTTTCTAAGGAAGGGTGCAGCGAGTTGCCTTAAACTCTGAATACATAGTGTGACTGGGAAAGGCTTCTAGGTCGGGATGTTTCTTAGAAGGGTAAAGGAGACTGCTGGTACTCACTGTAGTTGTACGAAAAAGGGTGCCTACACTAGGGTGCCTAGTGTCTGGTAGAGTGAAGAAACGTTCAAGTAAAGCAGAACTTCCAATATGACATAATGGAAAATGCTAAGCGCTTTCGCTTCAGCAGGGCTTTTCAGGCCTTAGCTTGAGGCAAGGACTCACGTCAAGTTACCCTGTAGCTCTAGAGCATGACAGGAGGAACTCCCACCCATGCTATGGAAGCACCGTGTTTCCTTAGAGAAACTCCTTTTCTTTCCAGAGGGCTGCCCACAGTGAATCGAGGCCAGTCAAAACAGTGTTATTTAGGTATCTCAGGCTGGCGTGGCTAGAGATTTAAAATGGGAACGCAAGGCTTAGGCATTCAAGTCTTCTTTTCCGGTGAACATGCACCCGGACACCTTCTTATATCTAAGAAGTCCAAAGAGACTCTAGCTACACCCTGGTCCCTTGCTGAATCAACTTTTCTTCACAGAGTGTTCTGCATATATGGAACTCCCTCATCCTTGGAACGTTCTATGTATGCTATAGGGCCGAAGCCTATTCTAAAGTCCTGCAGTGTAAAAGGAAAAACTGTGCTTTGGTTCCAGTAGGAATGCAAGCCTCCTTTCTCCTGTAGGTATGGGGTCATTGGGTACGAGTTCCTAGAGGTAGGCGAAGCAGATTGTGTATCTTAGTGAAGCTCCACAGAGGGCAATGAGGCAGACTTCCATGGCATGTAGGACGTGAGAGAACAGAATCCCTGGAGCTGTTGAAGAGCTGAGTCCACCTAGCTTCCTAAGGAAGGGTGCAGCGAGTTGCCCTACACTCTGATTACATAGAGTGACTGGGAAAGGCTTCTAGGTCTGGATGTTTCTTAGAAGAGCAAAGAAGACTGCTGGTACTCACTGTATTTCTACGAAAAAGGGTGCCTACACGAGGGTGCCTTGTGTCTGGTAAGTGAAGAAACATTCAAGTAAAGCAGAACTTCCAATACGACATAATGGAAACTGCTAAGCGCTTTCGCTTCCGCAAGGCTTTTCAGGCCTTAGCTTGAGGCAAACACTCACGTCGTTTCCCTGTAGTTCTAGAGCAGGACAGCAGGAGCTCCCACCCATGCTATGGAAGCACCGTGTTTCCTTAGAGAAAACTCCTTTTCTTTCGAGAGGGCTGCCTACAGTGACCAGAAGCCAGGTAAAAACAGTGTTATTTAGGATTCTTCAGGGAAGCATGTTTAGAGATTTAACATGGGAAAGCAAGGCTTGTGCCATCAGGTCTCCTTCTCGGGTTAACATGCAGCCGAAACCCTTCTGATTCCTAACAAGTCAATAGAGACTCTAGCCAAACCCTGGTCCCTTGCTGAATCAACTTTTCTTCACAGGGTTTTCTGCATGCATCGAACTCCCTCATTCGTGGAACGCTCTATGTAACCCTTCGGGCCTAAACCTAGTCTAAAGTCCTGCAGTGTAACAGGAAAAACTTTGCTTAGATTCCAGTAGGAATGCAAGCCTCCTTTCTCCTGTAGGTATGGGGTCCTTGGGTAAGAGTTCCTAGAAGAAGGCGAAGCAGATTGTGTTTCTTAGTGTAGCTCCAATGAGAGCAATGAGGCAGACTTCCATGGCATGTATGTCGTGAGAGAACAGAATCCCTGGAGCTGTTGAAGAGCTGAGTCCACCTAGCTTTCTAAGGAAGGGTGCAGCGAGTTGCCTTAAACTCTGAATACATAGTGTGACTGGGAAAGGCTTCTAGGTCGGGATGTTTCTTAGAAGGGTAAAGGAGACTGCTGGTACTCACTGTAGTTGTACGAAAAAGGGTGCCTACACTAGGGTGCCTAGTGTCTGGTAGAGTGAAGAAACGTTCAAGTAAAGCAGAACTTCCAATACGACATAATGGAAAATGCTAAGCGCTTTCGCTTCAGCAGGGCTTTTCAGGCCTTAGCTTGAGGCAAGGACTCACGTCAAGTTACCCTGTAGCTCTAGAGCATGACAGGAGGAACTCCCACCCATGCTAGGGAAGCACCGTGTTTCCTTAGAGAAACTCCTTTTCTTTCCAGAGGGCTGCCCACAGTGAATCGAGGCCAGTCAAAACAGTGTTATTTAGGTATCTCAGGCTGGCGTGGCTAGAGATTTAAAATGGGAACGCAAGGCTTAGGCATTCAAGTCTTCTTTTCCGGTGAACATGCACCCGGACACCTTCTTATATCTAAGAAGTCCAAAGAGACTCTAGCTACACCCTGGTCCCTTGCTGAATCAACTTTTCTTCACAGAGTGTTCTGCATATATGGAACTCCCTCATCCTTGGAACGTTCTATGTATGCTATAGGGCCGAAGCCTATTCTAAAGTCCTGCAGTGTAAAAGGAAAAACTGTGCTTTGGTTCCAGTAGGAATGCAAGCCTCCTTTCTCCTGTAGGTATGGGGTCATTGGGTACGAGTTCCTAGAGGTAGGCGAAGCAGATTGTGTATCTTAGTGAAGCTCCACAGAGGGCAATGAGGCAGACTTCCATGGCATGTAGGACGTGAGAGAACAGAATCCCTGGAGCTGTTGAAGAGCTGAGTCCACCTAGCTTCCTAAGGAAGGGTGCAGCGAGTTGCCCTACACTCTGATTACATAGAGTGACTGGGAAAGGCTTCTAGGTCTGGATGTTTCTTAGAAGAGCAAAGAAGACTGCTGGTACTCACTGTATTTCTACGAAAAAGGGTGCCTACACGAGGGTGCCTTGTGTCTGGTAAGTGAAGAAACATTCAAGTAAAGCAGAACTTCCAATACGACATAATGGAAACTGCTAAGCGCTTTCGCTTCCGCAAGGCTTTTCAGGCCTTAGCTTGAGGCAAACACTCACGTCAAGTTTCCCTGTAGCTCTAGAGCAGGACAGCAGGAGCTCCCACCCATGCTATGGAAGCACCGTGTTTCCTTAGAGAAAACTCCTTTTCTTTCGAGAGGGCTGCCTACAGTGACCAGAAGCCAGGTAAAAACAGTGTTATTTAGGATTCTTCAGGGAAGCATGTTTAGAGATTTAACATGGGAAAGCAAGGCTTGTGCCATCAGGTCTCCTTCTCGGGTTAACATGCAGCCCAAACCCTTCTGATTTCTAACAAGTCAATAGAGACTCTAGCCAAACCCTGGTCCCTTGCTGAATCAACTTTTCTTCACAGGGTTTTCTGCATGTATCGAACTCCCTCATTCTTGGAACGCTCTATGTAACCCTTCGGGCCTAAACCTAGTCTAAAGTCCTGCAGTGTAACAGGAAAAACTTTGCTTAGATTCCAGTAGGAATGCAAGCCTCCTTTCTCCTGTAGGTATGGGGTCCTTGGGTAAGAGTTCCTAGAAGAAGGCGAAGCAGATTGTGTTTCTTAGTGTAGCTCCAATGAGAGCAATGAGGCAGACTTCCATGGCATGTAGGACGTGAGAGAACAGAATCCCTGGAGCTGTTGAAGAGCTGAGTCCACCTAGCTTTCTAAGGAAGGGTGCAGCGAGTTGCCTTAAACTCTGAATACATAGTGTGACTGGGAAAGGCTTCTAGGTCGGGATGTTTCTTAGAAGGGTAAAGGAGACTGCTGGTACTCACTGTAGTTGTACGAAAAAGGGTGCCTACACTAGGGTGCCTAGTGTCTGGTAGAGTGAAGAAACGTTCAAGTAAAGCCGAACTTCCAATACGACATAATGGAAAATGCTAAGCGCTTTCGCTTCAGCAGGGCTTTTCAGGCCTTAGCTTGAGGCAAGGACTCACGTCAAGTTACCCTGTAGCTCTAGAGCATGACAGGAGGAACTCCCACCCATGCTATGGAAGCACCGTGTTTCCTTAGAGAAACTCCTTTTCTTTCCAGAGGGCTGCCCACAGTGAATCGAGGCCAGTCAAAACAGTGTTATTTAGGTATCTCAGGCTGGCGTGGCTAGAGATTTAAAATGGGAACGCAAGGCTTAGGCATTCAAGTCTTCTTTTCCGGTGAACATGCACCCGGACACCTTCTTATATCTAAGAAGTCCAAAGAGACTCTAGCTACACCCTGGTCCCTTGCTGAATCAACTTTTCTTCACAGAGTGTTCTGCATATATGGAACTCCCTCATCCTTGGAACGTTCTATGTATGCTATAGGGCCGAAGCCTATTCTAAAGTCCTGCAGTGTAAAAGGAAAAACTGTGCTTTGGTTCCAGTAGGAATGCAAGCCTCCTTTCTCCTGTAGGTATGGGGTCATTGGGTACGAGTTCCTAGAGGTAGGCGAAGCAGATTGTGTATCTTAGTGAAGCTCCACAGAGGGCAATGAGGCAGACTTCCATGGCATGTAGGACGTGAGAGAACAGAATCCCTGGAGCTGTTGAAGAGCTGAGTCCACCTAGCTTCCTAAGGAAGGGTGCAGCGAGTTGCCCTACACTCTGATTACATAGAGTGACTGGGAAAGGCTTCTAGGTCTGGATGTTTCTTAGAAGAGCAAAGAAGACTGCTGGTACTCACTGTATTTCTACGAAAAAGGGTGCCTACACGAGGGTGCCTTGTGTCTGGTAAGTGAAGAAACATTCAAGTAAAGCAGAACTTCCAATACGACATAATGGAAACTGCTAAGCGCTTTCGCTTCCGCAAGGCTTTTCAGGCCTTAGCTTGAGGCAAACACTCACGTCGTTTCCCTGTAGCTCTAGAGCAGGACAGCAGGAGCTCCCACCCATGCTATGGAAGCACCGTGTTTCCTTAGAGAAAACTCCTTTTCTTTCGAGATGGCTGCCTACAGTGACCAGAAGCCAGGTAAAAACAGTGTTATTTAGGATTCTTCAGGGAAGCATGTTTAGAGATTTAACATGGGAAAGCAAGGCTTGTGCCATCAGGTCTCCTTCTCGGGTTAACATGCAGCTGAAACCCTTCTGATTTCTAACAAGTCAATAGAGACTCTAGCCAAACCCTGGTTCCTTGCTGAATCAACTTTTCTTCACAGGGTTTTCTGCATGTATCGAACTCCCTCATTCGTGGAACGCTCTATGTAACCCTTCGGGCCTAAACCTAGTCTAAAGTCCTGCAGTGTAACAGGAAAAACTTTGCTTAGATTCCAGTAGGAATGCAAGCCTCCTTTCTCCTGTAGGTATGGGGTCCTTGGGTAAGAGTTCCTAGAAGAAGGCGAAGCAGATTGTGTTTCTTAGTGTAGCTCCAATGAGAGCAATGAGGCAGACTTCCATGGCATGTAGGACGTGAGAGAACAGAATCCCTGGAGCTGTTGAAGAGCTGAGTCCACCTAGCTTTCTAAGGAAGGCTGCAGCGAGTTGCCTTAAACTCTGAATACATAGTGTGACTGGGAAAGGCTTCTAGGTCGTGATGTTTCTTAGAAGGGTAAAGGAGACTGCTGGTACTCACTGTAGTTGTACGAAAAAGGGTGCCTACACTAGGGTGCCTAGTGTCTGGTAGAGTGAAGAAACGTTCAAGTAAAGCAGAACTTCCAATACGACATAATGGAAAATGCTAAGCGCTTTCGCTTCAGCAGGGCTTTTCAGGCCTTAGCTTGAGGCAAGGACTCACGTCAAGTTACCCTGTAGCTCTAGAGCATGACAGGAGGAACTCCCACCCATGCTAGGGAAGCACCGTGTTTCCTTAGAGAAACTCCTTTTCTTTCCAGAGGGCTGCCCACAGTGAATCGAGGCCAGTCAAAACAGTGTTATTTAGGTATCTCAGGCTGGCGTGGCTAGAGATTTAAAATGGGAACGCAAGGCTTAGGCATTCAAGTCGTCTTTTCCGGTGAACATGCACCCGGACACCTTCTTATGTCTAAGAAGTCCAAAGAGATTCTAGCTACACCCTGGTCCCTTGCTGAATCAACTTTTCTTCACAGAGTGTTCTGCATATATGGAACTCCCTCATCCTTGGAACGTTCTATGTATGCTATAGGGCCGAAGCCTATTCTAAAGTCCTGCAGTGTAAAAGGAAAAACTGTGCTTTGGTTCCAGTAGGAATGCAAGCCTCCTTTCTCCTGTAGGTATGGGGTCATTGGGTACGAGTTCCTAGAGGTAGGCGAAGCAGATTGTGTATCTTAGTGAAGCTCCACAGAGGGCAATGAGGCAGACTTCCATGGCATGTAGGACGTGAGAGAACAGAATCCCTGGAGCTGTTGAAGAGCTGAGTCCACCTAGCTTCCTAAGGAAGGGTGCAGCGAGTTGCCCTACACTCTGATTACATAGAGTGACTGGGAAAGGCTTCTAGGTCTGGATGTTTCTTAGAAGAGCAAAGAAGACTGCTGGTACTCACTGTATTTCTATGAAAAAGGGTGCCTACACGAGGGTGCCTTGTGTCTGGTAAGTGAAGAAACATTCAAGTAAAGCAGAACTTCCAATACGACATAATGGAAACTGCTAAGCGCTTCCGCTTCCGCAAGGCTTTTCAGGCCTTAGCTTGAGGCAAACACTCACGTCAAGTTTCCCTGTAGCTCTAGAGCAGGACAGCAGGAGCTCCCACCCATGCTATGGAAGCACCGTGTTTCCTTAGAGAAAACTCCTTTTCTTTCGAGAGGGCTGCCTACAGTGACCAGAAGCCAGGTAAAAACAGTGTTATTTAGGATTCTTCAGGGAAGCATGTTTAGAGATTTAACATGGGAAAGCAAGGCTTGTGCCATCAGGTCTCCTTCTCGGGTTAACATGCAGCCGAAACCCTTCTGATTCCTAACAAGTCAATAGAGACTCTAGCCAAACCCTGGTCCCTTGCTGAATCAACTTTTCTTCACAGGGTTTTCTGCATGCATCGAACTCCCTCATTCGTGGAATGCTCTATGTAACCCTTCGGGCCTAAACCTAGTCTAAAGTCCTGCAGTGTAACAGGAAAAACTTTGCTTAGATTCCAGTAGGAATGCAAGCCTCCTTTCTCCTGTAGGTATGGGGTCCTTGGGTAAGAGTTCCTAGAAGAAGGCGAAGCAGATTGTGTTTCTTAGTGTAGCTCCAATGAGAGCAATGAGGCAGACTTCCATGGCATGTATGTCGTGAGAGAACAGAATCCCTGGAGCTGTTGAAGAGCTGAGTCCACCTAGCTTTCTAAGGAAGGGTGCAGCGAGTTGCCTTAAACTCTGAATACATAGTGTGACCGGGAAAGTCTTCTAGGTCTGGATGTTTCTTAGAAGGGTAAAGGAGACTGCTGGTACTCACTGTAGTTGTACGAAAAAGGGTGCCTACACTAGGGTGCCTAGTGTCTGGTAGAGTGAAGAAACGTTCAAGTAAAGCAGAACTTCCAATACGACATAATGGAAAATGCTAAGCGCTTTCGCTTCAGCAGGGCTTTTCAGGCCTTAGCTTGAGGCAAGGACTCACGTCAAGTTACCCTGTAGCTCTAGAGCATGACAGGAGGAACTCCCACCCATGCTAGGGAAGCACCGTGTTTCCTTAGAGAAACTCCTTTTCGTTCCAGAGGGCTGCCCACAGTGAATCGAGGCCAGTCAAAACAGTGTTATTTAGGTATCTCAGGCTGGCGTGGCTAGAGATTTAAAATGGGAACGCAAGGCTTAGGCATTCAAGTCTTCTTTTCCGGTGAACATGCACCCGGACACCTTCTTATGTCTAAGAAGTCCAAAGAGACTCTAGCTACACCCTGGTCCCTTGCTGAATCAACTTTTCTTCACAGAGTGTTCTGCATATATGGAACTCCCTCATCCTTGGAACGTTCTATGTATGCTATAGGGCCGAAGCCTATTCTAAAGTCCTGCAGTGTAAAAGGAAAAACTGTGCTTTGGTTCCAGTAGGAATGCAAGCCTCCTTTCTCCTGTAGGTATGGGGTCATTGGGTACGAGTTCCTAGAGGTAGGCGAAGCAGATTGTGTATCTTAGTGAAGCTCCACAGAGGGCAATGAGGCAGACTTCCATGGCATGTAGGACGTGAGAGAACAGAATCCCTGGAGCTGTTGAAGAGCTGAGTCCACCTAGCTTCCTAAGGAAGGGTGCAGCGAGTTGCCCTACACTCTGATTACATAGAGTGACTGGGAAAGGCTTCTAGGTCTGGATGTTTCTTAGAAGAGCAAAGAAGACTGCTGGTACTCACTGTATTTCTACGAAAAAGGGTGCCTACACGAGGGTGCCTTGTGTCTGGTAAGTGAAGAAACATTCAAGTAAAGCAGAACTTGGAATACGACATAATGGAAACTGCTAAGCGCTTCCGCTTCCGCAAGGCTTTTCAGGCCTTAGCTTGAGGCAAACACTCACGTCAAGTTTCCCTGTAGCTCTAGAGCAGGACAGCAGGAGCTCCCACCCATGCTATGGAAGCACCGTGTTTCCTTAGAGAAAACTCCTTTTCTTTCGAGAGGGCTGCCTACAGTGACCAGAAGCCAGGTAAAAACAGTGTTATTTAGGATTCTTCAGGGAAGCATGTTTAGAGATTTAACATGGGAAAGCAAGGCTTGTGCCATCAGGTCTCCTTCTCGGGTTAACATGCAGCCCAAACCCTTCTGATTTCTAACAAGTCAATAGAGACTCTAGCCAAACCCTGGTCCCTTGCTGAATCAACTTTTCTTCACAGGGTTTTCTGCATGTATCGAACTCCCTCATTCTTGGAACGCTCTATGTAACCCTTCGGGCCTAAACCTAGTCTAAAGTCCTGCAGTGTAACAGGAAAAACTTTGCTTAGATTCCAGTAGGAATGCAAGCCTCCTTTCTCCTGTAGGTATGGGGTCCTTGGGTAAGAGTTCCTAGAAGAAGGCGAAGCAGATTGTGTTTCTTAGTGTAGTTCCAATGAGAGCAATGAGGCAGACTTCCATGGCATGTAGGTCGTGAGAGAACAGAATCCCTGGAGCTGTTGAAGAGCTGAGTCCACCTAGCTTTCTAAGGAAGGGTGCAGCGAGTTGCCTTAAACTCTGAATACATAGTGTGACTGGGAAAGGCTTCTAGGTCGGGATGTTTCTTAGAAGGGTAAAGGAGACTGCTGGTACTCACTGTAGTTGTACGAAAAAGGGTGCCTACACTAGGGTGCCTAGTGTCTGGTAGAGTGAAGAAACATTCAAGTAAAGCAGAACTTCCAATACGACATAATGGAAAATGCTAAGCGCTTTCGCTTCAGCAGGGCTTTTCAGGCCTTAGCTTGAGGCAAGGACTCACGTCAAGTTACCCTGTAGCTCTAGAGCATGACACGAGGAACTCCCACCCATGCAAGGGAAGCACCGTGTTTCCTTAGAGAAACTCCTTTTCTTTCCAGAGGGCTGCCCACAGTGAATCGAGGCCAGTCAAAACAGTGTTATTTAGGTATCTCAGGCTGGCGTGGCTAGAGATTTAAAATGGGAACGCAAGGCTTAGGCATTCAAGTCTTCTTTTCCGGTGAACATGCACCCGGACACCTTCTTATATCTAAGAAGTCCAAAGAGACTCTAGCTACACCCTGGTCCCTTGCTGAATCAACTTTTCTTCACAGAGTGTTCTGCATATATGGAACTCCCTCATCCTTGGAACGTTCTATGTATGCTATAGGGCCGAAGCCTATTCTAAAGTCCTGCAGTGTAAAAGGAAAAACTGTGCTTTGGTTCCAGTAGGAATGCAAGCCTCCTTTCTCCTGTAGGTATGGGGTCATTGGGTACGAGTTCCTAGAGGTAGGCGAAGCAGATTGTGTATCTTAGTGAAGCTCCACAGAGGGCAATGAGGCAGACTTCCATGGCATGTAGGACGTGAGAGAACAGAATCCCTGGAGCTGTTGAAGAGCTGAGTCCACCTAGCTTCCTAAGGAAGGGTGCAGCGAGTTGCCCTACACTCTGATTACATAGAGTGACTGGGAAAGGCTTCTAGGTCTGGATGTTTCTTAGAAGAGCAAAGAAGACTGCTGGTACTCACTGTATTTCTACGAAAAAGGGTGCCTACACGAGGGTGCCTTGTGTCTGGTAAGTGAAGAAACATTCAAGTAAAGCAGAACTTGGAATACGACATAATGGAAACTGCTAAGCGCTTCCGCTTCCGCAAGGCTTTTCAGGCCTTAGCTTGAGGCAAACACTCACGTCAAGTTTCCCTGTAGCTCTAGAGCAGGACAGCAGGAGCTCCCACCCATGCTATGGAAGCACCGTGTTTCCTTAGAGAAAACTCCTTTTCTTTCGAGAGGGCTGCCTACAGTGACCAGAAGCCAGGTAAAAACAGTGTTATTTAGGATTCTTCAGGGAAGCATGTTTAGAGATTTAACATGGGAAAGCAAGGCTTGTGCCATCAGGTCTCCTTCTCGGGTTAACATGCAGCCGAAACCCTTCTGATTCCTAACAAGTCAATAGAGACTCTAGCCAAACCCTGGTCCCTTGCTGAATCAACTTTTCTTCACAGGGTTTTCTGCATGTATCGAACTCCCTCATTCTTGGAACGCTCTATGTAACCCTTCGGGCCTAAACCTAGTCTAAAGTCCTGCAGTGTAACAGGAAAAATTTTGCTTAGATTCCAGTAGGAATGCAAGCCTCCTTTCTCCTGTAGGTATGGGGTCCTTGGGTAAGAGTTCCTAGAAGAAGGCGAAGCAGATTGTGTTTCTTAGTGTAGCTCCAATGAGAGCAATGAGGCAGACTTCCATGGCATGTAGGACGTGAGAGAACAGAATCCCTGGAGCTGTTGAAGAGCTGAGTCCACCTAGCTTTCTAAGGAAGGGTGCAGCGAGTTGCCTTAAACTCTGAATACATAGTGTGACTGGGAAAGGCTTCTAGGTCGGGATGTTTCTTAGAAGGGTAAAGGAGACTGCTGGTACTCACTGTAGTTGTACGAAAAAGGGTGCCTACACTAGGGTGCCTAGTGTCTGGTAAAGTGAAGAAACGTTCAAGTAAAGCAGAACTTCCAATACGACATAATGGAAAATGCTAAGCGCTTTCGCTTCAGCAGGGCTTTTCAGGCCTTAGCTTGAGGCAAGGACTCACGTCAAGTTACCCTGTAGCTCTAGAGCATGACAGGAGGAACTCCCACCCATGCTAGGGAAGCACCGTGTTTCCTTAGAGAAACTCCTTTTCTTTCCAGAGGGCTGCCCACAGTGAATCGAGGCCAGTCAAAACAGTGTTATTTAGGTATCTCAGGCTGGCGTGGCTAGAGATTTAAAATGGGAACGCAAGGCTTAGGCATTCAAGTCTTCTTTTCCGGTGAACATGCACCCGGACACCTTCTTATGTCTAAGAAGTCCAAAGAGACTCTAGCTACACCCTGGTCCCTTGCTGAATCAACTTTTCTTCACAGAGTGTTCTGCATATATGGAACTCCCTCATCCTTGGAACGTTCTATGTATGCTATAGGGCCGAAGCCTATTCTAAAGTCCTGCAGTGTAAAAGGAAAAACTGTGCTTTGGTTCCAGTAGGAATGCAAGCCTCCTTTCTCCTGTAGGTACGGGGTCATTGGGTAAGAGTTCCTAGAGGTAGGCGAAGCAGATTGTGTATCTTAGTGAAGCTCCACAGAGGGCAATGAGGCAGACTTCCATGGCATGTAGGACGTGAGAGAACAGAATCCCTGGAGCTGTTGAAGAGCTGAGTCCACCTAGCTTCCTAAGGAAGGGTGCAGCGAGTTGCCCTACACTCTGATTACATAGAGTGACTGGGAAAGGCTTCTAGGTCTGGATGTTTCTTAGAAGAGCAAAGAAGACTGCTGGTACTCACTGTATTTCTACGAAAAAGGGTGCCTACACGAGGGTGCCTTGTGTCTGGTAAGTGAAGAAACATTCAAGTAAAGCAGAACTTCCAATACGACATAATGGAAACTGCTAAGCGCTTCCGCTTCAGCAAGGCTTTTCAGGCCTTAGCTTGAGGCAAACACTCACGTCAAGTTTCCCTGTAGCTCTAGAGCAGGACAGCCGGAGCTCCCACCCATGCTATGGAAGCACCGTGTTTCCTTAGAGAAAACTCCTTTTCTTTCGAGAGGGCTGCCTACAGTGACCAGAAGCCAGGTAAAAACAGTGTTATTTAGGATTCTTCAGGGAAGCATGTTTAGAGATTTAACATGGGAAAGCAAGGCTTGTGCCATCAGGTCTCCTTCTCGGGTTAACATGCAGCCGAAACCCTTCTGATTTCTAACAAGTCAATAGAGACTCTAGCCAAACCCTGGTCCCATGCTGAATCAACTTTTCTTCACAGGGTTTTCTGCATGTATCGAACTCCCTCATTCTTGGAACGCTCTATGTAACCCTTCGGGCCTAAACCTAGTCTAAAGTCCTGCAGTGTAACAGGAAAAACTTTGCTTAGATTCCAGTAGGAATGCAAGCCTCCTTTCTCCTGTAGGTATGGGGTCCTTGGGTAAGAGTTCCTAGAAGAAGGCGAAGCAGATTGTGTTTCTTAGTGTAGCTCCAATGAGAGCAATGAGGCAGACTTCCATGGCATGTATGTCGTGAGAGAACAGAATCCCTGGAGCTGTTGAAGAGCTGAGTCCACCTAGCTTTCTAAGGAAGGGTGCAGCGAGTTGCCTTAAACTCTGAATACATAGTGTGACTGGGAAAGGCTCCTAGGTCGGGATGTTTCTTAGAAGGGTAAAGGAGACTGCTGGTACTCACTGTAGTTGTACGAAAAAGGGTGCCTACACTAGGGTGCCTAGTGTCTGGTAGAGTGAAGAAACATTCAAGTAAAGCAGAACTTCCAATACGACATAATGGAAAATGCTAAGCGCTTTCGCTTCAGCAGGGCTTTTCAGGCCTTAGCTTGAGGCAAGGACTCACGTCAAGTTACCCTGTAGCTCTAGAGCATGACACGAGGAACTCCCACCCATGCAAGGGAAGCACCGTGTTTCCTTAGAGAAACTCCTTTTCTTTCCAGAGGGCTGCCCACAGTGAATCGAGGCCAGTCAAAACAGTGTTATTTAGGTATCTCAGGCTGGCGTGGCTAGAGATTTAAAATGGGAACGCAAGGCTTAGGCATTCAAGTCTTCTTTTCCGGTGAACATGCACCCGGACACCTTCTTATATCTAAGAAGTCCAAAGAGACTCTAGCTACACCCTGGTCCCTTGCTGAATCAACTTTTCTTCACAGAGTGTTCTGCATATATGGAACTCCCTCATCCTTGGAACGTTCTATGTATGCTATAGGGCCGAAGCCTATTCTAAAGTCCTGCAGTGTAAAAGGAAAAACTGTGCTTTGGTTCCAGTAGGAATGCAAGCCTCCTTTCTCCTGTAGGTATGGGGTCATTGGGTACGAGTTCCTAGAGGTAGGCGAAGCAGATTGTGTATCTTAGTGAAGCTCCACAGAGGGCAATGAGGCAGACTTCCATGGCATGTAGGACGTGAGAGAACAGAATCCCTGGAGCTGTTGAAGAGCTGAGTCCACCTAGCTTCCTAAGGAAGGGTGCAGCGAGTTGCCCTACACTCTGATTACATAGAGTGACTGGGAAAGGCTTCTAGGTCTGGATGTTTCTTAGAAGAGCAAAGAAGACTGCTGGTACTCACTGTATTTCTACGAAAAAGGGTGCCTACACGAGGGTGCCTTGTGTCTGGTAAGTGAAGAAACATTCAAGTAAAGCAGAACTTGGAATACGACATAATGGAAACTGCTAAGCTCTTCCGCTTCCGCAAGGCTTTTCAGGCCTTAGCTTGAGGCAAACACTCACGTCAAGTTTCCCTGTAGCTCTAGAGCAGGACAGCAGGAGCTCCCACCCATGCTATGGAAGCACCGTGTTTCCTTAGAGAAAACTCCTTTTCTTTCGAGAGGGCTGCCTACAGTGACCAGAAGCCAGGTAAAAACAGTGTTATTTAGGATTCTTCAGGGAAGCATGTTTAGAGATTTAACATGGGAAAGCAAGGCTTGTGCCATCAGGTCTCCTTCTCGGGTTAACATGCAGCCGAAACCCTTCTGATTCCTAACAAGTCAATAGAGACTCTAGCCAAACCCTGGTCCCTTGCTGAATCAACTTTTCTTCACAGGGTTTTCTGCATGCATCGAACTCCCTCATTCGTGGAATGCTCTATGTAACCCTTCGGGCCTAAACCTAGTCTAAAGTCCTGCAGTGTAACAGGAAAAACTTTGCTTAGATTCCAGTAGGAATGCAAGCCTCCTTTCTCCTGTAGGTATGGGGTCCTTGGGTAAGAGTTCCTAGAAGAAGGCGAAGCAGATTGTGTTTCTTAGTGTAGCTCCAATGAGAGCAATGAGGCAGACTTCCATGGCATGTATGTCGTGAGAGAACAGAATCCCTGGAGCTGTTGAAGAGCTGAGTCCACCTAGCTTTCTAAGGAAGGGTGCAGCGAGTTGCCTTAAACTCTGAATACATAGTGTGACCGGGAAAGTCTTCTAGGTCTGGATGTTTCTTAGAAGGGTAAAGGAGACTGCTGGTACTCACTGTAGTTGTACGAAAAAGGGTGCCTACACTAGGGTGCCTAGTGTCTGGTAGAGTGAAGAAACGTTCAAGTAAAGCAGAACTTCCAATACGACATAATGGAAAATGCTAAGCGCTTTCGCTTCAGCAGGGCTTTTCAGGCCTTAGCTTGAGGCAAGGACTCACGTCAAGTTACCCTGTAGCTCTAGAGCATGACAGGAGGAACTCCCACCCATGCTAGGGAAGCACCGTGTTTCCTTAGAGAAACTCCTTTTCTTTCCAGAGGGCTGCCCACAGTGAATCGAGGCCAGTCAAAACAGTGTTATTTAGGTATCTCAGGCTGGCGTGGCTAGAGATTTAAAATGGGAACGCAAGGCTTAGGCATTCAAGTCTTCTTTTCCGGTGAACATGCACCCGGACACCTTCTTATGTCTAAGAAGTCCAAAGAGACTCTAGCTACACCCTGGTCCCTTGCTGAATCAACTTTTCTTCACAGAGTGTTCTGCATATATGGAACTCCCTCATCCTTGGAACGTTCTATGTATGCTATAGGGCCGAAGCCTATTCTAAAGTCCTGCAGTGTAAAAGGAAAAACTGTGCTTTGGTTCCAGTAGGAATGCAAGCCTCCTTTCTCCTGTAGGTATGGGGTCATTGGGTACGAGTTCCTAGAGGTAGGCGAAGCAGATTGTGTATCTTAGTGAAGCTCCACAGAGGGCAATGAGGCAGACTTCCATGGCATGTAGGACGTGAGAGAACAGAATCCCTGGAGCTGTTGAAGAGCTGAGTCCACCTAGCTTCCTAAGGAAGGGTGCAGCGAGTTGCCCTACACTCTGATTACATAGAGTGACTGGGAAAGGCTTCTAGGTCTGGATGTTTCTTAGAAGAGCAAAGAAGACTGCTGGTACTCACTGTATTTCTACGAAAAAGGGTGCCTACACGAGGGTGCCTTGTGTCTGGTAAGTGAAGAAACATTCAAGTAAAGCAGAACTTGGAATACGACATAATGGAAACTGCTAAGCGCTTCCGCTTCCGCAAGGCTTTTCAGGCCTTAGCTTGAGGCAAACACTCACGTCAAGTTTCCCTGTAGCTCTAGAGCAGGACAGCAGGAGCTCCCACCCATGCTATGGAAGCACCGTGTTTCCTTAGAGAAAACTCCTTTTCTTTCGAGAGGGCTGCCTACAGTGACCAGAAGCCAGGTAAAAACAGTGTTATTTAGGATTCTTCAGGGAAGCATGTTTAGAGATTTAACATGGGAAAGCAAGGCTTGTGCCATCAGGTCTCCTTCTCGGGTTAACATGCAGCCCAAACCCTTCTGATTTCTAACAAGTCAATAGAGACTCTAGCCAAACCCTGGTCCCTTGCTGAATCAACTTTTCTTCACAGGGTTTTCTGCATGTATCGAACTCCCTCATTCTTGGAACGCTCTATGTAACCCTTCGGGCCTAAACCTAGTCTAAAGTCCTGCAGTGTAACAGGAAAAACTTTGCTTAGATTCCAGTAGGAATGCAAGCCTCCTTTCTCCTGTAGGTATGGGGTCCTTGGGTAAGAGTTCCTAGAAGAAGGCGAAGCAGATTGTGTTTCTTAGTGTAGTTCCAATGAGAGCAATGAGGCAGACTTCCATGGCATGTAGGTCGTGAGAGAACAGAATCCCTGGAGCTGTTGAAGAGCTGAGTCCACCTAGCTTTCTAAGGAAGGGTGCAGCGAGTTGCCTTAAACTCTGAATACATAGTGTGACTGGGAAAGGCTTCTAGGTCGGGATGTTTCTTAGAAGGGTAAAGGAGACTGCTGGTACTCACTGTAGTTGTACGAAAAAGGGTGCCTACACTAGGGTGCCTAGTGTCTGGTAGAGTGAAGAAACATTCAAGTAAAGCAGAACTTCCAATACGACATAATGGAAAATGCTAAGCGCTTTCGCTTCAGCAGGGCTTTTCAGGCCTTAGCTTGAGGCAAGGACTCACGTCAAGTTACCCTGTAGCTCTAGAGCATGACACGAGGAACTCCCACCCATGCAAGGGAAGCACCGTGTTTCCTTAGAGAAACTCCTTTTCTTTCCAGAGGGCTGCCCACAGTGAATCGAGGCCAGTCAAAACAGTGTTATTTAGGTATCTCAGGCTGGCGTGGCTAGAGATTTAAAATGGGAACGCAAGGCTTAGGCATTCAAGTCTTCTTTTCCGGTGAACATGCACCCGGACACCTTCTTATATCTAAGAAGTCCAAAGAGACTCTAGCTACACCCTGGTCCCTTGCTGAATCAACTTTTCTTCACAGAGTGTTCTGCATATATGGAACTCCCTTATCCTTGGAACGTTCTATGTATGCTATAGGGCCGAAGCCTATTCTAAAGTCCTGCAGTGTAAAAGGAAAAACTGTGCTTTGGTTCCAGTAGGAATGCAAGCCTCCTTTCTCCTGTAGGTATGGGGTCATTGGGTACGAGTTCCTAGAGGTAGGCGAAGCAGATTGTGTATCTTAGTGAAGCTCCACAGAGGGCAATGAGGCAGACTTCCATGGCATGTAGGACGTGAGAGAACAGAATCCCTGGAGCTGTTGAAGAGCTGAGTCCACCTAGCTTCCTAAGGAAGGGTGCAGCGAGTTGCCCTACACTCTGATTACATAGAGTGACTGGGAAAGGCTTCTAGGTCTGGATGTTTCTTAGAAGAGCAAAGAAGACTGCTGGTACTCACTGTATTTCTACGAAAAAGGGTGCCTACACGAGGGTGCCTTGTGTCTGGTAAGTGAAGAAACATTCAAGTAAAGCAGAACTTGGAATACGACATAATGGAAACTGCTAAGCGCTTCCGCTTCCGCAAGGCTTTTCAGGCCTTAGCTTGAGGCAAACACTCACGTCAAGTTTCCCTGTAGCTCTAGAGCAGGACAGCAGGAGCTCCCACCCATGCTATGGAAGCACCGTGTTTCCTTAGAGAAAACTCCTTTTCTTTCGAGAGGGCTGCCTACAGTGACCAGAAGCCAGGTAAAAACAGTGTTATTTAGGATTCTTCAGGGAAGCATGTTTAGAGATTTAACATGGGAAAGCAAGGCTTGTGCCATCAGGTCTCCTTCTCGGGTTAACATGCAGCCGAAACCCTTCTGATTCCTAACAAGTCAATAGAGACTCTAGCCAAACCCTGGTCCCTTGCTGAATCAACTTTTCTTCACAGGGTTTTCTGCATGTATCGAACTCCCTCATTCTTGGAACGCTCTATGTAACCCTTCGGGCCTAAACCTAGTCTAAAGTCCTGCAGTGTAACAGGAAAAATTTTGCTTAGATTCCAGTAGGAATGCAAGCCTCCTTTCTCCTGTAGGTATGGGGTCCTTGGGTAAGAGTTCCTAGAAGAAGGCGAAGCAGATTGTGTTTCTTAGTGTAGCTCCAATGAGAGCAATGAGGCAGACTTCCATGGCATGTAGGACGTGAGAGAACAGAATCCCTGGAGCTGTTGAAGAGCTGAGTCCACCTAGCTTTCTAAGGAAGGGTGCAGCGAGTTGCCTTAAACTCTGAATACATAGTGTGACTGGGAAAGGCTTCTAGGTCGGGATGTTTCTTAGAAGGGTAAAGGAGACTGCTGGTACTCACTGTAGTTGTACGAAAAAGGGTGCCTACACTAGGGTGCCTAGTGTCTGGTAAAGTGAAGAAACGTTCAAGTAAAGCAGAACTTCCAATACGACATAATGGAAAATGCTAAGCGCTTTCGCTTCAGCAGGGCTTTTCAGGCCTTAGCTTGAGGCAAGGACTCACGTCAAGTTACCCTGTAGCTCTAGAGCATGACAGGAGGAACTCCCACCCATGCTAGGGAAGCACCGTGTTTCCTTAGAGAAACTCCTTTTCTTTCCAGAGGGCTGCCCACAGTGAATCGAGGCCAGTCAAAACAGTGTTATTTAGGTATCTCAGGCTGGCGTGGCTAGAGATTTAAAATGGGAACGCAAGGCTTAGGCATTCAAGTCTTCTTTTCCGGTGAACATGCACCCGGACACCTTCTTATGTCTAAGAAGTCCAAAGAGACTCTAGCTACACCCTGGTCCCTTGCTGAATCAACTTTTCTTCACAGAGTGTTCTGCATATATGGAACTCCCTCATCCTTGGAACGTTCTATGTATGCTATAGGGCCGAAGCCTATTCTAAAGTCCTGCAGTGTAAAAGGAAAAACTGTGCTTTGGTTCCAGTAGGAATGCAAGCCTCCTTTCTCCTGTAGGTACGGGGTCATTGGGTAAGAGTTCCTAGAGGTAGGCGAAGCAGATTGTGTATCTTAGTGAAGCTCCACAGAGGGCAATGAGGCAGACTTCCATGGCATGTAGGACGTGAGAGAACAGAATCCCTGGAGCTGTTGAAGAGCTGAGTCCACCTAGCTTCCTAAGGAAGGGTGCAGCGAGTTGCCCTACACTCTGATTACATAGAGTGACTGGGAAAGGCTTCTAGGTCTGGATGTTTCTTAGAAGAGCAAAGAAGACTGCTGGTACTCACTGTATTTCTACGAAAAAGGGTGCCTACACGAGGGTGCCTTGTGTCTGGTAAGTGAAGAAACATTCAAGTAAAGCAGAACTTCCAATACGACATAATGGAAACTGCTAAGCGCTTCCGCTTCAGCAAGGCTTTTCAGGCCTTAGCTTGAGGCAAACACTCACGTCAAGTTTCCCTGTAGCTCTAGAGCAGGACAGCCGGAGCTCCCACCCATGCTATGGAAGCACCGTGTTTCCTTAGAGAAAACTCCTTTTCTTTCGAGAGGGCTGCCTACAGTGACCAGAAGCCAGGTAAAAACAGTGTTATTTAGGATTCTTCAGGGAAGCATGTTTAGAGATTTAACATGGGAAAGCAAGGCTTGTGCCATCAGGTCTCCTTCTCGGGTTAACATGCAGCCGAAACCCTTCTGATTTCTAACAAGTCAATAGAGACTCTAGCCAAACCCTGGTCCCATGCTGAATCAACTTTTCTTCACAGGGTTTTCTGCATGTATCGAACTCCCTCATTCTTGGAACGCTCTATGTAACCCTTCGGGCCTAAACCTAGTCTAAAGTCCTGCAGTGTAACAGGAAAAACTTTGCTTAGATTCCAGTAGGAATGCAAGCCTCCTTTCTCCTGTAGGTATGGGGTCCTTGGGTAAGAGTTCCTAGAAGAAGGCGAAGCAGATTGTGTTTCTTAGTGTAGCTCCAATGAGAGCAATGAGGCAGACTTCCATGGCATGTATGTCGTGAGAGAACAGAATCCCTGGAGCTGTTGAAGAGCTGAGTCCACCTAGCTTTCTAAGGAAGGGTGCAGCGAGTTGCCTTAAACTCTGAATACATAGTGTGACTGGGAAAGGCTCCTAGGTCGGGATGTTTCTTAGAAGGGTAAAGGAGACTGCTGGTACTCACTGTAGTTGTACGAAAAAGGGTGCCTACACTAGGGTGCCTAGTGTCTGGTAGAGTGAAGAAACATTCAAGTAAAGCAGAACTTCCAATACGACATAATGGAAAATGCTAAGCGCTTTCGCTTCAGCAGGGCTTTTCAGGCCTTAGCTTGAGGCAAGGACTCACGTCAAGTTACCCTGTAGCTCTAGAGCATGACACGAGGAACTCCCACCCATGCAAGGGAAGCACCGTGTTTCCTTAGAGAAACTCCTTTTCTTTCCAGAGGGCTGCCCACAGTGAATCGAGGCCAGTCAAAACAGTGTTATTTAGGTATCTCAGGCTGGCGTGGCTAGAGATTTAAAATGGGAACGCAAGGCTTAGGCATTCAAGTCTTCTTTTCCGGTGAACATGCACCCGGACACCTTCTTATATCTAAGAAGTCCAAAGAGACTCTAGCTACACCCTGGTCCCTTGCTGAATCAACTTTTCTTCACAGAGTGTTCTGCATATATGGAACTCCCTCATCCTTGGAACGTTCTATGTATGCTATAGGGCCGAAGCCTATTCTAAAGTCCTGCAGTGTAAAAGGAAAAACTGTGCTTTGGTTCCAGTAGGAATGCAAGCCTCCTTTCTCCTGTAGGTATGGGGTCATTGGGTACGAGTTCCTAGAGGTAGGCGAAGCAGATTGTGTATCTTAGTGAAGCTCCACAGAGGGCAATGAGGCAGACTTCCATGGCATGTAGGACGTGAGAGAACAGAATCCCTGGAGCTGTTGAAGAGCTGAGTCCACCTAGCTTCCTAAGGAAGGGTGCAGCGAGTTGCCCTACACTCTGATTACATAGAGTGACTGGGAAAGGCTTCTAGGTCTGGATGTTTCTTAGAAGAGCAAAGAAGACTGCTGGTACTCACTGTATTTCTACGAAAAAGGGTGCCTACACGAGGGTGCCTTGTGTCTGGTAAGTGAAGAAACATTCAAGTAAAGCAGAACTTGGAATACGACATAATGGAAACTGCTAAGCTCTTCCGCTTCCGCAAGGCTTTTCAGGCCTTAGCTTGAGGCAAACACTCACGTCAAGTTTCCCTGTAGCTCTAGAGCAGGACAGCAGGAGCTCCCACCCATGCTATGGAAGCACCGTGTTTCCTTAGAGAAAACTCCTTTTCTTTCGAGAGGGCTGCCTACAGTGACCAGAAGCCAGGTAAAAACAGTGTTATTTAGGATTCTTCAGGGAAGCATGTTTAGAGATTTAACATGGGAAAGCAAGGCTTGTGCCATCAGGTCTCCTTCTCGGGTTAACATGCAGCCGAAACCCTTCTGATTCCTAACAAGTCAATAGAGACTCTAGCCAAACCCTGGTCCCTTGCTGAATCAACTTTTCTTCACAGGGTTTTCTGCATGTATCGAACTCCCTCATTCTTGGAACGCTCTATGTAACCCTTCGGGCCTAAACCTAGTCTAAAGTCCTGCAGTGTAACAGGAAAAACTTTGCTTAGATTCCAGTAGGAATGCAAGCCTCCTTTCTCCTGTAGGTATGGGGTCCTTGGGTAAGAGTTCCTAGAAGAAGGCGAAGCAGATTGTGTTTCTTAGTGTAGCTCCAATGAGAGCAATGAGGCAGACTTCCATGGCATGTAGGACGTGAGAGAACAGAATCCCTGGAGCTGTTGAAGAGCTGAGTCCACCTAGCTTTCTAAGGAAGGGTGCAGCGAGTTGCCTTAAACTCTGAATACATAGTGTGACTGGGAAAGGCTTCTAGGTCGGGATGTTTCTTAGAAGGGTAAAGGAGACTGCTGGTACTCACTGTAGTTGTACGAAAAAGGGTGCCTACACTAGGGTGCCTAGTGTCTGGTAGAGTGAAGAAACGTTCAAGTAAAGCAGAACTTCCAATACGACATAATGGAAAATGCTAAGCGCTTTCGCTTCAGCAGGGCTTTTCAGGCCTTAGCTTGAGGCAAGGACTCACGTCAAGTTACCCTGTAGCTCTAGAGCATGACAGGAGGAACTCCCACCCATGCTAGGGAAGCACCGTGTTTCCTTAGAGAAACTCCTTTTCTTTCCAGAGGGCTGCCCACAGTGAATCGAGGCCAGTCAAAACAGTGTTATTTAGGTATCTCAGGCTGGCGTGGCTAGAGATTTAAAATGGGAACGCAAGGCTTAGGCATTCAAGTCTTCTTTTCCGGTGAACATGCACCCGGACACCTTCTTATGTCTAAGAAGTCCAAAGAGACTCTAGCTACACCCTGGTCCCTTGCTGAATCAACTTTTCTTCACAGAGTGTTCTGCATATATGGAACTCCCTCATCCTTGGAACGTTCTATGTATGCTATAGGGCCGAAGCCTATTCTAAAGTCCTGCAGTGTAAAAGGAAAAACTGTGCTTTGGTTCCAGTAGGAATGCAAGCCTCCTTTCTCCTGTAGGTACGGGGTCATTGGGTAAGAGTTCCTAGAGGTAGGCGAAGCAGATTGTGTATCTTAGTGAAGCTCCACAGAGGGCAATGAGGCAGACTTCCATGGCATGTAGGACGTGAGAGAACAGAATCCCTGGAGCTGTTGAAGAGCTGAGTCCACCTAGCTTCCTAAGGAAGGGTGCAGCGAGTTGCCCTACACTCTGATTACATAGAGTGACTGGGAAAGGCTTCTAGGTCTGGATGTTTCTTAGAAGAGCAAAGAAGACTGCTGGTACTCACTGTATTTCTACGAAAAAGGGTGCCTACACGAGGGTGCCTTGTGTCTGGTAAGTGAAGAAACATTCAAGTAAAGCAGAACTTCCAATACGACATAATGGAAACTGCTAAGCGCTTCCGCTTCAGCAAGGCTTTTCAGGCCTTAGCTTGAGGCAAACACTCACGTCAAGTTTCCCTGTAGCTCTAGAGCAGGACAGCCGGAGCTCCCACCCATGCTATGGAAGCACCGTGTTTCCTTAGAGAAAACTCCTTTTCTTTCGAGAGGGCTGCCTACAGTGACCAGAAGCCAGGTAAAAACAGTGTTATTTAGGATTCTTCAGGGAAGCATGTTTAGAGATTTAACATGGGAAAGCAAGGCTTGTGCCATCAGGTCTCCTTCTCGGGTTAACATGCAGCCGAAACCCTTCTGATTTCTAACAAGTCAATAGAGACTCTAGCCAAACCCTGGTCCCATGCTGAATCAACTTTTCTTCACAGGGTTTTCTGCATGTATCGAACTCCCTCATTCTTGGAACGCTCTATGTAACCCTTCGGGCCTAAACCTAGTCTAAAGTCCTGCAGTGTAACAGGAAAAACTTTGCTTAGATTCCAGTAGGAATGCAAGCCTCCTTTCTCCTGTAGGTATGGGGTCCTTGGGTAAGAGTTCCTAGAAGAAGGCGAAGCAGATTGTGTTTCTTAGTGTAGCTCCAATGAGAGCAATGAGGCAGACTTCCATGGTATGTATGTCGTGAGAGAACAGAATCCCTGGAGCTGTTGAAGAGCTGAGTCCACCTAGCTTTCTAAGGAAGGGTGCAGCGAGTTGCCTTAAACTCTGAATACATAGTGTGACTGGGAAAGGCTTCTAGGTCGGGATGTTTCTTAGAAGGGTAAAGGAGACTGCTGGTACTCACTGTAGTTGTACGAAAAAGCGTGCCTACACTAGGGTGCCTAGTGTCTGGTAGAGTGAAGAAACGTTCAAGTAAAGCAGAACTTCCAATACGACATAATGGAAAATGCTAAGCGCTTTCGCTTCAGCAGGGCTTTTCAGGCCTTAGCTTGAGGCAAGGACTCACGTCAAGTTACCCTGTAGCTCTAGAGCATGACAGGAGGAACTCCCACCCATGCTAGGGAAGCACCGTGTTTCCTTAGAGAAACTCCTTTTCTTTCCAGAGGGCTGCCCACAGTGAATCGAGGCCAGTCAAAACAGTGTTATTTAGGTATCTCAGGCTGGCGTGGCTAGAGATTTAAAATGGGAACGCAAGGCTTAGGCATTCAAGTCTTCTTTTCCGGTGAACATGCACCCGGACACCTTCTTATGTCTAAGAAGTCCAAAGAGACTCTAGCTACACCCTGGTCCCTTGCTGAATCAACTTTTCTTCACAGAGTGTTCTGCATATATGGAACTCCCTCATCCTTGGGACGTTCTATGTATGCTATAGGGCCGAAGCCTATTCTAAAGTCCTGCAGTGTAAAAGGAAAAACTGTGCTTTGGTTCCAGTAGGAATGCAAGCCTCCTTTCTCCTGTAGGTACGGGGTCATTGGGTAAGAGTTCCTAGAGGTAGGCGAAGCAGATTGTGTATCTTAGTGAAGCTCCACAGAGGGCAATGAGGCAGACTTCCATGGCATGTAGGACGTGAGAGAACAGAATCCCTGGAGCTGTTGAAGAGCTGAGTCCACCTAGCTTCCTAAGGAAGGGTGCAGCGAGTTGCCCTACACTCTGATTACATAGAGTGACTGGGAAAGGCTTCTAGGTCTGGATGTTTCTTAGAAGAGCAAAGAAGACTGCTGGTACTCACTGTATTTCTACGAAAAAGGGTGCCTACACGAGGGTGCCTTGTGTCTGGTAAGTGAAGAAACATTCAAGTAAAGCAGAACTTGGAATACGACATAATGGAAACTGCTAAGCGCTTCCGCTTCCGCAAGGCTTTTCAGGCCTTAGCTTGAGGCAAACACTCACGTCAAGTTTCCCTGTAGCTCTAGAGCAGGACAGCAGGAGCTCCCACCCATGCTATGGAAGCACCGTGTTTCCTTAGAGAAAACTCCTTTTCTTTCGAGAGGGCTGCCTACAGTGACCAGAAGCCAGGTAAAAACAGTGTTATTTAGGATTCTTCAGGGAAGCATGTTTAGAGATTTAACATGGGAAAGCAAGGCTTGTGCCATCAGGTCTCCTTCTCGGGTTAACATGCAGCCGAAACCCTTCTGATTCCTAACAAGTCAATAGAGACTCTAGCCAAACCCTGGTCCCTTGCTGAATCAACTTTTCTTCACAGGGTTTTCTGCATGCATCGAACTCCCTCATTCGTGGAACGCTCTATGTAACCCTTCGGGCCTAAACCTAGTCTAAAGTCCTGCAGTGTAACAGGAAAAACTTTGCTTAGATTCCAGTAGGAATGCAAGCCTCCTTTCTCCTGTAGGTATGGGGTCCTTGGGTAAGAGTTCCTAGAAGAAGGCGAAGCAGATTGTGTTTCTTAGTGTAGCTCCAATGAGAGCAATGAGGCAGACTTCCATGGCATGTATGTCGTGAGAGAACAGAATCCCTGGAGCTGTTGAAGAGCTGAGTCCACCTAGCTTTCTAAGGAAGGGTGCAGCGAGTTGCCTTAAACTCTGAATACATAGTGTGACTGGGAAAGGCTTCTAGGTCGGGATGTTTCTTAGAAGGGTAAAGGAGACTGCTGGTACTCACTGTAGTTGTACGAAAAAGGGTGCCTACACTAGGGTGCCTAGTGTCTGGTAGAGTGAAGAAACGTTCAAGTAAAGCAGAACTTCCAATACGACATAATGGAAAATGCTAAGCGCTTTCGCTTCAGCAGGGCTTTTCAGGCCTTAGCTTGAGGCAAGGACTCACGTCAAGTTACCCTGTAGCTCTAGAGCATGACAGGAGGAACTCCCACCCATGCTAGGGAAGCACCGTGTTTCCTTAGAGAAACTCCTTTTCTTTCCAGAGGGCTGCCCACAGTGAATCGAGGCCAGTCAAAACAGTGTTATTTAGGTATCTCAGGCTGGCGTGGCTAGAGATTTAAAATGGGAACGCAAGGCTTAGGCATTCAAGTCTTCTTTTCCGGTGAACATGCACCCGGACACCTTCTTATGTCTAAGAAGTCCAAAGAGACTCTAGCTACACCCTGGTCCCTTGCTGAATCAACTTTTCTTCACAGAGTGTTCTGCATATATGGAACTCCCTCATCCTTGGGACGTTCTATGTATGCTATAGGGCCGAAGCCTATTCTAAAGTCCTGCAGTGTAAAAGGAAAAACTGTGCTTTGGTTCCAGTAGGAATGCAAGCCTCCTTTCTCCTGTAGGTACGGGGTCATTGGGTAAGAGTTCCTAGAGGTAGGCGAAGCAGATTGTGTATCTTAGTGAAGCTCCACAGAGGGCAATGAGGCAGACTTCCATGGCATGTAGGACGTGAGAGAACAGAATCCCTGGAGCTGTTGAAGAGCTGAGTCCACCTAGCTTCCTAAGGAAGGGTGCAGCGAGTTGCCCTACACTCTGATTACATAGAGTGACTGGGAAAGGCTTCTAGGTCTGGATGTTTCTTAGAAGAGCAAAGAAGACTGCTGGTACTCACTGTATTTCTACGAAAAAGGGTGCCTACACGAGGGTGCCTTGTGTCTGGTAAGTGAAGAAACATTCAAGTAAAGCAGAACTTGGAATACGACATAATGGAAACTGCTAAGCGCTTCCGCTTCTGCAAGGCTTTTCAGGCCTTAGCTTGAGGCAAACACTCACGTCAAGTTTCCCTGTAGCTCTAGAGCAGGACAGCAGGAGCTCCCACCCATGCTATGGAAGCACCGTGTTTCCTTAGAGAAAACTCCTTTTCTTTCGAGAGGGCTGCCTACAGTGACCAGAAGCCAGGTAAAAACAGTGTTATTTAGGATTCTTCAGGGAAGCATGTTTAGAGATTTAACATGGGAAAGCAAGGCTTGTGCCATCAGGTCTCCTTCTCGGGTTAACATGCAGCCGAAACCCTTCTGATTCCTAACAAGTCAATAGAGACTCTAGCCAAACCCTGGTCCCTTGCTGAATCAACTTTTCTTCACAGGGTTTTCTGCATGCATCGAACTCCCTCATTCGTGGAACGCTCTATGTAACCCTTCGGGCCTAAACCTAGTCTAAAGTCCTGCAGTGTAACAGGAAAAACTTTGCTTAGATTCCAGTAGGAATGCAAGCCTCCTTTCTCCTGTAGGTATGGGGTCCTTGGGTAAGAGTTCCTAGAAGAAGGCGAAGCAGATTGTGTTTCTTAGTGTAGCTCCAATGAGAGCAATGAGGCAGACTTCCATGGCATGTATGTCGTGAGAGAACAGAATCCCTGGAGCTGTTGAAGAGCTGAGTCCACCTAGCTTTCTAAGGAAGGGTGCAGCGAGTTGCCTTAAACTCTGAATACATAGTGTGACTGGGAAAGGCTTCTAGGTCGGGATGTTTCTTAGAAGGGTAAAGGAGACTGCTGGTACTCACTGTAGTTGTACGAAAAAGGGTGCCTACACTAGGGTGCCTAGTGTCTGGTAGAGTGAAGAAACGTTCAAGTAAAGCAGAACTTCCAATACGACATAATGGAAAATGCTAAGCGCTTTCGCTTCAGCAGGGCTTTTCAGGCCTTAGCTTGAGGCAAGGACTCACGTCAAGTTACCCTGTAGCTCTAGAGCATGACAGGAGGAACTCCCACCCATGCTAGGGAAGCACCGTGTTTCCTTAGAGAAACTCCTTTTCTTTCCAGAGGGCTGCCCACAGTGAATCGAGGCCAGTCAAAACAGTGTTATTTAGGTATCTCAGGCTGGCGTGGCTAGAGATTTAAAATGGGAACGCAAGGCTTAGGCATTCAAGTCTTCTTTTCCGGTGAACATGCACCCGGACACCTTCTTATGTCTAAGAAGTCCAAAGAGACTCTAGCTACACCCTGGTCCCTTGCTGAATCAACTTTTCTTCACAGAGTGTTCTGCATATATGGAACTCCCTCATCCTTGGGACGTTCTATGTATGCTATAGGGCCGAAGCCTATTCTAAAGTCCTGCAGTGTAAAAGGAAAAACTGCGCTTTGGTTCCAGTAGGAATGCAAGCCTCCTTTCTCCTGTAGGTACGGGGTCATTGGGTACGAGTTCCTAGAGGTAGGCGAAGCAGATTGTGTATCTTAGTGAAGCTCCACAGAGGGCAATGAGGCAGACTTCCATGGCATGTAGGACGTGAGAGAACAGAATCCCTGGAGCTGTTGAAGAGCTGAGTCCACCTAGCTTCGTAAGGAAGGGTGCAGCGAGTTGCCCTACACTCTGATTACATAGAGTGACTGGGAAAGGCTTCTAGGTCTGGATGTTTCTTAGAAGAGCAAAGAAGACTGCTGGTACTCACTGTATTTCTACGAAAAAGGGTGCCTACACGAGGGTGCCTTGTGTCTGGTAAGTGAAGAAACATTCAAGTAAAGCAGAACTTGGAATACGACATAATGGAAACTGCTAAGCGCTTCCGCTTCCGCAAGGCTTTTCAGGCCTTAGCTTGAGGCAAACACTCACGTCAAGTTTCCCTGTAGCTCTAGAGCAGGACAGCAGGAGCTCCCACCCATGCTATGGAAGCACCGTGTTTCCTTAGAGAAAACTCCTTTTCTTTCGAGAGGGCTGCCTACAGTGACCAGAAGCCAGGTAAAAACAGTGTTATTTAGGATTCTTCAGGGAAGCATGTTTAGAGATTTAACATGGGAAAGCAAGGCTTGTGCCATCAGGTCTCCTTCTCGGGTTAACATGCAGCCGAAACCCTTCTGATTCCTAACAAGTCAATAGAGACTCTAGCCAAACCCTGGTCCCTTGCTGAATCAACTTTTCTTCACAGGGTTTTCTGCATGCATCGAACTCCCTCATTCGTGGAACGCTCTATGTAACCCTTCGGGCCTAAACCTAGTCTAAAGTCCTGCAGTGTAACAGGAAAAACTTTGCTTAGATTCCAGTAGGAATGCAAGCCTCCTTTCTCCTGTAGGTATGGGGTCCTTGGGTAAGAGTTCCTAGAAGAAGGCGAAGCAGATTGTGTTTCTTAGTGTAGCTCCAATGAGAGCAATGAGGCAGACTTCCATGGCATGTATGTCTTGAGAGAACAGAATCCCTGGAGCTGTTGAAGAGCTGAGTCCACCTAGCTTTCTAAGGAAGGGTGCAGCGAGTTGCCTTAAACTCTGAATACATAGTGTGACTGGGAAAGGCTTCTAGGTCGGGATGTTTCTTAGAAGGGTAAAGGAGACTGCTGGTACTCACTGTAGTTGTACGAAAAAGGGTGCCTACACTAGGGTGCCTAGTGTCTGGTAGAGTGAAGAAACGTTCAAGTAAAGCAGAACTTCCAATACGACATAATGGAAAATGCTAAGCGCTTTCGCTTCAGCAGGGCTTTTCAGGCCTTAGCTTGAGGCAAGGACTCACGTCAAGTTACCCTGTAGCTCTAGAGCATGACAGGAGGAACTCCCACCCATGCTAGGGAAGCACCGTGTTTCCTTAGAGAAACTCCTTTTCTTTCCAGAGGGCTGCCCACAGTGAATCGAGGCCAGTCAAAACAGTGTTATTTAGGTATCTCAGGCTGGCGTGGCTAGAGATTTAAAATGGGAACGCAAGGCTTAGGCATTCAAGTCTTCTTTTCCGGTGAACATGCACCCGGACACCTTCTTATGTCTAAGAAGTCCAAAGAGACTCTAGCTACACCCTGGTCCCTTGCTGAATCAACTTTTCTTCACAGAGTGTTCTGCATATATGGAACTCCCTCATCCTTGGAACGTTCTATGTATGCTATAGGGCCGAAGCCTATTCTAAAGTCCTGCAGTGTAAAAGGAAAAACTGTGCTTTGGTTCCAGTAGGAATGCAAGCCTCCTTTCTCCTGTAGGTACGGGGTCATTGGGTAAGAGTTCCTAGAGGTAGGCGAAGCAGATTGTGTATCTTAGTGAAGCTCCACAGAGGGCAATGAGGCAGACTTCCATGGCATGTAGGACGTGAGAGAACAGAATCCCTGGAGCTGTTGAAGAGCTGAGTCCACCTAGCTTCCTAAGGAAGGGTGCAGCGAGTTGCCCTACACTCTGATTACATAGAGTGACTGGGAAAGTCTTCTAGGTCTGGATGTTTCTTAGAAGAGCAAAGAAGACTGCTGGTACTCACTGTATTTCTACGAAAAAGGGTGCCTACACGAGGGTGCCTTGTGTCTGGTAAGTGAAGAAACATTCAAGTAAAGCAGAACTTGGAATACGACATAATGGAAACTGCTAAGCGCTTCCGCTTCCGCAAGGCTTTTCAGGCCTTAGCTTGAGGCAAACACTCACGTCAAGTTTCCCTGTAGCTCTAGAGCAGGACAGCAGGAGCTCCCACCCATGCTATGGAAGCACCGTGTTTCCTTAGAGAAAACTCCTTTTCTTTCGAGAGGGCTGCCTACAGTGACCAGAAGCCAGGTAAAAACAGTGTTATTTAGGATTCTTCAGGGAAGCATGTTTAGAGATTTAACATGGGAAAGCAAGGCTTGTGCCATCAGGTCTCCTTCTCGGGTTAACATGCAGCCGAAACCCTTCTGATTCCTAACAAGTCAATAGAGACTCTAGCCAAACCCTGGTCCCTTGCTGAATCAACTTTTCTTCACAGGGTTTTCTGCATGCATCGAACTCCCTCATTCGTGGAACGCTCTATGTAACCCTTCGGGCCTAAACCTAGTCTAAAGTCCTGCAGTGTAACAGGAAAAACTTTGCTTAGATTCCAGTAGGAATGCAAGCCTCCTTTCTCCTGTAGGTATGGGGTCCTTGGGTAAGAGTTCCTAGAAGAAGGCGAAGCAGATTGTGTTTCTTAGTGTAGCTCCAATGAGAGCAATGAGGCAGACTTCCATGGCATGTATGTCGTGAGAGAACAGAATCCCTGGAGCTGTTGAAGAGCTGAGTCCACCTAGCTTTCTAAGGAAGGGTGCAGCGAGTTGCCTTAAACTCTGAATACATAGTGTGACTGGGAAAGGCTTCTAGGTCGGGATGTTTCTTAGAAGGGTAAAGGAGACTGCTGGTACTCACTGTAGTTGTACGAAAAAGGGTGCCTACACTAGGGTGCCTAGTGTCTGGTAGAGTGAAGAAACGTTCAAGTAAAGCAGAACTTCCAATACGACATAATGGAAAATGCTAAGCGCTTTCGCTTCAGCAGGGCTTTTCAGGCCTTAGCTTGAGGCAAGGACTCACGTCAAGTTACCCTGTAGCTCTAGAGCATGACAGGAGGAACTCCCACCCATGCTAGGGAAGCACCGTGTTTCCTTAGAGAAACTCCTTTTCTTTCCAGAGGGCTGCCCACAGTGAATCGAGGCCAGTCAAAACAGTGTTATTTAGGTATCTCAGGCTGGCGTGGCTAGAGATTTAAAATGGGAACGCAAGGCTTAGGCATTCAAGTCTTCTTTTCCGGTGAACATGCACCCGGACACCTTCTTATGTCTAAGAAGTCCAAAGAGACTCTAGCTACACCCTGGTCCCTTGCTGAATCAACTTTTCTTCACAGAGTGTTCTGCATATATGGAACTCCCTCATCCTTGGGACGTTCTATGTATGCTATAGGGCCGAAGCCTATTCTAAAGTCCTGCAGTGTAAAAGGAAAAACTGCGCTTTGGTTCCAGTAGGAATGCAAGCCTCCTTTCTCCTGTAGGTACGGGGTCATTGGGTACGAGTTCCTAGAGGTAGGCGAAGCAGATTGTGTATCTTAGTGAAGCTCCACAGAGGGCAATGAGGCAGACTTCCATGGCATGTAGGACGTGAGAGAACAGAATCCCTGGAGCTGTTGAAGAGCTGAGTCCACCTAGCTTCCTAAGGAAGGGTGCAGCGAGTTGCCCTACACTCTGATTACATAGAGTGACTGGGAAAGGCTTCTAGGTCTGGATGTTTCTTAGAAGAGCAAAGAAGACTGCTGGTACTCACTGTATTTCTACGAAAAAGGGTGCCTACACGAGGGTGCCTTGTGTCTGGTAAGTGAAGAAACATTCAAGTAAAGCAGAACTTGGAATACGACATAATGGAAACTGCTAAGCGCTTCCGCTTCCGCAAGGCTTTTCAGGCCTTAGCTTGAGGCAAACACTCACGTCAAGTTTCCCTGTAGCTCTAGAGCAGGACAGCAGGAGCTCCCACCCATGCTATGGAAGCACCGTGTTTCCTTAGAGAAAACTCCTTTTCTTTCGAGAGGGCTGCCTACAGTGACCAGAAGCCAGGTAAAAACAGTGTTATTTAGGATTCTTCAGGGAAGCATGTTTAGAGATTTAACATGGGAAAGCAAGGCTTGTGCCATCAGGTCTCCTTCTCGGGTTAACATGCAGCCGAAACCCTTCTGATTCCTAACAAGTCAATAGAGACTCTAGCCAAACCCTGGTCCCTTGCTGAATCAACTTTTCTTCACAGGGTTTTCTGCATGCATCGAACTCCCTCATTCGTGGAACGCTCTATGTAACCCTTCGGGCCTAAACCTAGTCTAAAGTCCTGCAGTGTAACAGGAAAAACTTTGCTTAGATTCCAGTAGGAATGCAAGCCTCCTTTCTCCTGTAGGTATGGGGTCCTTGGGTAAGAGTTCCTAGAAGAAGGCGAAGCAGATTGTGTTTCTTAGTGTAGCTCCAATGAGAACAATGAGGCAGACTTCCATGGCATGTATGTCGTGAGAGAACAGAATCCCTGGAGCTGTTGAAGAGCTGAGTCCACCTAGCTTTCTAAGGAAGGGTGCAGCGAGTTGCCTTAAACTCTGAATACATAGTGTGACTGGGAAAGGCTTCTAGGTCGGGATGTTTCTTAGAAGGGTAAAGGAGACTGCTGGTACTCACTGTAGTTGTACGAAAAAGGGTGCCTACACTAGGGTGCCTAGTGTCTGGTAGAGTGAAGAAACGTTCAAGTAAAGCAGAACTTCCAATACGACATAATGGAAAATGCTAAGCGCTTTCGCTTCAGCAGGGCTTTTCAGGCCTTAGCTTGAGGCAAGGACTCACGTCAAGTTACCCTGTAGCTCTAGAGCATGACAGGAGGAACTCCCACCCATGCTAGGGAAGCACCGTGTTTCCTTAGAGAAACTCCTTTTCTTTCCAGAGGGCTGCCCACAGTGAATCGAGGCCAGTCAAAACAGTGTTATTTAGGTATCTCAGGCTGGCGTGGCTAGAGATTTAAAATGGGAACGCAAGGCTTAGGCATTCAAGTCTTCTTTTCCGGTGAACATGCACCCGGACACCTTCTTATGTCTAAGAAGTCCAAAGAGACTCTAGCTACACCCTGGTCCCTTGCTGAATCAACTTTTCTTCACAGAGTGTTCTGCATATATGGAACTCCCTCATCCTTGGGACGTTCTATGTATGCTATAGGGCCGAAGCCTATTCTAAAGTCCTGCAGTGTAAAAGGAAAAACTGTGCTTTGGTTCCAGTAGGAATGCAAGCCTCCTTTCTCCTGTAGGTACGGGGTCATTGGGTAAGAGTTCCTAGAGGTAGGCGAAGCAGATTGTGTATCTTAGTGAAGCTCCACAGAGGGCAATGAGGCAGACTTCCATGGCATGTAGGACGTGAGAGAACAGAATCCCTGGAGCTGTTGAAGAGCTGAGTCCACCTAGCTTCCTAAGGAAGGGTGCAGCGAGTTGCCCTACACTCTGATTACATAGAGTGACTGGGAAAGGCTTCTAGGTCTGGATGTTTCTTAGAAGAGCAAAGAAGACTGCTGGTACTCACTGTATTTCTACGAAAAAGGGTGCCTACACGAGGGTGCCTTGTGTCTGGTAAGTGAAGAAACATTCAAGTAAAGCAGAACTTGGAATACGACATAATGGAAACTGCTAAGCGCTTCCGCTTCCGCAAGGCTTTTCAGGCCTTAGCTTGAGGCAAACACTCACGTCAAGTTTCCCTGTAGCTCTAGAGCAGGACAGCAGGAGCTCCCACCCATGCTATGGAAGCACCGTGTTTCCTTAGAGAAAACTCCTTTTCTTTCGAGAGGGCTGCCTACAGTGACCAGAAGCCAGGTAAAAACAGTGTTATTTAGGATTCTTCAGGGAAGCATGTTTAGAGATTTAACATGGGAAAGCAAGGCTTGTGCCATCAGGTCTCCTTCTCGGGTTAACATGCAGCCGAAACCCTTCTGATTCCTAACAAGTCAATAGAGACTCTAGCCAAACCCTGGTCCCTTGCTGAATCAACTTTTCTTCACAGGGTTTTCTGCATGCATCGAACTCCCTCATTCGTGGAACGCTCTATGTAACCCTTCGGGCCTAAACCTAGTCTAAAGTCCTGCAGTGTAACAGGAAAAACTTTGCTTAGATTCCAGTAGGAATGCAAGCCTCCTTTCTCCTGTAGGTATGGGGTCCTTGGGTAAGAGTTCCTAGAAGAAGGCGAAGCAGATTGTGTTTCTTAGTGTAGCTCCAATGAGAGCAATGAGGCAGACTTCCATGGCATGTATGTCGTGAGAGAACAGAATCCCTGGAGCTGTTGAAGAGCTGAGTCCACCTAGCTTTCTAAGGAAGGGTGCAGCGAGTTGCCTTAAACTCTGAATACATAGTGTGACTGGGAAAGGCTTCTAGGTCGGGATGTTTCTTAGAAGGGTAAAGGAGACTGCTGGTACTCACTGTAGTTGTACGAAAAAGGGTGCCTACACTAGGGTGCCTAGTGTCTGGTAGAGTGAAGAAACGTTCAAGTAAAGCAGAACTTCCAATACGACATAATGGAAAATGCTAAGCGCTTTCGCTTCAGCAGGGCTTTTCAGGCCTTAGCTTGAGGCAAGGACTCACGTCAAGTTACCCTGTAGCTCTAGAGCATGACAGGAGGAACTCCCACCCATGCTAGGGAAGCACCGTGTTTCCTTAGAGAAACTCCTTTTCTTTCCAGAGGGCTGCCCACAGTGAATCGAGGCCAGTCAAAACAGTGTTATTTAGGTATCTCAGGCTGGCGTGGCTAGAGATTTAAAATGGGAACGCAAGGCTTAGGCATTCAAGTCTTCTTTTCCGGTGAACATGCACCCGGACACCTTCTTATGTCTAAGAAGTCCAAAGAGACTCTAGCTACACCCTGGTCCCTCGCTGAATCAACTTTTCTTCACAGAGTGTTCTGCATATATGGAACTCCCTCATCCTTGGGACGTTCTATGTATGCTATAGGGCCGAAGCCTATTCTAAAGTCCTGCAGTGTAAAAGGAAAAACTGTGCTTTGGTTCCAGTAGGAATGCAAGCCTCCTTTCTCCTGTAGGTACGGGGTCATTGGGTAAGAGTTCCTAGAGGTAGGCGAAGCAGATTGTGTATCTTAGTGAAGCTCCACAGAGGGCAATGAGGCAGACTTCCATGGCATGTAGGACGTGAGAGAACAGAATCCCTGGAGCTGTTGAAGAGCTGAGTCCACCTAGCTTCCTAAGGAAGGGTGCAGCGAGTTGCCCTACACTCTGATTACATAGAGTGACTGGGAAAGGCTTCTAGGTCTGGATGTTTCTTAGAAGAGCAAAGAAGACTGCTGGTACTCACTGTATTTCTACGAAAAAGGGTGCCTACACGAGGGTGCCTTGTGTCTGGTAAGTGAAGAAACATTCAAGTAAAGCAGAACTTGGAATACGACATAATGGAAACTGCTAAGCGCTTCCGCTTCCGCAAGGCTTTTCAGGCCTTAGCTTGAGGCAAACACTCACGTCAAGTTTCCCTGTAGCTCTAGAGCAGGACAGCAGGAGCTCCCACCCATGCTATGGAAGCAACGTGTTTCCTTAGAGAAAACTCCTTTTCTTTCGAGAGGGCTGCCTACAGTGACCAGAAGCCAGGTAAAAACAGTGTTATTTAGGATTCTTCAGGGAAGCATGTTTAGAGATTTAACATGGGAAAGCAAGGCTTGTGCCATCAGGTCTCCTTCTCGGGTTAACATGCAGCCGAAACCCTTCTGATTCCTAACAAGTCAATAGAGACTCTAGCCAAACCCTGGTCCCTTGCTGAATCAACTTTTCTTCACAGGGTTTTCTGCATGCATCGAACTCCCTCATTCGTGGAACGCTCTATGTAACCCTTCGGGCCTAAACCTAGTCTAAAGTCCTGCAGTGTAACAGGAAAAACTTTGCTTAGATTCCAGTAGGAATGCAAGCCTCCTTTCTCCTGTAGGTATGGGGTCCTTGGGTAAGAGTTCCTAGAAGAAGGCGAAGCAGATTGTGTTTCTTAGTGTAGCTCCAATGAGAGCAATGAGGCAGACTTCCATGGCATGTATGTCGTGAGAGAACAGAATCCCTGGAGCTGTTGAAGAGCTGAGTCCACCTAGCTTTCTAAGGAAGGGTGCAGCGAGTTGCCTTAAACTCTGAATACATAGTGTGACTGGGAAAGGCTTCTAGGTCGGGATGTTTCTTAGAAGGGTAAAGGAGACTGCTGGTACTCACTGTAGTTGTACGAAAAAGGGTGCCTACACTAGGGTGCCTAGTGTCTGGTAGAGTGAAGAAACGTTCAAGTAAAGCAGAACTTCCAATACGACATAATGGAAAATGCTAAGCGCTTTCGCTTCAGCAGGGCTTTTCAGGCCTTAGCTTGAGGCAAGGACTCACGTCAAGTTACCCTGTAGCTCTAGAGCATGACAGGAGGAACTCCCACCCATGCTAGGGAAGCACCGTGTTTCCTTAGAGAAACTCCTTTTCTTTCCAGAGGGCTGCCCACAGTGAATCGAGGCCAGTCAAAACAGTGTTATTTAGGTATCTCAGGCTGGCGTGGCTAGAGATTTAAAATGGGAACGCAAGGCTTAGGCATTCAAGTCTTCTTTTCCGGTGAACATGCACCCGGACACCTTCTTATGTCTAAGAAGTCCAAAGAGACTCTAGCTACACCCTGGTCCCTTGCTGAATCAACTTTTCTTCACAGAGTGTTCTGCATATATGGAACTCCCTCATCCTTGGAACGTTCTATGTATGCTATAGGGCCGAAGCCTATTCTAAAGTCCTGCAGTGTAAAAGGAAAAACTGTGCTTTGGTTCCAGTAGGAATGCAAGCCTCCTTTCTCCTGTAGGTACGGGGTCATTGGGTAAGAGTTCCTAGAGGTAGGCGAAGCAGATTGTGTATCTTAGTGAAGCTCCACAGAGGGCAATGAGGCAGACTTCCATGGCATGTAGGACGTGAGAGAACAGAATCCCTGGAGCTGTTGAAGAGCTGAGTCCACCTAGCTTCCTAAGGAAGGGTGCAGCGAGTTGCCCTACACTCTGATTACATAGAGTGACTGGGAAAGGCTTCTAGGTCTGGATGTTTCTTAGAAGAGCAAAGAAGACTGCTGGTACTCACTGTATTTCTACGAAAAAGGGTGCCTACACGAGGGTGCCTTGTGTCTGGTAAGTGAAGAAACATTCAAGTAAAGCAGAACTTGGAATACGACATAATGGAAACTGCTAAGCGCTTCCGCTTCTGCAAGGCTTTTCAGGCCTTAGCTTGAGGCAAACACTCACGTCAAGTTTCCCTGTAGCTCTAGAGCAGGACAGCAGGAGCTCCCACCCATGCTATGGAAGCACCGTGTTTCCTTAGAGAAAACTCCTTTTCTTTCGAGAGGGCTGCCTACAGTGACCAGAAGCCAGGTAAAAACAGTGTTATTTAGGATTCTTCAGGGAAGCATGTTTAGAGATTTAACATGGGAAAGCAAGGCTTGTGCCATCAGGTCTCCTTCTCGGGTTAACATGCAGCCGAAACCCTTCTGATTCCTAACAAGTCAATAGAGACTCTAGCCAAACCCTGGTCCCTTGCTGAATCAACTTTTCTTCACAGGGTTTTCTGCATGCATCGAACTCCCTCATTCGTGGAACGCTCTATGTAACCCTTCGGGCCTAAACCTAGTCTAAAGTCCTGCAGTGTAACAGGAAAAACTTTGCTTAGATTCCAGTAGGAATGCAAGCCTCCTTTCTCCTGTAGGTATGGGGTCCTTGGGTAAGAGTTCCTAGAAGAAGGCGAAGCAGATTGTGTTTCTTAGTGTAGCTCCAATGAGAGCAATGAGGCAGACTTCCATGGCATGTATGTCGTGAGAGAACAGAATCCCTGGAGCTGTTGAAGAGCTGAGTCCACCTAGCTTTCTAAGGAAGGGTGCAGCGAGTTGCCTTAAACTCTGAATACATAGTGTGACTGGGAAAGGCTTCTAGGTCGGGATGTTTCTTAGAAGGGTAAAGGAGACTGCTGGTACTCACTGTAGTTGTACGAAAAAGGGTGCCTACACTAGGGTGCCTAGTGTCTGGTAGAGTGAAGAAACGTTCAAGTAAAGCAGAACTTCCAATACGACATAATGGAAAATGCTAAGCGCTTTCGCTTCAGCAGGGCTTTTCAGGCCTTAGCTTGAGGCAAGGACTCACGTCAAGTTACCCTGTAGCTCTAGAGCATGACAGGAGGAACTCCCACCCATGCTAGGGAAGCACCGTGTTTCCTTAGAGAAACTCCTTTTCTTTCCAGAGGGCTGCCCACAGTGAATCGAGGCCAGTCAAAACAGTGTTATTTAGGTATCTCAGGCTGGCGTGGCTAGAGATTTAAAATGGGAACGCAAGGCTTAGGCATTCAAGTCTTCTTTTCCGGTGAACATGCACCCGGACACCTTCTTATGTCTAAGAAGTCCAAAGAGACTCTAGCTACACCCTGGTCCCTTGCTGAATCAACTTTTCTTCACAGAGTGTTCTGCATATATGGAACTCCCTCATCCTTGGGACGTTCTATGTATGCTATAGGGCCGAAGCCTATTCTAAAGTCCTGCAGTGTAAAAGGAAAAACTGCGCTTTGGTTCCAGTAGGAATGCAAGCCTCCTTTCTCCTGTAGGTACGGGGTCATTGGGTACGAGTTCCTAGAGGTAGGCGAAGCAGATTGTGTATCTTAGTGAAGCTCCACAGAGGGCAATGAGGCAGACTTCCATGGCATGTAGGACGTGAGAGAACAGAATCCCTGGAGCTGTTGAAGAGCTGAGTCCACCTAGCTTCGTAAGGAAGGGTGCAGCGAGTTGCCCTACACTCTGATTACATAGAGTGACTGGGAAAGGCTTCTAGGTCTGGATGTTTCTTAGAAGAGCAAAGAAGACTGCTGGTACTCACTGTATTTCTACGAAAAAGGGTGCCTACACGAGGGTGCCTTGTGTCTGGTAAGTGAAGAAACATTCAAGTAAAGCAGAACTTGGAATACGACATAATGGAAACTGCTAAGCGCTTCCGCTTCCGCAAGGCTTTTCAGGCCTTAGCTTGAGGCAAACACTCACGTCAAGTTTCCCTGTAGCTCTAGAGCAGGACAGCAGGAGCTCCCACCCATGCTATGGAAGCACCGTGTTTCCTTAGAGAAAACTCCTTTTCTTTCGAGAGGGCTGCCTACAGTGACCAGAAGCCAGGTAAAAACAGTGTTATTTAGGATTCTTCAGGGAAGCATGTTTAGAGATTTAACATGGGAAAGCAAGGCTTGTGCCATCAGGTCTCCTTCTCGGGTTAACATGCAGCCGAAACCCTTCTGATTCCTAACAAGTCAATAGAGACTCTAGCCAAACCCTGGTCCCTTGCTGAATCAACTTTTCTTCACAGGGTTTTCTGCATGCATCGAACTCCCTCATTCGTGGAACGCTCTATGTAACCCTTCGGGCCTAAACCTAGTCTAAAGTCCTGCAGTGTAACAGGAAAAACTTTGCTTAGATTCCAGTAGGAATGCAAGCCTCCTTTCTCCTGTAGGTATGGGGTCCTTGGGTAAGAGTTCCTAGAAGAAGGCGAAGCAGATTGTGTTTCTTAGTGTAGCTCCAATGAGAGCAATGAGGCAGACTTCCATGGCATGTATGTCTTGAGAGAACAGAATCCCTGGAGCTGTTGAAGAGCTGAGTCCACCTAGCTTTCTAAGGAAGGGTGCAGCGAGTTGCCTTAAACTCTGAATACATAGTGTGACTGGGAAAGGCTTCTAGGTCGGGATGTTTCTTAGAAGGGTAAAGGAGACTGCTGGTACTCACTGTAGTTGTACGAAAAAGGGTGCCTACACTAGGGTGCCTAGTGTCTGGTAGAGTGAAGAAACGTTCAAGTAAAGCAGAACTTCCAATACGACATAATGGAAAATGCTAAGCGCTTTCGCTTCAGCAGGGCTTTTCAGGCCTTAGCTTGAGGCAAGGACTCACGTCAAGTTACCCTGTAGCTCTAGAGCATGACAGGAGGAACTCCCACCCATGCTAGGGAAGCACCGTGTTTCCTTAGAGAAACTCCTTTTCTTTCCAGAGGGCTGCCCACAGTGAATCGAGGCCAGTCAAAACAGTGTTATTTAGGTATCTCAGGCTGGCGTGGCTAGAGATTTAAAATGGGAACGCAAGGCTTAGGCATTCAAGTCTTCTTTTCCGGTGAACATGCACCCGGACACCTTCTTATGTCTAAGAAGTCCAAAGAGACTCTAGCTACACCCTGGTCCCTTGCTGAATCAACTTTTCTTCACAGAGTGTTCTGCATATATGGAACTCCCTCATCCTTGGAACGTTCTATGTATGCTATAGGGCCGAAGCCTATTCTAAAGTCCTGCAGTGTAAAAGGAAAAACTGTGCTTTGGTTCCAGTAGGAATGCAAGCCTCCTTTCTCCTGTAGGTACGGGGTCATTGGGTAAGAGTTCCTAGAGGTAGGCGAAGCAGATTGTGTATCTTAGTGAAGCTCCACAGAGGGCAATGAGGCAGACTTCCATGGCATGTAGGACGTGAGAGAACAGAATCCCTGGAGCTGTTGAAGAGCTGAGTCCACCTAGCTTCCTAAGGAAGGGTGCAGCGAGTTGCCCTACACTCTGATTACATAGAGTGACTGGGAAAGTCTTCTAGGTCTGGATGTTTCTTAGAAGAGCAAAGAAGACTGCTGGTACTCACTGTATTTCTACGAAAAAGGGTGCCTACACGAGGGTGCCTTGTGTCTGGTAAGTGAAGAAACATTCAAGTAAAGCAGAACTTGGAATACGACATAATGGAAACTGCTAAGCGCTTCCGCTTCCGCAAGGCTTTTCAGGCCTTAGCTTGAGGCAAACACTCACGTCAAGTTTCCCTGTAGCTCTAGAGCAGGACAGCAGGAGCTCCCACCCATGCTATGGAAGCACCGTGTTTCCTTAGAGAAAACTCCTTTTCTTTCGAGAGGGCTGCCTACAGTGACCAGAAGCCAGGTAAAAACAGTGTTATTTAGGATTCTTCAGGGAAGCATGTTTAGAGATTTAACATGGGAAAGCAAGGCTTGTGCCATCAGGTCTCCTTCTCGGGTTAACATGCAGCCGAAACCCTTCTGATTCCTAACAAGTCAATAGAGACTCTAGCCAAACCCTGGTCCCTTGCTGAATCAACTTTTCTTCACAGGGTTTTCTGCATGCATCGAACTCCCTCATTCGTGGAACGCTCTATGTAACCCTTCGGGCCTAAACCTAGTCTAAAGTCCTGCAGTGTAACAGGAAAAACTTTGCTTAGATTCCAGTAGGAATGCAAGCCTCCTTTCTCCTGTAGGTATGGGGTCCTTGGGTAAGAGTTCCTAGAAGAAGGCGAAGCAGATTGTGTTTCTTAGTGTAGCTCCAATGAGAGCAATGAGGCAGACTTCCATGGCATGTATGTCGTGAGAGAACAGAATCCCTGGAGCTGTTGAAGAGCTGAGTCCACCTAGCTTTCTAAGGAAGGGTGCAGCGAGTTGCCTTAAACTCTGAATACATAGTGTGACTGGGAAAGGCTTCTAGGTCGGGATGTTTCTTAGAAGGGTAAAGGAGACTGCTGGTACTCACTGTAGTTGTACGAAAAAGGGTGCCTACACTAGGGTGCCTAGTGTCTGGTAGAGTGAAGAAACGTTCAAGTAAAGCAGAACTTCCAATACGACATAATGGAAAATGCTAAGCGCTTTCGCTTCAGCAGGGCTTTTCAGGCCTTAGCTTGAGGCAAGGACTCACGTCAAGTTACCCTGTAGCTCTAGAGCATGACAGGAGGAACTCCCACCCATGCTAGGGAAGCACCGTGTTTCCTTAGAGAAACTCCTTTTCTTTCCAGAGGGCTGCCCACAGTGAATCGAGGCCAGTCAAAACAGTGTTATTTAGGTATCTCAGGCTGGCGTGGCTAGAGATTTAAAATGGGAACGCAAGGCTTAGGCATTCAAGTCTTCTTTTCCGGTGAACATGCACCCGGACACCTTCTTATGTCTAAGAAGTCCAAAGAGACTCTAGCTACACCCTGGTCCCTTGCTGAATCAACTTTTCTTCACAGAGTGTTCTGCATATATGGAACTCCCTCATCCTTGGGACGTTCTATGTATGCTATAGGGCCGAAGCCTATTCTAAAGTCCTGCAGTGTAAAAGGAAAAACTGCGCTTTGGTTCCAGTAGGAATGCAAGCCTCCTTTCTCCTGTAGGTACGGGGTCATTGGGTACGAGTTCCTAGAGGTAGGCGAAGCAGATTGTGTATCTTAGTGAAGCTCCACAGAGGGCAATGAGGCAGACTTCCATGGCATGTAGGACGTGAGAGAACAGAATCCCTGGAGCTGTTGAAGAGCTGAGTCCACCTAGCTTCCTAAGGAAGGGTGCAGCGAGTTGCCCTACACTCTGATTACATAGAGTGACTGGGAAAGGCTTCTAGGTCTGGATGTTTCTTAGAAGAGCAAAGAAGACTGCTGGTACTCACTGTATTTCTACGAAAAAGGGTGCCTACACGAGGGTGCCTTGTGTCTGGTAAGTGAAGAAACATTCAAGTAAAGCAGAACTTGGAATACGACATAATGGAAACTGCTAAGCGCTTCCGCTTCCGCAAGGCTTTTCAGGCCTTAGCTTGAGGCAAACACTCACGTCAAGTTTCCCTGTAGCTCTAGAGCAGGACAGCAGGAGCTCCCACCCATGCTATGGAAGCACCGTGTTTCCTTAGAGAAAACTCCTTTTCTTTCGAGAGGGCTGCCTACAGTGACCAGAAGCCAGGTAAAAACAGTGTTATTTAGGATTCTTCAGGGAAGCATGTTTAGAGATTTAACATGGGAAAGCAAGGCTTGTGCCATCAGGTCTCCTTCTCGGGTTAACATGCAGCCGAAACCCTTCTGATTCCTAACAAGTCAATAGAGACTCTAGCCAAACCCTGGTCCCTTGCTGAATCAACTTTTCTTCACAGGGTTTTCTGCATGCATCGAACTCCCTCATTCGTGGAACGCTCTATGTAACCCTTCGGGCCTAAACCTAGTCTAAAGTCCTGCAGTGTAACAGGAAAAACTTTGCTTAGATTCCAGTAGGAATGCAAGCCTCCTTTCTCCTGTAGGTATGGGGTCCTTGGGTAAGAGTTCCTAGAAGAAGGCGAAGCAGATTGTGTTTCTTAGTGTAGCTCCAATGAGAACAATGAGGCAGACTTCCATGGCATGTATGTCGTGAGAGAACAGAATCCCTGGAGCTGTTGAAGAGCTGAGTCCACCTAGCTTTCTAAGGAAGGGTGCAGCGAGTTGCCTTAAACTCTGAATACATAGTGTGACTGGGAAAGGCTTCTAGGTCGGGATGTTTCTTAGAAGGGTAAAGGAGACTGCTGGTACTCACTGTAGTTGTACGAAAAAGGGTGCCTACACTAGGGTGCCTAGTGTCTGGTAGAGTGAAGAAACGTTCAAGTAAAGCAGAACTTCCAATACGACATAATGGAAAATGCTAAGCGCTTTCGCTTCAGCAGGGCTTTTCAGGCCTTAGCTTGAGGCAAGGACTCACGTCAAGTTACCCTGTAGCTCTAGAGCATGACAGGAGGAACTCCCACCCATGCTAGGGAAGCACCGTGTTTCCTTAGAGAAACTCCTTTTCTTTCCAGAGGGCTGCCCACAGTGAATCGAGGCCAGTCAAAACAGTGTTATTTAGGTATCTCAGGCTGGCGTGGCTAGAGATTTAAAATGGGAACGCAAGGCTTAGGCATTCAAGTCTTCTTTTCCGGTGAACATGCACCCGGACACCTTCTTATGTCTAAGAAGTCCAAAGAGACTCTAGCTACACCCTGGTCCCTTGCTGAATCAACTTTTCTTCACAGAGTGTTCTGCATATATGGAACTCCCTCATCCTTGGGACGTTCTATGTATGCTATAGGGCCGAAGCCTATTCTAAAGTCCTGCAGTGTAAATGGAAAAACTGTGCTTTGGTTCCAGTAGGAATGCAAGCCTCCTTTCTCCTGTAGGTACGGGGTCATTGGGTAAGAGTTCCTAGAGGTAGGCGAAGCAGATTGTGTATCTTAGTGAAGCTCCACAGAGGGCAATGAGGCAGACTTCCATGGCATGTAGGACGTGAGAGAACAGAATCCCTGGAGCTGTTGAAGAGCTGAGTCCACCTAGCTTCCTAAGGAAGGGTGCAGAGAGTTGCCCTACACTCTGATTACATAGAGTGACTGGGAAAGGCTTCTAGGTCTGGATGTTTCTTAGAAGAGCAAAGAAGACTGCTGGTACTCACTGTATTTCTACGAAAAAGGGTGCCTACACGAGGGTGCCTTGTGTCTGGTAAGTGAAGAAACATTCAAGTAAAGCAGAACTTGGAATACGACATAATGGAAACTGCTAAGCGCTTCCGCTTCCGCAAGGCTTTTCAGGCCTTAGCTTGAGGCAAACACTCACGTCAAGTTTCCCTGTAGCTCTAGAGCAGGACAGCAGGAGCTCCCACCCATGCTATGGAAGCACCGTGTTTCCTTAGAGAAAACTCCTTTTCTTTCGAGAGGGCTGCCTACAGTGACCAGAAGCCAGGTAAAAACAGTGTTATTTAGGATTCTTCAGGGAAGCATGTTTAGAGATTTAACATGGGAAAGCAAGGCTTGTGCCATCAGGTCTCCTTCTCGGGTTAACATGCAGCCGAAACCCTTCTGATTCCTAACAAGTCAATAGAGACTCTAGCCAAACCCTGGTCCCTTGCTGAATCAACTTTTCTTCACAGGGTTTTCTGCATGCATCGAACTCCCTCATTCGTGGAACGCTCTATGTAACCCTTCGGGCCTAAACCTAGTCTAAAGTCCTGCAGTGTAACAGGAAAAACTTTGCTTAGATTCCAGTAGGAATGCAAGCCTCCTTTCTCCTGTAGGTATGGGGTCCTTGGGTAAGAGTTCCTAGAAGAAGGCGAAGCAGATTGTGTTTCTTAGTGTAGCTCCAATGAGAGCAATGAGGCAGACTTCCATGGCATGTATGTCGTGAGAGAACAGAATCCCTGGAGCTGTTGAAGAGCTGAGTCCACCTAGCTTTCTAAGGAAGGGTGCAGCGAGTTGCCTTAAACTCTGAATACATAGTGTGACTGGGAAAGGCTTCTAGGTCGGGATGTTTCTTAGAAGGGTAAAGGAGACTGCTGGTACTCACTGTAGTTGTACGAAAAAGGGTGCCTACACTAGGGTGCCTAGTGTCTGGTAGAGTGAAGAAACGTTCAAGTAAAGCAGAACTTCCAATACGACATAATGGAAAATGCTAAGCGCTTTCGCTTCAGCAGGGCTTTTCAGGCCTTAGCTTGAGGCAAGGACTCACGTCAAGTTACCCTGTAGCTCTAGAGCATGACAGGAGGAACTCCCACCCATGCTAGGGAAGCACCGTGTTTCCTTAGAGAAACTCCTTTTCTTTCCAGAGGGCTGCCCACAGTGAATCGAGGCCAGTCAAAACAGTGTTATTTAGGTATCTCAGGCTGGCGTGGCTAGAGATTTAAAATGGGAACGCAAGGCTTAGGCATTCAAGTCTTCTTTTCCGGTGAACATGCACCCGGACACCTTCTTATGTCTAAGAAGTCCAAAGAGACTCTAGCTACACCCTGGTCCCTTGCTGAATCAACTTTTCTTCACAGAGTGTTCTGCATATATGGAACTCCCTCATCCTTGGAACGTTCTATGTATGCTATAGGGCCGAAGCCTATTCTAAAGTCCTGCAGTGTAAAAGGAAAAACTGTGCTTTGGTTCCAGTAGGAATGCAAGCCTCCTTTCTCCTGTAGGTACGGGGTCATTGGGTAAGAGTTCCTAGAGGTAGGCGAAGCAGATTGTGTATCTTAGTGAAGCTCCACAGAGGGCAATGAGGCAGACTTCCATGGCATGTAGGACGTGAGAGAACAGAATCCCTGGAGCTGTTGAAGAGCTGAGTCCACCTAGCTTCCTAAGGAAGGGTGCAGCGAGTTGCCCTACACTCTGATTACATAGAGTGACTGGGAAAGGCTTCTAGGTCTGGATGTTTCTTAGAAGAGCAAAGAAGACTGCTGGTACTCACTGTATTTCTACGAAAAAGGGTGCCTACACGAGGGTGCCTTGTGTCTGGTAAGTGAAGAAACATTCAAGTAAAGCAGAACTTGGAATACGACATAATGGAAACTGCTAAGCGCTTCCGCTTCCGCAAGGCTTTTCAGGCCTTAGCTTGAGGCAAACACTCACGTCAAGTTTCCCTGTAGCTCTAGAGCAGGACAGCAGGAGCTCCCACCCATGCTATGGAAGCACCGTGTTTCCTTAGAGAAAACTCCTTTTCTTTCGAGAGGGCTGCCTACAGTGACCAGAAGCCAGGTAAAAACAGTGTTATTTAGGATTCTTCAGGGAAGCATGTTTAGAGATTTAACATGGGAAAGCAAGGCTTGTGCCATCAGGTCTCCTTCTCGGGTTAACATGCAGCCGAAACCCTTCTGATTCCTAACAAGTCAATAGAGACTCTAGCCAAACCCTGGTCCCTTGCTGAATCAACTTTTCTTCACAGGGTTTTCTGCATGCATCGAACTCCCTCATTCGTGGAACGCTCTATGTAACCCTTCGGGCCTAAACCTAGTCTAAAGTCCTGCAGTGTAACAGGAAAAACTTTGTTTAGATTCCAGTAGGAATGCAAGCCTCCTTTCTCCTGTAGGTATGGGGTCCTTGGGTAAGAGTTCCTAGAAGAAGGCGAAGCAGATTGTGTTTCTTAGTGTAGCTCCAATGAGAGCAATGAGGCAGACTTCCATGGCATGTATGTCGTGAGAGAACAGAATCCCTGGAGCTGTTGAAGAGCTGAGTCCACCTAGCTTTCTAAGGAAGGGTGCAGCGAGTTGCCTTAAACTCTGAATACATAGTGTGACTGGGAAAGGCTTCTAGGTCGGGATGTTTCTTAGAAGGGTAAAGGAGACTGCTGGTACTCACTGTAGTTGTACGAAAAAGGGTGCCTACACTAGGGTGCCTAGTGTCTGGTAGAGTGAAGAAACGTTCAAGTAAAGCAGAACTTCCAATACGACATAATGGAAAATGCTAAGCGCTTTCGCTTCAGCAGGGCTTTTCAGGCCTTAGCTTGAGGCAAGGACTCACGTCAAGTTACCCTGTAGCTCTAGAGCATGACAGGAGGAACTCCCACCCATGCTAGGGAAGCACCGTGTTTCCTTAGAGAAACTCCTTTTCTTTCCAGAGGGCTGCCCACAGTGAATCGAGGCCAGTCAAAACAGTGTTATTTAGGTATCTCAGGCTGGCGTGGCTAGAGATTTAAAATGGGAACGCAAGGCTTAGGCATTCAAGTCTTCTTTTCCGGTGAACATGCACCCGGACACCTTCTTATATCTAAGAAGTCCAAAGAGACTCTAGCTACACCCTGGTCCCTTGCTGAATCAACTTTTCTTCACAGAGTGTTCTGCATATATGGAACTCCCTCATCCTTGGAACGTTCTATGTATGCTATAGGGCCGAAGCCTATTCTAAAGTCCTGCAGTGTAAAAGGAAAAACTGCGCTTTGGTTCCAGTAGGAATGCAAGCCTCCTTTCTCCTGTAGGTATGGGGTCATTGGGTACGAGTTCCTAGAGGTAGGCGAAGCAGATTGTGTATCTTAGTGAAGCTCCACAGAGGGCAATGAGGCAGACTTCCATGGCATGTAGGACGTGAGAGAACAGAATCCCTGGAGCTGTTGAAGAGCTGAGTCCACCTAGCTTCCTAAGGAAGGGTGCAGCGAGTTGCCCTACACTCTGATTACATAGAGTGACTGGGAAAGGCTTCTAGGTCTGGATGTTTCTTAGAAGAGCAAAGAAGACTGCTGGTACTCACTGTATTTCTACGAAAAAGGGTGCCTACACGAGGGTGCCTTGTGTCTGGTAAGTGAAGAAACATTCAAGTAAAGCAGAACTTCCAATACGACATAATGGAAACTGCTAAGCGCTTTCGCTTCCGCAAGGCTTTTCAGGCCTTAGCTTGAGGCAAACACTCACGTCAAGTTTCCCTGTAGCTCTAGAGCAGGACAGCAGGAGCTCCCACCCATGCTATGGAAGCACCGTGTTTCCTTAGAGAAAACTCCTTTTCTTTCGAGAGGGCTGCCTACAGTGACCAGAAGCCAGGTAAAAACAGTGTTATTTAGGATTCTTCAGGGAAGCATGTTTAGAGATTTAACATGGGAAAGCAAGGCTTGTGCCATCAGGTCTCCTTCTCGGGTTAACATGCAGCCGAAACCCTTCTGATTTCTAACAAGTCAAAGAGACTCTAGCCAAACCCTGGTCCCTTGCTGAATCAACTTTTCTTCACAGGGTTTTCTGCATGTATCGAACTCCTTCATTCGTGGAACGCTCTATGTAACCCTTCGGGCCTAAACCTAGTCTAAAGTCCTGCAGTGTAACAGGAAAAACTTTGCTTAGATTCCAGGAGGAATGCAAGCCTCCTTTCTCCTGTAGGTATGGGGTCCTTGGGTAAGAGTTCCTAGAAGAAGGCGAAGCAGATTGTGTTTCTTAGTGTAGCTCCAATGAGAGCAATGAGGCAGACTTCCATGGCATGTATGTCGTGAGAGAACAGAATCCCTGGAGCTGTTGAAGAGCTGAGTCCACCTAGCTTTCTAAGGAAGGGTGCAGCGAGTTGCCTTAAACTCTGAATACATAGTGTGACTGGGAAAGGCTTCTAGGTCGGGATGTTTCTTAGAAGGGTAAAGGAGACTGCTGGTACTCACTGTAGTTGTACGAAAAAGGGTGCCTACACTAGGGTGCCTAGTGTCTGGTAGAGTGAAGAAACGTTCAAGTAAAGCAGAACTTCCAATACGACATAATGGAAAATGCTAAGCGCTTTCGCTTCAGCAGGGCTTTTCAGGCCTTAGCTTGAGGCAAGGACTCACGTCAAGTTACCCTGTAGCTCTAGAGCATGACAGGAGGAACTCCCACCCATGCTCGGGAAGCACCGTGTTTCCTTAGAGAAACTCCTTTTCTTTCCAGAGGGCTGCCCACAGTGAATCGAGGCCAGTCAAAACAGTGTTATTTAGGTATCTCAGGCTGGCGTGGCTAGAGATTTAAAATGGGAACGCAAGGCTTAGGCATTCAAGTCTTCTTTTCCGGTGAACATGCACCCGGACACCTTCTTATGTCTAAGAAGTCCAAAGAGACTCTAGCTACACCCTGGTCCCTTGCTGAATCAACTTTTCTTCACAGAGTGTTCTGCATATATGGAACTCCCTCATCCTTGGAACGTTCTATGTATGCTATAGGGCCGAAGCCTATTCTAAAGTCCTGCAGTGTAAAAGGAAAAACTGCGCTTTGGTTCCAGTAGGAATGCAAGCCTCCTTTCTCCTGTAGGTATGGGGTCATTGGGTACGAGTTCCTAGAGGTAGGCGAAGCAGATTGTGTATCTTAGTGAAGCTCCACAGAGGGCAATGAGGCAGACTTCCATGGCATGTAGGACGTGAGAGAACAGAATCCCTGGAGCTGTTGAAGAGCTGAGTCCACCTAGCTTCCTAAGGAAGGGTGCAGCGAGTTGCCCTACACTCTGATTACATAGAGTGACTGGGAAAGGCTTCTAGGTCTGGATGTTTCTTAGAAGAGCAAAGAAGACTGCTGGTACTCACTGTATTTCTACGAAAAAGGGTGCCTACACGAGGGTGCCTTGTGTCTGGTAAGTGAAGAAACATTCAAGTAAAGCAGAACTTGGAATACGACATAATGGAAACTGCTAAGCGCTTCCGCTTCCGCAAGGCTTTTCAGGCCTTAGCTTGAGGCAAACACTCACGTCAAGTTTCCCTGTAGCTCTAGAGCAGGACAGCAGGAGCTCCCACCCATGCTATGGAAGCACCGTGTTTCCTTAGAGAAAACTCCTTTTCTTTCGAGAGGGCTGCCTACAGTGACCAGAAGCCAGGTAAAAACAGTGTTATTTAGGATTCTTCAGGGAAGCATGTTTAGAGATTTAACATGGGAAAGCAAGGCTTGTGCCATCAGGTCTCCTTCTCGGGTTAACATGCAGCCGAAACCCTTCTGATTCCTAACAAGTCAATAGAGACTCTAGCCAAACCCTGGTCCCTTGCTGAATCAACTTTTCTTCACAGGGTTTTCTGCATGCATCGAACTCCCTCATTCGTGGAACGCTCTATGTAACCCTTCGGGCCTAAACCTAGTCTAAAGTCCTGCAGTGTAACAGGAAAAACTTTGCTTAGATTCCAGTAGGAATGCAAGCCTCCTTTCTCCTGTAGGTATGGGGTCCTTGGGTAAGAGTTCCTAGAAGAAGGCGAAGCAGATTGTGTTTCTTAGTGTAGCTCCAATGAGAGCAATGAGGCAGACTTCCATGGCATGTATGTCGTGAGAGAACAGAATCCCTGGAGCTGTTGAAGAGCTGAGTCCACCTAGCTTTCTAAGGAAGGGTGCAGCGAGTTGCCTTAAACTCTGAATACATAGTGTGACTGGGAAAGGCTTCTAGGTCGGGATGTTTCTTAGAAGGGTAAAGGAGACTGCTGGTACTCACTGTAGTTGTACGAAAAAGGGTGCCTACACTAGGGTGCCTAGTGTCTGGTAGAGTGAAGAAACGTTCAAGTAAAGCAGAACTTCCAATACGACATAATGGAAAATGCTAAGCGCTTTCGCTTCAGCAGGGCTTTTCAGGCCTTAGCTTGAGGCAAGGACTCACGTCAAGTTACCCTGTAGCTCTAGAGCATGACAGGAGGAACTCCCACCCATGCTAGGGAAGCACCGTGTTTCCTTAGAGAAACTCCTTTTCTTTCCAGAGGGCTGCCCACAGTGAATCGAGGCCAGTCAAAACAGTGTTATTTAGGTATCTCAGGCTGGCGTGGCTAGAGATTTAAAATGGGAACGCAAGGCTTAGGCATTCAAGTCTTCTTTTCCGGTGAACATGCACCCGGACACCTTCTTATGTCTAAGAAGTCCAAAGAGACTCTAGCTACACCCTGGTCCCTTGCTGAATCAACTTTTCTTCACAGAGTGTTCTGCATATATGGAACTCCCTCATCCTTGGAACGTTCTATGTATGCTATAGGGCCGAAGCCTATTCTAAAGTCCTGCAGTGTAAAAGGAAAAACTGTGCTTTGGTTCCAGTAGGAATGCAAGCCTCCTTTCTCCTGTAGGTACGGGGTCATTGGGTAAGAGTTCCTAGAGGTAGGCGAAGCAGATTGTGTATCTTAGTGAAGCTCCACAGAGGGCAATGAGGCAGACTTCCATGGCATGTAGGACGTGAGAGAACAGAATCCCTGGAGCTGTTGAAGAGCTGAGTCCACCTAGCTTCCTAAGGAAGGGTGCAGCGAGTTGCCCTACACTCTGATTACATAGAGTGACTGGGAAAGGCTTCTAGGTCTGGATGTTTCTTAGAAGAGCAAAGAAGACTGCTGGTACTCACTGTATTTCTACGAAAAAGGGTGCCTACACGAGGGTGCCTTGTGTCTGGTAAGTGAAGAAACATTCAAGTAAAGCAGAACTTGGAATACGACATAATGGAAACTGCTAAGCGCTTCCGCTTCCGCAAGGCTTTTCAGGCCTTAGCTTGAGGCAAACACTCACGTCAAGTTTCCCTGTAGCTCTAGAGCAGGACAGCAGGAGCTCCCACCCATGCTATGGAAGCACCGTGTTTCCTTAGAGAAAACTCCTTTTCTTTCGAGAGGGCTGCCTACAGTGACCAGAAGCCAGGTAAAAACAGTGTTATTTAGGATTCTTCAGGGAAGCATGTTTAGAGATTTAACATGGGAAAGCAAGGCTTGTGCCATCAGGTCTCCTTCTCGGGTTAACATGCAGCCGAAACCCTTCTGATTCCTAACAAGTCAATAGAGACTCTAGCCAAACCCTGGTCCCTTGCTGAATCAACTTTTCTTCACAGGGTTTTCTGCATGCATCGAACTCCCTCATTCGTGGAACGCTCTATGTAACCCTTCGGGCCTAAACCTAGTCTAAAGTCCTGCAGTGTAACAGGAAAAACTTTGTTTAGATTCCAGTAGGAATGCAAGCCTCCTTTCTCCTGTAGGTATGGGGTCCTTGGGTAAGAGTTCCTAGAAGAAGGCGAAGCAGATTGTGTTTCTTAGTGTAGCTCCAATGAGAGCAATGAGGCAGACTTCCATGGCATGTATGTCGTGAGAGAACAGAATCCCTGGAGCTGTTGAAGAGCTGAGTCCACCTAGCTTTCTAAGGAAGGGTGCAGCGAGTTGCCTTAAACTCTGAATACATAGTGTGACTGGGAAAGGCTTCTAGGTCGGGATGTTTCTTAGAAGGGTAAAGGAGACTGCTGGTACTCACTGTAGTTGTACGAAAAAGGGTGCCTACACTAGGGTGCCTAGTGTCTGGTAGAGTGAAGAAACGTTCAAGTAAAGCAGAACTTCCAATACGACATAATGGAAAATGCTAAGCGCTTTCGCTTCAGCAGGGCTTTTCAGGCCTTAGCTTGAGGCAAGGACTCACGTCAAGTTACCCTGTAGCTCTAGAGCATGACAGGAGGAACTCCCACCCATGCTAGGGAAGCACCGTGTTTCCTTAGAGAAACTCCTTTTCTTTCCAGAGGGCTGCCCACAGTGAATCGAGGCCAGTCAAAACAGTGTTATTTAGGTATCTCAGGCTGGCGTGGCTAGAGATTTAAAATGGGAACGCAAGGCTTAGGCATTCAAGTCTTCTTTTCCGGTGAACATGCACCCGGACACCTTCTTATATCTAAGAAGTCCAAAGAGACTCTAGCTACACCCTGGTCCCTTGCTGAATCAACTTTTCTTCACAGAGTGTTCTGCATATATGGAACTCCCTCATCCTTGGAACGTTCTATGTATGCTATAGGGCCGAAGCCTATTCTAAAGTCCTGCAGTGTAAAAGGAAAAACTGCGCTTTGGTTCCAGTAGGAATGCAAGCCTCCTTTCTCCTGTAGGTATGGGGTCATTGGGTACGAGTTCCTAGAGGTAGGCGAAGCAGATTGTGTATCTTAGTGAAGCTCCACAGAGGGCAATGAGGCAGACTTCCATGGCATGTAGGACGTGAGAGAACAGAATCCCTGGAGCTGTTGAAGAGCTGAGTCCACCTAGCTTCCTAAGGAAGGGTGCAGCGAGTTGCCCTACACTCTGATTACATAGAGTGACTGGGAAAGGCTTCTAGGTCTGGATGTTTCTTAGAAGAGCAAAGAAGACTGCTGGTACTCACTGTATTTCTACGAAAAAGGGTGCCTACACGAGGGTGCCTTGTGTCTGGTAAGTGAAGAAACATTCAAGTAAAGCAGAACTTCCAATACGACATAATGGAAACTGCTAAGCGCTTTCGCTTCCGCAAGGCTTTTCAGGCCTTAGCTTGAGGCAAACACTCACGTCAAGTTTCCCTGTAGCTCTAGAGCAGGACAGCAGGAGCTCCCACCCATGCTATGGAAGCACCGTGTTTCCTTAGAGAAAACTCCTTTTCTTTCGAGAGGGCTGCCTACAGTGACCAGAAGCCAGGTAAAAACAGTGTTATTTAGGATTCTTCAGGGAAGCATGTTTAGAGATTTAACATGGGAAAGCAAGGCTTGTGCCATCAGGTCTCCTTCTCGGGTTAACATGCAGCCGAAACCCTTCTGATTTCTAACAAGTCAAAGAGACTCTAGCCAAACCCTGGTCCCTTGCTGAATCAACTTTTCTTCACAGGGTTTTCTGCATGTATCGAACTCCTTCATTCGTGGAACGCTCTATGTAACCCTTCGGGCCTAAACCTAGTCTAAAGTCCTGCAGTGTAACAGGAAAAACTTTGCTTAGATTCCAGGAGGAATGCAAGCCTCCTTTCTCCTGTAGGTATGGGGTCCTTGGGTAAGAGTTCCTAGAAGAAGGCGAAGCAGATTGTGTTTCTTAGTGTAGCTCCAATGAGAGCAATGAGGCAGACTTCCATGGCATGTATGTCGTGAGAGAACAGAATCCCTGGAGCTGTTGAAGAGCTGAGTCCACCTAGCTTTCTAAGGAAGGGTGCAGCGAGTTGCCTTAAACTCTGAATACATAGTGTGACTGGGAAAGGCTTCTAGGTCGGGATGTTTCTTAGAAGGGTAAAGGAGACTGCTGGTACTCACTGTAGTTGTACGAAAAAGGGTGCCTACACTAGGGTGCCTAGTGTCTGGTAGAGTGAAGAAACGTTCAAGTAAAGCAGAACTTCCAATACGACATAATGGAAAATGCTAAGCGCTTTCGCTTCAGCAGGGCTTTTCAGGCCTTAGCTTGAGGCAAGGACTCACGTCAAGTTACCCTGTAGCTCTAGAGCATGACAGGAGGAACTCCCACCCATGCTCGGGAAGCACCGTGTTTCCTTAGAGAAACTCCTTTTCTTTCCAGAGGGCTGCCCACAGTGAATCGAGGCCAGTCAAAACAGTGTTATTTAGGTATCTCAGGCTGGCGTGGCTAGAGATTTAAAATGGGAACGCAAGGCTTAGGCATTCAAGTCTTCTTTTCCGGTGAACATGCACCCGGACACCTTCTTATGTCTAAGAAGTCCAAAGAGACTCTAGCTACACCCTGGTCCCTTGCTGAATCAACTTTTCTTCACAGAGTGTTCTGCATATATGGAACTCCCTCATCCTTGGAACGTTCTATGTATGCTATAGGGCCGAAGCCTATTCTAAAGTCCTGCAGTGTAAAAGGAAAAACTGCGCTTTGGTTCCAGTAGGAATGCAAGCCTCCTTTCTCCTGTAGGTATGGGGTCATTGGGTACGAGTTCCTAGAGGTAGGCGAAGCAGATTGTGTATCTTAGTGAAGCTCCACAGAGGGCAATGAGGCAGACTTCCATGGCATGTAGGACGTGAGAGAACAGAATCCCTGGAGCTGTTGAAGAGCTGAGTCCACCTAGCTTCCTAAGGAAGGGTGCAGCGAGTTGCCCTACACTCTGATTACATAGAGTGACTGGGAAAGGCTTCTAGGTCTGGATGTTTCTTAGAAGAGCAAAGAAGACTGCTGGTACTCACTGTATTTCTACGAAAAAGGGTGCCTACACGAGGGTGCCTTGTGTCTGGTAAGTGAAGAAACATTCAAGTAAAGCAGAACTTGGAATACGACATAATGGAAACTGCTAAGCGCTTCCGCTTCCGCAAGGCTTTTCAGGCCTTAGCTTGAGGCAAACACTCACGTCAAGTTTCCCTGTAGCTCTAGAGCAGGACAGCAGGAGCTCCCACCCATGCTATGGAAGCACCGTGTTTCCTTAGAGAAAACTCCTTTTCTTTCGAGAGGGCTGCCTACAGTGACCAGAAGCCAGGTAAAAACAGTGTTATTTAGGATTCTTCAGGGAAGCATGTTTAGAGATTTAACATGGGAAAGCAAGGCTTGTGCCATCAGGTCTCCTTCTCGGGTTAACATGCAGCCGAAACCCTTCTGATTCCTAACAAGTCAATAGAGACTCTAGCCAAACCCTGGTCCCTTGCTGAATCAACTTTTCTTCACAGGGTTTTCTGCATGCATCGAACTCCCTCATTCGTGGAACGCTCTATGTAACCCTTCGGGCCTAAACCTAGTCTAAAGTCCTGCAGTGTAACAGGAAAAACTTTGCTTAGATTCCAGTAGGAATGCAAGCCTCCTTTCTCCTGTAGGTATGGGGTCCTTGGGTAAGAGTTCCTAGAAGAAGGCGAAGCAGATTGTGTTTCTTAGTGTAGCTCCAATGAGAGCAATGAGGCAGACTTCCATGGCATGTATGTCGTGAGAGAACAGAATCCCTGGAGCTGTTGAAGAGCTGAGTCCACCTAGCTTTCTAAGGAAGGGTGCAGCGAGTTGCCTTAAACTCTGAATACATAGTGTGACTGGGAAAGGCTTCTAGGTCGGGATGTTTCTTAGAAGGGTAAAGGAGACTGCTGGTACTCACTGTAGTTGTACGAAAAAGGGTGCCTACACTAGGGTGCCTAGTGTCTGGTAGAGTGAAGAAACGTTCAAGTAAAGCAGAACTTCCAATACGACATAATGGAAAATGCTAAGCGCTTTCGCTTCAGCAGGGCTTTTCAGGCCTTAGCTTGAGGCAAGGACTCACGTCAAGTTACCCTGTAGCTCTAGAGCATGACAGGAGGAACTCCCACCCATGCTAGGGAAGCACCGTGTTTCCTTAGAGAAACTCCTTTTCTTTCCAGAGGGCTGCCCACAGTGAATCGAGGCCAGTCAAAACAGTGTTATTTAGGTATCTCAGGCTGGCGTGGCTAGAGATTTAAAATGGGAACGCAAGGCTTAGGCATTCAAGTCTTCTTTTCCGGTGAACATGCACCCGGACACCTTCTTATATCTAAGAAGTCCAAAGAGACTCTAGCTACACCCTGGTCCCTTGCTGAATCAACTTTTCTTCACAGAGTGTTCTGCATATATGGAACTCCCTCATCCTTGGAACGTTCTATGTATGCTATAGGGCCGAAGCCTATTCTAAAGTCCTGCAGTGTAAAAGGAAAAACTGCGCTTTGGTTCCAGTAGGAATGCAAGCCTCCTTTCTCCTGTAGGTATGGGGTCATTGGGTACGAGTTCCTAGAGGTAGGCGAAGCAGATTGTGTATCTTAGTGAAGCTCCACAGAGGGCAATGAGGCAGACTTCCATGGCATGTAGGACGTGAGAGAACAGAATCCCTGGAGCTGTTGAAGAGCTGAGTCCACCTAGCTTCCTAAGGAAGGGTGCAGCGAGTTGCCCTACACTCTGATTACATAGAGTGACTGGGAAAGGCTTCTAGGTCTGGATGTTTCTTAGAAGAGCAAAGAAGACTGCTGGTACTCACTGTATTTCTACGAAAAAGGGTGCCTACACGAGGGTGCCTTGTGTCTGGTAAGTGAAGAAACATTCAAGTAAAGCAGAACTTCCAATACGACATAATGGAAACTGCTAAGCGCTTTCGCTTCCGCAAGGCTTTTCAGGCCTTAGCTTGAGGCAAACACTCACGTCAAGTTTCCCTGTAGCTCTAGAGCAGGACAGCAGGAGCTCCCACCCATGCTATGGAAGCACCGTGTTTCCTTAGAGAAAACTCCTTTTCTTTCGAGAGGGCTGCCTACAGTGACCAGAAGCCAGGTAAAAACAGTGTTATTTAGGATTCTTCAGGGAAGCATGTTTAGAGATTTAACATGGGAAAGCAAGGCTTGTGCCATCAGGTCTCCTTCTCGGGTTAACATGCAGCCGAAACCCTTCTGATTTCTAACAAGTCAAAGAGACTCTAGCCAAACCCTGGTCCCTTGCTGAATCAACTTTTCTTCACAGGGTTTTCTGCATGTATCGAACTCCCTCATTCGTGGAACGCTCTATGTAACCCTTCGGGCCTAAACCTAGTCTAAAGTCCTGCAGTGTAACAGGAAAAACTTTGCTTAGATTCCAGGAGGAATGCAAGCCTCCTTTCTCCTGTAGGTATGGGGTCCTTGGGTAAGAGTTCCTAGAAGAAGGCGAAGCAGATTGTGTTTCTTAGTGTAGCTCCAATGAGAGCAATGAGGCAGAATTCCATGGCATGTAGGACGTGAGAAAACAGAATCCCTGGAGCTGTTGAAGAGCTGAGTCCACCTAGCTTTCTAAGGAAGGGTGCAGCGAGTTGCCTTAAACTCTGAATACATAGTGTGACTGGGAAAGGCTTCTAGGTCGGGATGTTTCTTAGAAGGGTAAAGGAGACTGCTGGTACTCACTGTAGTTGTACGAAAAAGGGTGCCTACACTAGGGTGCCTAGTGTCTGGTAGAGTGAAGAAACGTTCAAGTAAAGCAGAACTTCCAATACGACATAATGGAAAATGCTAAGCGCTTTCGCTTCAGCAGGGCTTTTCAGGCCTTAGCTTGAGGCAAGGACTCACGTCAAGTTACCCTGTAGCTCTAGAGCATGACAGGAGGAACTCCCACCCATGCTCGGGAAGCACCGTGTTTCCTTAGAGAAACTCCTTTTCTTTCCAGAGGGCTGCCCACAGTGAATCGAGGCCAGTCAAAACAGTGTTATTTAGGTATCTCAGGCTGGCGTGGCTAGAGATTTAAAATGGGAACGCAAGGCTTAGGCATTCAAGTCTTCTTTTCCGGTGAACATGCACCCGGACACCTTCTTATGTCTAAGAAGTCCAAAGAGACTCTAGCTACACCCTGGTCCCTTGCTGAATCAACTTTTCTTCACAGAGTGTTCTGCATATATGGAACTCCCTCATCCTTGGAACGTTCTATGTATGCTATAGGGCCGAAGCCTATTCTAAAGTCCTGCAGTGTAAAAGGAAAAACTGCGCTTTGGTTCCAGTAGGAATGCAAGCCTCCTTTCTCCTGTAGGTATGGGGTCATTGGGTACGAGTTCCTAGAGGTAGGCGAAGCAGATTGTGTATCTTAGTGAAGCTCCACAGAGGGCAATGAGGCAGACTTCCATGGCATGTAGGACGTGAGAGAACAGAATCCCTGGAGCTGTTGAAGAGCTGAGTCCACCTAGCTTCCTAAGGAAGGGTGCAGCGAGTTGCCCTACACTCTGATTACATAGAGTGACTGGGAAAGGCTTCTAGGTCTGGATGTTTCTTAGAAGAGCAAAGAAGACTGCTGGTACTCACTGTATTTCTACGAAAAAGGGTGCCTACACGAGGGTGCCTTGTGTCTGGTAAGTGAAGAAACATTCAAGTAAAGCAGAACTTGGAATACGACATAATGGAAACTGCTAAGCGCTTCCGCTTCCGCAAGGCTTTTCAGGCCTTAGCTTGAGGCAAACACTCACGTCAAGTTTCCCTGTAGCTCTAGAGCAGGACAGCAGGAGCTCCCACCCATGCTATGGAAGCACCGTGTTTCCTTAGAGAAAACTCCTTTTCTTTCGAGAGGGCTGCCTACAGTGACCAGAAGCCAGGTAAAAACAGTGTTATTTAGGATTCTTCAGGGAAGGATGTTTAGAGATTTAACATGGGAAAGCAAGGCTTGTGCCATCAGGTCTCCTTCTCGGGTTAACATGCAGCCGAAACCCTTCTGATTCCTAACAAGTCAATAGAGACTCTAGCCAAACCCTGGTCCCTTGCTGAATCAACTTTTCTTCACAGGGTTTTCTGCATGCATCGAACTCCCTCATTCGTGGAACGCTCTATGTAACCCTTCGGGCCTAAACCTAGTCTAAAGTCCTGCAGTGTAACAGGAAAAACTTTGCTTAGATTCCAGTAGGAATGCAAGCCTCCTTTCTCCTGTAGGTATGGGGTCCTTGGGTAAGAGTTCCTAGAAGAAGGCGAAGCAGATTGTGTTTCTTAGTGTAGCTCCAATGAGAGCAATGAGGCAGACTTCCATGGCATGTATGTCGTGAGAGAACAGAATCCCTGGAGCTGTTGAAGAGCTGAGTCCACCTAGCTTTCTAAGGAAGGGTGCAGCGAGTTGCCTTAAACTCTGAATACATAGTGTGACTGGGAAAGGCTTCTAGGTCGGGATGTTTCTTAGAAGGGTAAAGGAGACTGCTGGTACTCACTGTAGTTGTACGAAAAAGGGTGCCTACACTAGGGTGCCTAGTGTCTGGTAGAGTGAAGAAACGTTCAAGTAAAGCAGAACTTCCAATACGACATAATGGAAAATGCTAAGCGCTTTCGCTTCAGCAGGGCTTTTCAGGCCTTAGCTTGAGGCAAGGACTCACGTCAAGTTACCCTGTAGCTCTAGAGCATGACAGGAGGAACTCCCACCCATGCTAGGGAAGCACCGTGTTTCCTTAGAGAAACTCCTTTTCTTTCCAGAGGGCTGCCCACAGTGAATCGAGGCCAGTCAAAACAGTGTTATTTAGGTATCTCAGGCTGGCGTGGATAGAGATTTAAAATGGGAACGCAAGGCTTAGGCATTCAAGTCTTCTTTTCCGGTGAACATGCACCCGGACACCTTCTTATATCTAAGAAGTCCAAAGAGACTCTAGCTACACCCTGGTCCCTTGCTGAATCAACTTTTCTTCACAGAGTGTTCTGCATATATGGAACTCCCTCATCCTTGGAACGTTCTATGTATGCTATAGGGCCGAAGCCTATTCTAAAGTCCTGCAGTGTAAAAGGAAAAACTGCGCTTTGGTTCCAGTAGGAATGCAAGCCTCCTTTCTCCTGTAGGTATGGGGTCATTGGGTACGAGTTCCTAGAGGTAGGCGAAGCAGATTGTGTATCTTAGTGAAGCTCCACAGAGGGCAATGAGGCAGACTTCCATGGCATGTAGGACGTGAGAGAACAGAATCCCTGGAGCTGTTGAAGAGCTGAGTCCACCTAGCTTCCTAAGGAAGGGTGCAGCGAGTTGCCCTACACTCTGATTACATAGAGTGACTGGGAAAGGCTTCTAGGTCTGGATGTTTCTTAGAAGAGCAAAGAAGACTGCTGGTACTCACTGTATTTCTACGAAAAAGGGTGCCTACACGAGGGTGCCTTGTGTCTGGTAAGTGAAGAAACATTCAAGTAAAGCAGAACTTCCAATACGACATAATGGAAACTGCTAAGCGCTTTCGCTTCCGCAAGGCTTTTCAGGCCTTAGCTTGAGGCAAACACTCACGTCAAGTTTCCCTGTAGCTCTAGAGCAGGACAGCAGGAGCTCCCACCCATGCTATGGAAGCACCGTGTTTCCTTAGAGAAAACTCCTTTTCTTTCGAGAGGGCTGCCTACAGTGACCAGAAGCCAGGTAAAAACAGTGTTATTTAGGATTCTTCAGGGAAGCATGTTTAGAGATTTAACATGGGAAAGCAAGGCTTGTGCCATCAGGTCTCCTTCTCGGGTTAACATGCAGCCGAAACCCTTCTGATTTCTAACAAGTCAAAGAGACTCTAGCCAAACCCTGGTCCCTTGCTGAATCAACTTTTCTTCACAGGGTTTTCTGCATGTATCGAACTCCCTCATTCGTGGAACGCTCTATGTAACCCTTCGGGCCTAAACCTAGTCTAAAGTCCTGCAGTGTAACAGGAAAAACTTTGCTTAGATTCCAGGAGGAATGCAAGCCTCCTTTCTCCTGTAGGTATGGGGTCCTTGGGTAAGAGTTCCTAGAAGAAGGCGAAGCAGATTGTGTTTCTTAGTGTAGCTCCAATGAGAGCAATGAGGCAGAATTCCATGGCATGTAGGACGTGAGAAAACAGAATCCCTGGAGCTGTTGAAGAGCTGAGTCCACCTAGCTTTCTAAGGAAGGGTGCAGCGAGTTGCCTTAAACTCTGAATACATAGTGTGACTGGGAAAGGCTTCTAGGTCGGGATGTTTCTTAGAAGGGTAAAGGAGACTGCTGGTACTCACTGTAGTTGTACGAAAAAGGGTGCCTACACTAGGGTGCCTAGTGTCTGGTAGAGTGAAGAAACGTTCAAGTAAAGCAGAACTTCCAATACGACATAATGGAAAATGCTAAGCGCTTTCGCTTCAGCAGGGCTTTTCAGGCCTTAGCTTGAGGCAAGGACTCACGTCAAGTTACCCTGTAGCTCTAGAGCATGACAGGAGGAACTCCCACCCATGCTCGGGAAGCACCGTGTTTCCTTAGAGAAACTCCTTTTCTTTCCAGAGGGCTGCCCACAGTGAATCGAGGCCAGTCAAAACAGTGTTATTTAGGTATCTCAGGCTGGCGTGGCTAGAGATTTAAAATGGGAACGCAAGGCTTAGGCATTCAAGTCTTCTTTTCCGGTGAACATGCACCCGGACACCTTCTTATGTCTAAGAAGTCCAAAGAGACTCTAGCTACACCCTGGTCCCTTGCTGAATCAACTTTTCTTCACAGAGTGTTCTGCATATATGGAACTCCCTCATCCTTGGAACGTTCTATGTATGCTATAGGGCCGAAGCCTATTCTAAAGTCCTGCAGTGTAAAAGGAAAAACTGCGCTTTGGTTCCAGTAGGAATGCAAGCCTCCTTTCTCCTGTAGGTATGGGGTCATTGGGTACGAGTTCCTAGAGGTAGGCGAAGCAGATTGTGTATCTTAGTGAAGCTCCACAGAGGGCAATGAGGCAGACTTCCATGGCATGTAGGACGTGAGAGAACAGAATCCCTGGAGCTGTTGAAGAGCTGAGTCCACCTAGCTTCCTAAGGAAGGGTGCAGCGAGTTGCCCTACACTCTGATTACATAGAGTGACTGGGAAAGGCTTCTAGGTCTGGATGTTTCTTAGAAGAGCAAAGAAGACTGCTGGTACTCACTGTATTTCTACGAAAAAGGGTGCCTACACGAGGGTGCCTTGTGTCTGGTAAGTGAAGAAACATTCAAGTAAAGCAGAACTTGGAATACGACATAATGGAAACTGCTAAGCGCTTCCGCTTCCGCAAGGCTTTTCAGGCCTTAGCTTGAGGCAAACACTCACGTCAAGTTTCCCTGTAGCTCTAGAGCAGGACAGCAGGAGCTCCCACCCATGCTATGGAAGCACCGTGTTTCCTTAGAGAAAACTCCTTTTCTTTCGAGAGGGCTGCCTACAGTGACCAGAAGCCAGGTAAAAACAGTGTTATTTAGGATTCTTCAGGGAAGGATGTTTAGAGATTTAACATGGGAAAGCAAGGCTTGTGCCATCAGGTCTCCTTCTCGGGTTAACATGCAGCCGAAACCCTTCTGATTCCTAACAAGTCAATAGAGACTCTAGCCAAACCCTGGTCCCTTGCTGAATCAACTTTTCTTCACAGGGTTTTCTGCATGCATCGAACTCCCTCATTCGTGGAACGCTCTATGTAACCCTTCGGGCCTAAACCTAGTCTAAAGTCCTGCAGTGTAACAGGAAAAACTTTGCTTAGATTCCAGTAGGAATGCAAGCCTCCTTTCTCCTGTAGGTATGGGGTCCTTGGGTAAGAGTTCCTAGAAGAAGGCGAAGCAGATTGTGTTTCTTAGTGTAGCTCCAATGAGAGCAATGAGGCAGACTTCCATGGCATGTATGTCGTGAGAGAACAGAATCCCTGGAGCTGTTGAAGAGCTGAGTCCACCTAGCTTTCTAAGGAAGGGTGCAGCGAGTTGCCTTAAACTCTGAATACATAGTGTGACTGGGAAAGGCTTCTAGGTCGGGATGTTTCTTAGAAGGGTAAAGGAGACTGCTGGTACTCACTGTAGTTGTACGAAAAAGGGTGCCTACACTAGGGTGCCTAGTGTCTGGTAGAGTGAAGAAACGTTCAAGTAAAGCAGAACTTCCAATACGACATAATGGAAAATGCTAAGCGCTTTCGCTTCAGCAGGGCTTTTCAGGCCTTAGCTTGAGGCAAGGACTCACGTCAAGTTACCCTGTAGCTCTAGAGCATGACAGGAGGAACTCCCACCCATGCTAGGGAAGCACCGTGTTTCCTTAGAGAAACTCCTTTTCTTTCCAGAGGGCTGCCCACAGTGAATCGAGGCCAGTCAAAACAGTGTTATTTAGGTATCTCAGGCTGGCGTGGATAGAGATTTAAAATGGGAACGCAAGGCTTAGGCATTCAAGTCTTCTTTTCCGGTGAACATGCACCCGGACACCTTCTTATATCTAAGAAGTCCAAAGAGACTCTAGCTACACCCTGGTCCCTTGCTGAATCAACTTTTCTTCACAGAGTGTTCTGCATATATGGAACTCCCTCATCCTTGGAACGTTCTATGTATGCTATAGGGCCGAAGCCTATTCTAAAGTCCTGCAGTGTAAAAGGAAAAACTGCGCTTTGGTTCCAGTAGGAATGCAAGCCTCCTTTCTCCTGTAGGTATGGGGTCATTGGGTACGAGTTCCTAGAGGTAGGCGAAGCAGATTGTGTATCTTAGTGAAGCTCCACAGAGGGCAATGAGGCAGACTTCCATGGCATGTAGGACGTGAGAGAACAGAATCCCTGGAGCTGTTGAAGAGCTGAGTCCACCTAGCTTCCTAAGGAAGGGTGCAGCGAGTTGCCCTACACTCTGATTACATAGAGTGACTGGGAAAGGCTTCTAGGTCTGGATGTTTCTTAGAAGAGCAAAGAAGACTGCTTGTACTCACTGTATTTCTACGAAAAAGGGTGCCTACACGAGGGTGCCTTGTGTCTGGTAAGTGAAGAAACATTCAAGTAAAGCAGAACTTCCAATACGACATAATGGAAACTGCTAAGCGCTTTCGCTTCCGCAAGGCTTTTCAGGCCTTAGCTTGAGGCAAACACTCACGTCAAGTTTCCCTGTAGCTCTAGAGCAGGACAGCAGGAGCTCCCACCCATGCTATGGAAGCACCGTGTTTCCTTAGAGAAAACTCCTTTTCTTTCGAGAGGGCTGCCTACAGTGACCAGAAGCCAGGTAAAAACAGTGTTATTTAGGATTCTTCAGGGAAGCATGTTTAGAGATTTAACATGGGAAAGCAAGGCTTGTGCCATCAGGTCTCCTTCTCGGGTTAACATGCAGCCGAAACCCTTCTGATTTCTAACAAGTCAAAGAGACTCTAGCCAAACCCTGGTCCCTTGCTGAATCAACTTTTCTTCACAGGGTTTTCTGCATGTATCGAACTCCCTCATTCGTGGAACGCTCTATGTAACCCTTCGGGCCTAAACCTAGTCTAAAGTCCTGCAGTGTAACAGGAAAAACTTTGCTTAGATTCCAGGAGGAATGCAAGCCTCCTTTCTCCTGTAGGTATGGGGTCCTTGGGTAAGAGTTCCTAGAAGAAGGCGAAGCAGATTGTGTTTCTTAGTGTAGCTCCAATGAGAGCAATGAGGCAGAATTCCATGGCATGTAGGACGTGAGAAAACAGAATCCCTGGAGCTGTTGAAGAGCTGAGTCCACCTAGCTTTCTAAGGAAGGGTGCAGCGAGTTGCCTTAAACTCTGAATACATAGTGTGACTGGGAAAGGCTTCTAGGTCGGGATGTTTCTTAGAAGGGTAAAGGAGACTGCTGGTACTCACTGTAGTTGTACGAAAAAGGGTGCCTACACTAGGGTGCCTAGTGTCTGGTAGAGTGAAGAAACGTTCAAGTAAAGCAGAACTTCCAATACGACATAATGGAAAATGCTAAGCGCTTTCGCTTCAGCAGGGCTTTTCAGGCCTTAGCTTGAGGCAAGGACTCACGTCAAGTTACCCTGTAGCTCTAGAGCATGACAGGAGGAACTCCCACCCATGCTCGGGAAGCACCGTGTTTCCTTAGAGAAACTCCTTTTCTTTCCAGAGGGCTGCCCACAGTGAATCGAGGCCAGTCAAAACAGTGTTATTTAGGTATCTCAGGCTGGCGTGGCTAGAGATTTAAAATGGGAACGCAAGGCTTAGGCATTCAAGTCTTCTTTTCCGGTGAACATGCACCCGGACACCTTCTTATGTCTAAGAAGTCCAAAGAGACTCTAGCTACACCCTGGTCCCTTGCTGAATCAACTTTTCTTCACAGAGTGTTCTGCATATATGGAACTCCCTCATCCTTGGAACGTTCTATGTATGCTATAGGGCCGAAGCCTATTCTAAAGTCCTGCAGTGTAAAAGGAAAAACTGCGCTTTGGTTCCAGTAGGAATGCAAGCCTCCTTTCTCCTGTAGGTATGGGGTCATTGGGTACGAGTTCCTAGAGGTAGGCGAAGCAGATTGTGTATCTTAGTGAAGCTCCACAGAGGGCAATGAGGCAGACTTCCATGGCATGTAGGACGTGAGAGAACAGAATCCCTGGAGCTGTTGAAGAGCTGAGTCCACCTAGCTTCCTAAGGAAGGGTGCAGCGAGTTGCCCTACACTCTGATTACATAGAGTGACTGGGAAAGGCTTCTAGGTCTGGATGTTTCTTAGAAGAGCAAAGAAGACTGCTGGTACTCACTGTATTTCTACGAAAAAGGGTGCCTACACGAGGGTGCCTTGTGTCTGGTAAGTGAAGAAACATTCAAGTAAAGCAGAACTTGGAATACGACATAATGGAAACTGCTAAGCGCTTCCGCTTCCGCAAGGCTTTTCAGGCCTTAGCTTGAGGCAAACACTCACGTCAAGTTTCCCTGTAGCTCTAGAGCAGGACAGCAGGAGCTCCCACCCATGCTATGGAAGCACCGTGTTTCCTTAGAGAAAACTCCTTTTCTTTCGAGAGGGCTGCCTACAGTGACCAGAAGCCAGGTAAAAACAGTGTTATTTAGGATTCTTCAGGGAAGGATGTTTAGAGATTTAACATGGGAAAGCAAGGCTTGTGCCATCAGGTCTCCTTCTCGGGTTAACATGCAGCCGAAACCCTTCTGATTCCTAACAAGTCAATAGAGACTCTAGCCAAACCCTGGTCCCTTGCTGAATCAACTTTTCTTCACAGGGTTTTCTGCATGCATCGAACTCCCTCATTCGTGGAACGCTCTATGTAACCCTTCGGGCCTAAACCTAGTCTAAAGTCCTGCAGTGTAACAGGAAAAACTTTGCTTAGATTCCAGTAGGAATGCAAGCCTCCTTTCTCCTGTAGGTATGGGGTCCTTGGGTAAGAGTTCCTAGAAGAAGGCGAAGCAGATTGTGTTTCTTAGTGTAGCTCCAATGAGAGCAATGAGGCAGACTTCCATGGCATGTATGTCGTGAGAGAACAGAATCCCTGGAGCTGTTGAAGAGCTGAGTCCACCTAGCTTTCTAAGGAAGGGTGCAGCGAGTTGCCTTAAACTCTGAATACATAGTGTGACTGGGAAAGGCTTCTAGGTCGGGATGTTTCTTAGAAGGGTAAAGGAGACTGCTGGTACTCACTGTAGTTGTACGAAAAAGGGTGCCTACACTAGGGTGCCTAGTGTCTGGTAGAGTGAAGAAACGTTCAAGTAAAGCAGAACTTCCAATACGACATAATGGAAAATGCTAAGCGCTTTCGCTTCAGCAGGGCTTTTCAGGCCTTAGCTTGAGGCAAGGACTCACGTCAAGTTACCCTGTAGCTCTAGAGCATGACAGGAGGAACTCCCACCCATGCTAGGGAAGCACCGTGTTTCCTTAGAGAAACTCCTTTTCTTTCCAGAGGGCTGCCCACAGTGAATCGAGGCCAGTCAAAACAGTGTTATTTAGGTATCTCAGGCTGGCGTGGATAGAGATTTAAAATGGGAACGCAAGGCTTAGGCATTCAAGTCTTCTTTTCCGGTGAACATGCACCCGGACACCTTCTTATATCTAAGAAGTCCAAAGAGACTCTAGCTACACCCTGGTCCCTTGCTGAATCAACTTTTCTTCACAGAGTGTTCTGCATATATGGAACTCCCTCATCCTTGGAACGTTCTATGTATGCTATAGGGCCGAAGCCTATTCTAAAGTCCTGCAGTGTAAAAGGAAAAACTGCGCTTTGGTTCCAGTAGGAATGCAAGCCTCCTTTCTCCTGTAGGTATGGGGTCATTGGGTACGAGTTCCTAGAGGTAGGCGAAGCAGATTGTGTATCTTAGTGAAGCTCCACAGAGGGCAATGAGGCAGACTTCCATGGCATGTAGGACGTGAGAGAACAGAATCCCTGGAGCTGTTGAAGAGCTGAGTCCACCTAGCTTCCTAAGGAAGGGTGCAGCGAGTTGCCCTACACTCTGATTACATAGAGTGACTGGGAAAGGCTTCTAGGTCTGGATGTTTCTTAGAAGAGCAAAGAAGACTGCTTGTACTCACTGTATTTCTACGAAAAAGGGTGCCTACACGAGGGTGCCTTGTGTCTGGTAAGTGAAGAAACATTCAAGTAAAGCAGAACTTCCAATACGACATAATGGAAACTGCTAAGCGCTTTCGCTTCCGCAAGGCTTTTCAGGCCTTAGCTTGAGGCAAACACTCACGTCAAGTTTCCCTGTAGCTCTAGAGCAGGACAGCAGGAGCTCCCACCCATGCTATGGAAGCACCGTGTTTCCTTAGAGAAAACTCCTTTTCTTTCGAGAGGGCTGCCTACAGTGACCAGAAGCCAGGTAAAAACAGTGTTATTTAGGATTCTTCAGGGAAGCATGTTTAGAGATTTAACATGGGAAAGCAAGGCTTGTGCCATCAGGTCTCCTTCTCGGGTTAACATGCAGCCGAAACCCTTCTGATTTCTAACAAGTCAAAGAGACTCTAGCCAAACCCTGGTCCCTTGCTGAATCAACTTTTCTTCACAGGGTTTTCTGCATGTATCGAACTCCCTCATTCGTGGAACGCTCTATGTAACCCTTCGGGCCTAAACCTAGTCTAAAGTCCTGCAGTGTAACAGGAAAAACTTTGCTTAGATTCCAGGAGGAATGCAAGCCTCCTTTCTCCTGTAGGTATGGGGTCCTTGGGTAAGAGTTCCTAGAAGAAGGCGAAGCAGATTGTGTTTCTTAGTGTAGCTCCAATGAGAGCAATGAGGCAGAATTCCATGGCATGTAGGACGTGAGAAAACAGAATCCCTGGAGCTGTTGAAGAGCTGAGTCCACCTAGCTTTCTAAGGAAGGGTGCAGCGAGTTGCCTTAAACTCTGAATACATAGTGTGACTGGGAAAGGCTTCTAGGTCGGGATGTTTCTTAGAAGGGTAAAGGAGACTGCTGGTACTCACTGTAGTTGTACGAAAAAGGGTGCCTACACTAGGGTGCCTAGTGTCTGGTAGAGTGAAGAAACGTTCAAGTAAAGCAGAACTTCCAATACGACATAATGGAAAATGCTAAGCGCTTTCGCTTCAGCAGGGCTTTTCAGGCCTTAGCTTGAGGCAAGGACTCACGTCAAGTTACCCTGTAGCTCTAGAGCATGACAGGAGGAACTCCCACCCATGCTCGGGAAGCACCGTGTTTCCTTAGAGAAACTCCTTTTCTTTCCAGAGGGCTGCCCACAGTGAATCGAGGCCAGTCAAAACAGTGTTATTTAGGTATCTCAGGCTGGCGTGGCTAGAGATTTAAAATGGGAACGCAAGGCTTAGGCATTCAAGTCTTCTTTTCCGGTGAACATGCACCCGGACACCTTCTTATGTCTAAGAAGTCCAAAGAGACTCTAGCTACACCCTGGTCCCTTGCTGAATCAACTTTTCTTCACAGAGTGTTCTGCATATATGGAACTCCCTCATCCTTGGAACGTTCTATGTATGCTATAGGGCCGAAGCCTATTCTAAAGTCCTGCAGTGTAAAAGGAAAAACTGCGCTTTGGTTCCAGTAGGAATGCAAGCCTCCTTTCTCCTGTAGGTATGGGGTCATTGGGTACGAGTTCCTAGAGGTAGGCGAAGCAGATTGTGTATCTTAGTGAAGCTCCACAGAGGGCAATGAGGCAGACTTCCATGGCATGTAGGACGTGAGAGAACAGAATCCCTGGAGCTGTTGAAGAGCTGAGTCCACCTAGCTTCCTAAGGAAGGGTGCAGCGAGTTGCCCTACACTCTGATTACATAGAGTGACTGGGAAAGGCTTCTAGGTCTGGATGTTTCTTAGAAGAGCAAAGAAGACTGCTGGTACTCACTGTATTTCTACGAAAAAGGGTGCCTACACGAGGGTGCCTTGTGTCTGGTAAGTGAAGAAACATTCAAGTAAAGCAGAACTTCCAATACGACATAATGGAAACTGCTAAGCGCTTCCGCTTCCGCAAGGCTTTTCAGGCCTTAGCTTGAGGCAAACACTCACGTCAAGTTTCCCTGTAGCTCTAGAGCAGGACAGCAGGAGCTCCCACCCATGCTATGGAAGCACCGTGTTTCCTTAGAGAAAACTCCTTTTCTTTCGAGAGGGCTGCCTACAGTGACCAGAAGCCAGGTAAAAACAGTGTTATTTAGGATTCTTCAGGGAAGCATGTTTAGAGATTTAACATGGGAAAGCAAGGCTTGTGCCATCAGGTCTCCTTCTCGGGTTAACATGCAGCTGAAACCCTTCTGATTCCTAACAAGTCAATAGAGACTCTAGCCAAACCCTGGTCCCTTGCTGAATCAACTTTTCTTCACAGGGTTTTCTGCATGCATCGAACTCCCTCATTCGTGGAACGCTCTATGTAACCCTTCGGGCCTAAACCTAGTCTAAAGTCCTGCAGTGTAACAGGAAAAACTTTGCTTAGATTCCAGTAGGAATGCAAGCCTCCTTTCTCCTGTAGGTATGGGGTCCTTGGGTAAGAGTTCCTAGAAGAAGGCGAAGCAGATTGTGTTTCTTAGTGTAGCTCCAATGAGAGCAATGAGGCAGACTTCCATGGCATGTATGTCGTGAGAGAACAGAATTCCTGGAGCTGGTGAAGAGCTGAGTCCACCTAGCTCTCTAAGGAAGGGTGCAGCGAGTTGCCTTAAACTCTGAATACATAGTGTGACTGGGAAAGGCTTCTAGGTCGGGATGTTTCTTAGAAGGGTAAAGGAGACTGCTGGTACTCACTGTAGTTGTACGAAAAAGGGTGCCTACACTAGGGTGCCTAGTGTCTGGTAGAGTGAAGAAACGTTCAAGTAAAGCAGAACTTCCAATACGACATAATGGAAAATGCTAAGCGCTTTCGCTTCAGCAGGGCTTTTCAGGCCTTAGCTTGAGGCAAGGACTCACGTCAAGTTACCCTGTAGCTCTAGAGCATGACAGGAGGAACTCCCACCCATGCTAGGGAAGCACCGTGTTTCCTTAGAGAAACTCCTTTTCTTTCCAGAGGGCTGCCCACAGTGAATCGAGGCCAGTCAAAACAGTGTTATTTAGGTATCTCAGGCTGGCGTGGCTAGAGATTTAAAATGGGAACGCAAGGCTTAGGCATTCAAGTCTTCTTTTCCGGTGAACATGCACCCGGACACCTTCTTATGTCTAAGAAGTCCAAAGAGACTCTAGCTACACCCTGGTCCCTTGCTGAATCAACTTTTCTTCACAGAGTGTTCTGCATATATGGAACTCCCTCATCCTTGGAACGTTCTATGTATGCTATAGGGCCGAAGCCTATTCTAAAGTCCTGCAGTGTAAAAGGAAAAACTGTGCTTTGGTTCCAGTAGGAATGCAAGCCTCCTTTCTCCTGTAGGTACGGGGTCATTGGGTAAGAGTTCCTAGAGGTAGGCGAAGCAGATTGTGTATCTTAGTGAAGCTCCACAGAGGGCAATGAGGCAGACTTCCATGGCATGTAGGACGTGAGAGAACAGAATCCCTGGAGCTGTTGAAGAGCTGAGTCCACCTAGCTTCCTAAGGAAGGGTGCAGCGAGTTGCCCTACACTCTGATTACATAGAGTGACTGGGAAAGGCTTCTAGGTCTGGATGTTTCTTAGAAGAGCAAAGAAGACTGCTGGTACTCACTGTATTTCTACGAAAAAGGGTGCCTACACGAGGGTGCCTTGTGTCTGGTAAGTGAAGAAACATTCAAGTAAAGCAGAACTTGGAATACGACATAATGGAAACTGCTAAGCGCTTCCGCTTCCGCAAGGCTTTTCAGGCCTTAGCTAGAGGCAAACACTCACGTCAAGTTTCCCTGTAGCTCTAGAGCAGGACAGCAGGAGCTCCCACCCATGCTATGGAAGCACCGTGTTTCCTTAGAGAAAACTCCTTTTCTTTCGAGAGGGCTGCCTACAGTGACCAGAAGCCAGGTAAAAACAGTGTTATTTAGGATTCTTCAGGGAAGCATGTTTAGAGATTTAACATGGGAAAGCAAGGCTTGTGCCATCAGGTCTCCTTCTCGGGTTAACATGCAGCCGAAACCCTTCTGATTCCTAACAAGTCAATAGAGACTCTAGCCAAACCCTGGTCCCTTGCTGAATCAACTTTTCTTCACAGGGTTTTCTGCATGCATCGAACTCCCTCATTCTTGGAACGCTCTATGTAACCCTTCGGGCCTAAACCTAGTCTAAAGTCCTGCAGTGTAACAGGAAAAACTTTGCTTAGATTCCAGTAGGAATGCAAGCCTCCTTTCTCCTGTAGGTATGGGGTCCTTGGGTAAGAGTTCCTAGAAGAAGGCGAAGCAGATTGTGTTTCTTAGTGTAGCTCCAATGAGAGCAATGAGGCAGACTTCCATGGCATGTATGTCGTGAGAGAACAGAATCCCTGGAGCTGCTGAAGAGCTGAGTCCACCTAGCTTTCTAAGGAAGGGTGCAGCGAGTTGCCTTAAACTCTGAATACCTAGTGTGACTGGGAAAGGCTTCTAGGTCTGGATGTTTCTTAGAAGGGTAAAGGAGACTGCTGGTACTCACTGTAGTTGTACGAAAAAGGGTGCCTACACTAGGGTGCCTAGTGTCTGGTAGAGTGAAGAAACGTTCAAGTAAAGCAGAACTTCCAATACGACATAATGGAAAATGCTAAGCGCTTTCGCTTCAGCAGGGCTTTTCAGGCCTTAGCTTGAGGCAAGGACTCACGTCAAGTTACCCTGTAGCTCTAGAGCATGACAGGAGGAACTCCCACCCATGCTAGGGAAGCACCGTGTTTCCTTAGAGAAACTCCTTTTCTTTCCAGAGGGCTGCCCACAGTGAATCGAGGCCAGTCAAAACAGTGTTATTTAGGTATCTCAGGCTGGCGTGGCTAGAGATTTAAAATGGGAACGCAAGGCTTAGGCATTCAAGTCTTCTTTTCCGGTGAACATGCACCCGGACACCTTCTTATGTCTAAGAAGTCCAAAGAGACTCTAGCTACACCCTGGTCCCTTGCTGAATCAACTTTTCTTCACAGAGTGTTCTGCATATATGGAACTCCCTCATCCTTGGAACGTTCTATGTATGCTATAGGGCCGAAGCCTATTCTAAAGTCCTGCAGTGTAAAAGGAAAAACTGTGCTTTGGTTCCAGTAGGAATGCAAGCCTCCTTTCTCCTGTAGGTACGGGGTCATTGGGTAAGAGTTCCTAGAGGTAGGCGAAGCAGATTGTGTATCTTAGTGAAGCTCCACAGAGGGCAATGAGGCAGACTTCCATGGCATGTAGGACGTGAGAGAACAGAATCCCTGGAGCTGTTGAAGAGCTGAGTCCACCTAGCTTCCTAAGGAAGGGTGCAGCGAGTTGCCCTACACTCTGATTACATAGAGTGACTGGGAAAGGCTTCTAGGTCTGGATGTTTCTTAGAAGAGCAAAGAAGACTGCTGGTACTCACTGTATTTCTACGAAAAAGGGTGCCTACACGAGGGTGCCTTGTGTCTGGTAAGTGAAGAAACATTCAAGTAAAGCAGAACGTGGAATACGACATAATGGAAACTGCTAAGCGCTTCCGCTTCCGCAAGGCTTTTCAGGCCTTAGCTTGAGGCAAACACTCACGTCAAGTTTCCCTGTAGCTCTAGAGCAGGACAGCAGGAGCTCCCACCCATGCTATGGAAGCACCGTGTTTCCTTAGAGAAAACTCCTTTTCTTTCGAGAGGGCTGCCTACAGTGACCAGAAGCCAGGTAAAAACAGTGTTATTTAGGATTCTTCAGGGAAGCATGTTTAGAGATTTAACATGGGAAAGCAAGGCTTGTGCCATCAGGTCTCCTTCTCGGGTTAACATGCAGCCAAAACCCTTCTGATTCCTGACAAGTCAATAGAGACTCTAGCCAAACCCTGGTCCCTTGCTGAATCAACTTTTCTTCACAGGGTTTTCTGCATGCATCAAACTCCCTCATTCTTGGAACGCTCTATGTAACCCTTCGGGCCTAAACCTAGTCTAAAGTCCTGCAGTGTAACAGGAAAAACTTTGCTTAGATTCCAGTAGGAATGCAAGCCTCCTTTCTCCTGTAGGTATGGGGTCCTTGGGTAAGAGTTCCTAGAAGAAGGCGAAGCAGATTGTGTTTCTTAGTGTAGCTCCAATGAGAGCAATGAGGCAGACTTCCATGGCATGTATGTCGTGAGAGAACAGAATCCCTGGAGCTGCTGAAGAGCTGAGTCCACCTAGCTTTCTAAGGAAGGGTGCAGCGAGTTGCCTTAAACTCTGAATACATAGTGTGACTGGGAAAGGCTTCTAGGTCGGGATGTTTCTTAGAAGGGTAAAGGAGACTGCTGGTACTCACTGTAGTTGTACGAAAAAGGGTGCCTACACTAGGGTGCCTAGTGTCTGGTAGAGTGAAGAAACGTTCAAGTAAAGCAGAACTTCCAATACGACATAATGGAAAATGCTAAGCGCTTTCGCTTCAGCAGGGCTTTTCAGGCCTTAGCTTGAGGCAAGGACTCACGTCAAGTTACCCTGTAGCTCTAGAGCATGACAGGAGGAACTCCCACCCATGCTCGGGAAGCACCGTGTTTCCTTAGAGAAACTCCTTTTCTTTCCAGAGGGCTGCCCACAGTGAATCGAGGCCAGTCAAAACAGTGTTATTTAGGTATCTCAGGCTGGCGTGGCTAGAGATTTAAAATGGGAACGCAAGGCTTAGGCATTCAAGTCTTCTTTTCCGGTGAACATGCACCCGGACACCTTCTTATGTCTAAGAAGTCCAAAGAGACTCTAGCTACACCCTGGTCCCTTGCTGAATCAACTTTTCTTCACAGAGTGTTCTGCATATATGGAACTCCCTCATCCTTGGAACGTTCTATGTATGCTATAGGGCCGAAGCCTATTCTAAAGTCCTGCAGTGTAAAAGGAAAAACTGCGCTTTGGTTCCAGTAGGAATGCAAGCCTCCTTTCTCCTGTAGGTATGGGGTCATTGGGTACGAGTTCCTAGAGGTAGGCGAAGCAGATTGTGTATCTTAGTGAAGCTCCACAGAGGGCAATGAGGCAGACTTCCATGGCATGTAGGACGTGAGAGAACAGAATCCCTGGAGCTGTTGAAGAGCTGAGTCCACCTAGCTTCCTAAGGAAGGGTGCAGCGAGTTGCCCTACACTCTGATTACATAGAGTGACTGGGAAAGGCTTCTAGGTCTGGATGTTTCTTAGAAGAGCAAAGAAGACTGCTGGTACTCACTGTATTTCTACGAAAAAGGGTGCCTACACGAGGGTGCCTTGTGTCTGGTAAGTGAAGAAACATTCAAGTAAAGCAGAACTTGGAATACGACATAATGGAAACTGCTAAGCGCTTCCGCTTCCGCAAGGCTTTTCAGGCCTTAGCTTGAGGCAAACACTCACGTCAAGTTTCCCTGTAGCTCTAGAGCAGGACAGCAGGAGCTCCCACCCATGCTATGGAAGCACCGTGTTTCCTTAGAGAAAACTCCTTTTCTTTCGAGAGGGCTGCCTACAGTGACCAGAAGCCAGGTAAAAACAGTGTTATTTAGGATTCTTCAGGGAAGGATGTTTAGAGATTTAACATGGGAAAGCAAGGCTTGTGCCATCAGGTCTCCTTCTCGGGTTAACATGCAGCCGAAACCCTTCTGATTCCTAACAAGTCAATAGAGACTCTAGCCAAACCCTGGTCCCTTGCTGAATCAACTTTTCTTCACAGGGTTTTCTGCATGCATCGAACTCCCTCATTCGTGGAACGCTCTATGTAACCCTTCGGGCCTAAACCTAGTCTAAAGTCCTGCAGTGTAACAGGAAAAACTTTGCTTAGATTCCAGTAGGAATGCAAGCCTCCTTTCTCCTGTAGGTATGGGGTCCTTGGGTAAGAGTTCCTAGAAGAAGGCGAAGCAGATTGTGTTTCTTAGTGTAGCTCCAATGAGAGCAATGAGGCAGACTTCCATGGCATGTATGTCGTGAGAGAACAGAATCCCTGGAGCTGTTGAAGAGCTGAGTCCACCTAGCTTTCTAAGGAAGGGTGCAGCGAGTTGCCTTAAACTCTGAATACATAGTGTGACTGGGAAAGGCTTCTAGGTCGGGATGTTTCTTAGAAGGGTAAAGGAGACTGCTGGTACTCACTGTAGTTGTACGAAAAAGGGTGCCTACACTAGGGTGCCTAGTGTCTGGTAGAGTGAAGAAACGTTCAAGTAAAGCAGAACTTCCAATACGACATAATGGAAAATGCTAAGCGCTTTCGCTTCAGCAGGGCTTTTCAGGCCTTAGCTTGAGGCAAGGACTCACGTCAAGTTACCCTGTAGCTCTAGAGCATGACAGGAGGAACTCCCACCCATGCTAGGGAAGCACCGTGTTTCCTTAGAGAAACTCCTTTTCTTTCCAGAGGGCTGCCCACAGTGAATCGAGGCCAGTCAAAACAGTGTTATTTAGGTATCTCAGGCTGGCGTGGATAGAGATTTAAAATGGGAACGCAAGGCTTAGGCATTCAAGTCTTCTTTTCCGGTGAACATGCACCCGGACACCTTCTTATATCTAAGAAGTCCAAAGAGACTCTAGCTACACCCTGGTCCCTTGCTGAATCAACTTTTCTTCACAGAGTGTTCTGCATATATGGAACTCCCTCATCCTTGGAACGTTCTATGTATGCTATAGGGCCGAAGCCTATTCTAAAGTCCTGCAGTGTAAAAGGAAAAACTGCGCTTTGGTTCCAGTAGGAATGCAAGCCTCCTTTCTCCTGTAGGTATGGGGTCATTGGGTACGAGTTCCTAGAGGTAGGCGAAGCAGATTGTGTATCTTAGTGAAGCTCCACAGAGGGCAATGAGGCAGACTTCCATGGCATGTAGGACGTGAGAGAACAGAATCCCTGGAGCTGTTGAAGAGCTGAGTCCACCTAGCTTCCTAAGGAAGGGTGCAGCGAGTTGCCCTACACTCTGATTACATAGAGTGACTGGGAAAGGCTTCTAGGTCTGGATGTTTCTTAGAAGAGCAAAGAAGACTGCTTGTACTCACTGTATTTCTACGAAAAAGGGTGCCTACACGAGGGTGCCTTGTGTCTGGTAAGTGAAGAAACATTCAAGTAAAGCAGAACTTCCAATACGACATAATGGAAACTGCTAAGCGCTTTCGCTTCCGCAAGGCTTTTCAGGCCTTAGCTTGAGGCAAACACTCACGTCAAGTTTCCCTGTAGCTCTAGAGCAGGACAGCAGGAGCTCCCACCCATGCTATGGAAGCACCGTGTTTCCTTAGAGAAAACTCCTTTTCTTTCGAGAGGGCTGCCTACAGTGACCAGAAGCCAGGTAAAAACAGTGTTATTTAGGATTCTTCAGGGAAGCATGTTTAGAGATTTAACATGGGAAAGCAAGGCTTGTGCCATCAGGTCTCCTTCTCGGGTTAACATGCAGCCGAAACCCTTCTGATTTCTAACAAGTCAAAGAGACTCTAGCCAAACCCTGGTCCCTTGCTGAATCAACTTTTCTTCACAGGGTTTTCTGCATGTATCGAACTCCCTCATTCGTGGAACGCTCTATGTAACCCTTCGGGCCTAAACCTAGTCTAAAGTCCTGCAGTGTAACAGGAAAAACTTTGCTTAGATTCCAGGAGGAATGCAAGCCTCCTTTCTCCTGTAGGTATGGGGTCCTTGGGTAAGAGTTCCTAGAAGAAGGCGAAGCAGATTGTGTTTCTTAGTGTAGCTCCAATGAGAGCAATGAGGCAGAATTCCATGGCATGTAGGACGTGAGAAAACAGAATCCCTGGAGCTGTTGAAGAGCTGAGTCCACCTAGCTTTCTAAGGAAGGGTGCAGCGAGTTGCCTTAAACTCTGAATACATAGTGTGACTGGGAAAGGCTTCTAGGTCGGGATGTTTCTTAGAAGGGTAAAGGAGACTGCTGGTACTCACTGTAGTTGTACGAAAAAGGGTGCCTACACTAGGGTGCCTAGTGTCTGGTAGAGTGAAGAAACGTTCAAGTAAAGCAGAACTTCCAATACGACATAATGGAAAATGCTAAGCGCTTTCGCTTCAGCAGGGCTTTTCAGGCCTTAGCTTGAGGCAAGGACTCACGTCAAGTTACCCTGTAGCTCTAGAGCATGACAGGAGGAACTCCCACCCATGCTCGGGAAGCACCGTGTTTCCTTAGAGAAACTCCTTTTCTTTCCAGAGGGCTGCCCACAGTGAATCGAGGCCAGTCAAAACAGTGTTATTTAGGTATCTCAGGCTGGCGTGGCTAGAGATTTAAAATGGGAACGCAAGGCTTAGGCATTCAAGTCTTCTTTTCCGGTGAACATGCACCCGGACACCTTCTTATGTCTAAGAAGTCCAAAGAGACTCTAGCTACACCCTGGTCCCTTGCTGAATCAACTTTTCTTCACAGAGTGTTCTGCATATATGGAACTCCCTCATCCTTGGAACGTTCTATGTATGCTATAGGGCCGAAGCCTATTCTAAAGTCCTGCAGTGTAAAAGGAAAAACTGCGCTTTGGTTCCAGTAGGAATGCAAGCCTCCTTTCTCCTGTAGGTATGGGGTCATTGGGTACGAGTTCCTAGAGGTAGGCGAAGCAGATTGTGTATCTTAGTGAAGCTCCACAGAGGGCAATGAGGCAGACTTCCATGGCATGTAGGACGTGAGAGAACAGAATCCCTGGAGCTGTTGAAGAGCTGAGTCCACCTAGCTTCCTAAGGAAGGGTGCAGCGAGTTGCCCTACACTCTGATTACATAGAGTGACTGGGAAAGGCTTCTAGGTCTGGATGTTTCTTAGAAGAGCAAAGAAGACTGCTGGTACTCACTGTATTTCTACGAAAAAGGGTGCCTACACGAGGGTGCCTTGTGTCTGGTAAGTGAAGAAACATTCAAGTAAAGCAGAACTTCCAATACGACATAATGGAAACTGCTAAGCGCTTCCGCTTCCGCAAGGCTTTTCAGGCCTTAGCTTGAGGCAAACACTCACGTCAAGTTTCCCTGTAGCTCTAGAGCAGGACAGCAGGAGCTCCCACCCATGCTATGGAAGCACCGTGTTTCCTTAGAGAAAACTCCTTTTCTTTCGAGAGGGCTGCCTACAGTGACCAGAAGCCAGGTAAAAACAGTGTTATTTAGGATTCTTCAGGGAAGCATGTTTAGAGATTTAACATGGGAAAGCAAGGCTTGTGCCATCAGGTCTCCTTCTCGGGTTAACATGCAGCTGAAACCCTTCTGATTCCTAACAAGTCAATAGAGACTCTAGCCAAACCCTGGTCCCTTGCTGAATCAACTTTTCTTCACAGGGTTTTCTGCATGCATCGAACTCCCTCATTCGTGGAACGCTCTATGTAACCCTTCGGGCCTAAACCTAGTCTAAAGTCCTGCAGTGTAACAGGAAAAACTTTGCTTAGATTCCAGTAGGAATGCAAGCCTCCTTTCTCCTGTAGGTATGGGGTCCTTGGGTAAGAGTTCCTAGAAGAAGGCGAAGCAGATTGTGTTTCTTAGTGTAGCTCCAATGAGAGCAATGAGGCAGACTTCCATGGCATGTATGTCGTGAGAGAACAGAATTCCTGGAGCTGGTGAAGAGCTGAGTCCACCTAGCTCTCTAAGGAAGGGTGCAGCGAGTTGCCTTAAACTCTGAATACATAGTGTGACTGGGAAAGGCTTCTAGGTCGGGATGTTTCTTAGAAGGGTAAAGGAGACTGCTGGTACTCACTGTAGTTGTACGAAAAAGGGTGCCTACACTAGGGTGCCTAGTGTCTGGTAGAGTGAAGAAACGTTCAAGTAAAGCAGAACTTCCAATACGACATAATGGAAAATGCTAAGCGCTTTCGCTTCAGCAGGGCTTTTCAGGCCTTAGCTTGAGGCAAGGACTCACGTCAAGTTACCCTGTAGCTCTAGAGCATGACAGGAGGAACTCCCACCCATGCTAGGGAAGCACCGTGTTTCCTTAGAGAAACTCCTTTTCTTTCCAGAGGGCTGCCCACAGTGAATCGAGGCCAGTCAAAACAGTGTTATTTAGGTATCTCAGGCTGGCGTGGCTAGAGATTTAAAATGGGAACGCAAGGCTTAGGCATTCAAGTCTTCTTTTCCGGTGAACATGCACCCGGACACCTTCTTATGTCTAAGAAGTCCAAAGAGACTCTAGCTACACCCTGGTCCCTTGCTGAATCAACTTTTCTTCACAGAGTGTTCTGCATATATGGAACTCCCTCATCCTTGGAACGTTCTATGTATGCTATAGGGCCGAAGCCTATTCTAAAGTCCTGCAGTGTAAAAGGAAAAACTGTGCTTTGGTTCCAGTAGGAATGCAAGCCTCCTTTCTCCTGTAGGTACGGGGTCATTGGGTAAGAGTTCCTAGAGGTAGGCGAAGCAGATTGTGTATCTTAGTGAAGCTCCACAGAGGGCAATGAGGCAGACTTCCATGGCATGTAGGACGTGAGAGAACAGAATCCCTGGAGCTGTTGAAGAGCTGAGTCCACCTAGCTTCCTAAGGAAGGGTGCAGCGAGTTGCCCTACACTCTGATTACATAGAGTGACTGGGAAAGGCTTCTAGGTCTGGATGTTTCTTAGAAGAGCAAAGAAGACTGCTGGTACTCACTGTATTTCTACGAAAAAGGGTGCCTACACGAGGGTGCCTTGTGTCTGGTAAGTGAAGAAACATTCAAGTAAAGCAGAACTTGGAATACGACATAATGGAAACTGCTAAGCGCTTCCGCTTCCGCAAGGCTTTTCAGGCCTTAGCTAGAGGCAAACACTCACGTCAAGTTTCCCTGTAGCTCTAGAGCAGGACAGCAGGAGCTCCCACCCATGCTATGGAAGCACCGTGTTTCCTTAGAGAAAACTCCTTTTCTTTCGAGAGGGCTGCCTACAGTGACCAGAAGCCAGGTAAAAACAGTGTTATTTAGGATTCTTCAGGGAAGCATGTTTAGAGATTTAACATGGGAAAGCAAGGCTTGTGCCATCAGGTCTCCTTCTCGGGTTAACATGCAGCCGAAACCCTTCTGATTCCTAACAAGTCAATAGAGACTCTAGCCAAACCCTGGTCCCTTGCTGAATCAACTTTTCTTCACAGGGTTTTCTGCATGCATCGAACTCCCTCATTCTTGGAACGCTCTATGTAACCCTTCGGGCCTAAACCTAGTCTAAAGTCCTGCAGTGTAACAGGAAAAACTTTGCTTAGATTCCAGTAGGAATGCAAGCCTCCTTTCTCCTGTAGGTATGGGGTCCTTGGGTAAGAGTTCCTAGAAGAAGGCGAAGCAGATTGTGTTTCTTAGTGTAGCTCCAATGAGAGCAATGAGGCAGACTTCCATGGCATGTATGTCGTGAGAGAACAGAATTCCTGGAGCTGCTGAAGAGCTGAGTCCACCTAGCTCTCTAAGGAAGGGTGCAGCGAGTTGCCTTAAACTCTGAATACATAGTGTGACTGGGAAAGGCTTCTAGGTCGGGATGTTTCTTAGAAGGGTAAAGGAGACTGCTGGTACTCACTGTAGTTGTACGAAAAAGGGTGCCTACACTAGGGTGCCTAGTGTCTGGTAGAGTGAAGAAACGTTCAAGTAAAGCAGAACTTCCAATACGACATAATGGAAAATGCTAAGCGCTTTCGCTTCAGCAGGGCTTTTCAGGCCTTAGCTTGAGGCAAGGACTCACGTCAAGTTACCCTGTAGCTCTAGAGCATGACAGGAGGAACTCCCACCCATGCTAGGGAAGCACCGTGTTTCCTTAGAGAAACTCCTTTTCTTTCCAGAGGGCTGCCCACAGTGAATCGAGGCCAGTCAAAACAGTGTTATTTAGGTATCTCAGGCTGGCGTGGCTAGAGATTTAAAATGGGAACGCAAGGCTTAGGCATTCAAGTCTTCTTTTCCGGTGAACATGCACCCGGACACCTTCTTATGTCTAAGAAGTCCAAAGAGACTCTAGCTACACCCTGGTCCCTTGCTGAATCAACTTTTCTTCACAGAGTGTTCTGCATATATGGAACTCCCTCATCCTTGGAACGTTCTATGTATGCTATAGGGCCGAAGCCTATTCTAAAGTCCTGCAGTGTAAAAGGAAAAACTGTGCTTTGGTTCCAGTAGGAATGCAAGCCTCCTTTCTCCTGTAGGTACGGGGTCATTGGGTAAGAGTTCCTAGAGGTAGGCGAAGCAGATTGTGTATCTTAGTGAAGCTCCACAGAGGGCAATGAGGCAGACTTCCATGGCATGTAGGACGTGAGAGAACAGAATCCCTGGAGCTGTTGAAGAGCTGAGTCCACCTAGCTTCCTAAGGAAGGGTGCAGCGAGTTGCCCTACACTCTGATTACATAGAGTGACTGGGAAAGGCTTCTAGGTCTGGATGTTTCTTAGAAGAGCAAAGAAGACTGCTGGTACTCACTGTATTTCTACGAAAAAGGGTGCCTACACGAGGGTGCCTTGTGTCTGGTAAGTGAAGAAACATTCAAGTAAAGCAGAACTTGGAATACGACATAATGGAAACTGCTAAGCGCTTCCGCTTCCGCAAGGCTTTTCAGGCCTTAGCTAGAGGCAAACACTCACGTCAAGTTTCCCTGTAGCTCTAGAGCAGGACAGCAGGAGCTCCCACCCATGCTATGGAAGCACCGTGTTTCCTTAGAGAAAACTCCTTTTCTTTCGAGAGGGCTGCCTACAGTGACCAGAAGCCAGGTAAAAACAGTGTTATTTAGGATTCTTCAGGGAAGCATGTTTAGAGATTTAACATGGGAAAGCAAGGCTTGTGCCATCAGGTCTCCTTCTCGGGTTAACATGCAGCCAAAACCCTTCTGATTCCTGACAAGTCAATAGAGACTCTAGCCAAACCCTGGTCCCTTGCTGAATCAACTTTTCTTCACAGGGTTTTCTGCATGCATCGAACTCCCTCATTCTTGGAACGCTCTATGTAACCCTTCGGGCCTAAACCTAGTCTAAAGTCCTGCAGTGTAACAGGAAAAACTTTGCTTAGATTCCAGTAGGAATGCAAGCCTCCTTTCTCCTGTAGGTATGGGGTCCTTGGGTAAGAGTTCCTAGAAGAAGGCGAAGCAGATTGTGTTTCTTAGTGTAGCTCCAATGAGAGCAATGAGGCAGACTTCCATGGCATGTATGTCGTGAGAGAACAGAATCCCTGGAGCTGCTGAAGAGCTGAGTCCACCTAGCTTTCTAAGGAAGGGTGCAGCGAGTTGCCTTAAACTCTGAATACCTAGTGTGACTGGGAAAGGCTTCTAGGTCTGGATGTTTCTTAGAAGGGTAAAGGAGACTGCTGGTACTCACTGTAGTTGTACGAAAAAGGGTGCCTACACTAGGGTGCCTAGTGTCTGGTAGAGTGAAGAAACGTTCAAGTAAAGCAGAACTTCCAATACGACATAATGGAAAATGCTAAGCGCTTTCGCTTCAGCAGGGCTTTTCAGGCCTTAGCTTGAGGCAAGGACTCACGTCAAGTTACCCTGTAGCTCTAGAGCATGACAGGAGGAACTCCCACCCATGCTAGGGAAGCACCGTGTTTCCTTAGAGAAACTCCTTTTCTTTCCAGAGGGCTGCCCACAGTGAATCGAGGCCAGTCAAAACAGTGTTATTTAGGTATCTCAGGCTGGCGTGGCTAGAGATTTAAAATGGGAACGCAAGGCTTAGGCATTCAAGTCTTCTTTTCCGGTGAACATGCACCCGGACACCTTCTTATGTCTAAGAAGTCCAAAGAGACTCTAGCTACACCCTGGTCCCTTGCTGAATCAACTTTTCTTCACAGAGTGTTCTGCATATATGGAACTCCCTCATCCTTGGAACGTTCTATGTATGCTATAGGGCCGAAGCCTATTCTAAAGTCCTGCAGTGTAAAAGGAAAAACTGTGCTTTGGTTCCAGTAGGAATGCAAGCCTCCTTTCTCCTGTAGGTACGGGGTCATTGGGTAAGAGTTCCTAGAGGTAGGCGAAGCAGATTGTGTATCTTAGTGAAGCTCCACAGAGGGCAATGAGGCAGACTTCCATGGCATGTAGGACGTGAGAGAACAGAATCCCTGGAGCTGTTGAAGAGCTGAGTCCACCTAGCTTCCTAAGGAAGGGTGCAGCGAGTTGCCCTACACTCTGATTACATAGAGTGACTGGGAAAGGCTTCTAGGTCTGGATGTTTCTTAGAAGAGCAAAGAAGACTGCTGGTACTCACTGTATTTCTACGAAAAAGGGTGCCTACACGAGGGTGCCTTGTGTCTGGTAAGTGAAGAAACATTCAAGTAAAGCAGAACGTGGAATACGACATAATGGAAACTGCTAAGCGCTTCCGCTTCCGCAAGGCTTTTCAGGCCTTAGCTTGAGGCAAACACTCACGTCAAGTTTCCCTGTAGCTCTAGAGCAGGACAGCAGGAGCTCCCACCCATGCTATGGAAGCACCGTGTTTCCTTAGAGAAAACTCCTTTTCTTTCGAGAGGGCTGCCTACAGTGACCAGAAGCCAGGTAAAAACAGTGTTATTTAGGATTCTTCAGGGAAGCATGTTTAGAGATTTAACATGGGAAAGCAAGGCTTGTGCCATCAGGTCTCCTTCTCGGGTTAACATGCAGCCAAAACCCTTCTGATTCCTGACAAGTCAATAGAGACTCTAGCCAAACCCTGGTCCCTTGCTGAATCAACTTTTCTTCACAGGGTTTTCTGCATGCATCAAACTCCCTCATTCTTGGAACGCTCTATGTAACCCTTCGGGCCTAAACCTAGTCTAAAGTCCTGCAGTGTAACAGGAAAAACTTTGCTTAGATTCCAGTAGGAATGCAAGCCTCCTTTCTCCTGTAGGTATGGGGTCCTTGGGTAAGAGTTCCTAGAAGAAGGCGAAGCAGATTGTGTTTCTTAGTGTAGCTCCAATGAGAGCAATGAGGCAGACTTCCATGGCATGTATGTCGTGAGAGAACAGAATCCCTGGAGCTGCTGAAGAGCTGAGTCCACCTAGCTTTCTAAGGAAGGGTGCAGCGAGTTGCCTTAAACTCTGAATACCTAGTGTGACTGGGAAAGGCTTCTAGGTCTGGATGTTTCTTAGAAGGGTAAAGGAGACTGCTGGTACTCACTGTAGTTGTACGAAAAAGGGTGCCTACACTAGGGTGCCTAGTGTCTGGTAGAGTGAAGAAACGTTCAAGTAAAGCAGAACTTCCAATACGACATAATGGAAAATGCTAAGCGCTTTCGCTTCAGCAGGGCTTTTCAGGCCTTAGCTTGAGGCAAGGACTCACGTCAAGTTACCCTGTAGCTCTAGAGCATGACAGGAGGAACTCCCACCCATGCTATGGAAGCACCGTGTTTCCTTAGAGAAACTCCTTTTCTTTCCAGAGGGCTGCCCACAGTGAATCGAGGCCAGTCAAAACAGTGTTATTTAGGTATCTCAGGCTGGCGTGGCTAGAGATTTAAAATGGGAACGCAAGGCTTAGGCATTCAAGTCTTCTTTTCCGGTGAACATGCACCCGGACACCTTCTTATATCTAAGAAGTCCAAAGAGACTCTAGCTACACCCTGGTCCCTTGCTGAATCAACTTTTCTTCACAGAGTGTTCTGCATATATGGAACTCCCTCATCCTTGGAACGTTCTATGTATGCTATAGGGCCGAAGCCTATTCTAAAGTCCTGCAGTGTAGAAGGAAAAACTGTGCTTTGGTTCCAGTAGGAATGCAAGCCTCCTTTCTCCTGTAGGTACGGGGTCATTGGGTAAGAGTTCCTAGAGGTAGGCAAAGCAGATTGTGTATCTTAGTGAAGCTCCACAGAGGGCAATAAGGCAGACTTCCATGGCATGTAGGACGTGAGAGAACAGAATCCCTGGAGCTGTTGAAGAGCTGAGTCCACCTAGCTTCCTAAGGAAGGGTGCAGCGAGTTGCCCTACACTCTGATTACATAGAGTGACTGGGAAAGGCTTCTAGGTCTGGATGTTTCTTAGAAGAGCAAAGAAGACTGCTGGTACTCACTGTATTTCTACGAAAAAGGGTGCCTACACGAGGGTGCCTTGTGTCTGGTAAGTGAAGAAACATTCAAGTAAAGCAGAACGTGGAATACGACATAATGGAAACTGCTAAGCGCTTCCGCTTCCGCAAGGCTTTTCAGGCCTTAGCTTGAGGCAAACACTCACGTCAAGTTTCCCTGTAGCTCTAGAGCAGGACAGCAGGAGCTCCCACCCATGCTATGGAAGCACCGTGTTTCCTTAGAGAAAACTCCTTTTCTTTCGAGAGGGCTGCCTACAGTGACCAGAAGCCAGGTAAAAACAGTGTTATTTAGGATTCTTCAGGGAAGCATGTTTAGAGATTTAACATGGGAAAGCAAGGCTTGTGCCATCAGGTCTCCTTCTCGGGTTAACATGCAGCCGAAACCCTTCTGATTCCTGACAAGTCAATAGAGACTCTAGCCAAACCCTGGTCCCTTGCTGAATCAACTTTTTTTCACAGGGTTTTCTGCATGCATCAAACTCCCTCATTCTTGGAACGCTCTATGTAACCCTTCGGGCCTAAACCTAGTCTAAAGTCCTGCAGTGTAACAGGAAAAACTTTGCTTAGATTCCAGTAGGAATGCAAGCCTCCTTTCTCCTGTAGGTATGGGGTCCTTGGGTAAGAGTTCCTAGAAGAAGGCGAAGCAGATTGTGTTTCTTAGTGTAGCTCCAATGAGAGCAATGAGGCAGACTTCCATGGCATGTATGTCGTGAGAGAACAGAATCCCTGGAGCTGCTGAAGAGCTGAGTCCACCTAGCTTTCTAAGGAAGGGTGCAGCGAGTTGCCTTAAACTCTGAATACCTAGTGTGACTGGGAAAGGCTTCTAGGTCTGGATGTTTCTTAGAAGGGTAAAGGAGACTGCTGGTACTCACTGTAGTTGTACGAAAAAGGGTGCCTACACTAGGGTGCCTAGTGTCTGGTAGAGTGAAGAAACGTTCAAGTAAAGCAGAACTTCCAATACGACATAATGGAAAATGCTAAGCGCTTTCGCTTCAGCAGGGCTTTTCAGGCCTTAGCTTGAGGCAAGGACTCACGTCAAGTTACCCTGTAGCTCTAGAGCATGACAGGAGGAACTCCCACCCATGCTATGGAAGCACCGTGTTTCCTTAGAGAAACTCCTTTTCTTTCCAGAGGGCTGCCCACAGTGAATCGAGGCCAGTCAAAACAGTGTTATTTAGGTATCTCAGGCTGGCGTGGCTAGAGATTTAAAATGGGAACGCAAGGCTTAGGCATTCAAGTCTTCTTTTCCGGTGAACATGCACCCGGACACCTTCTTATATCTAAGAAGTCCAAAGAGACTCTAGCTACACCCTGGTCCCTTGCTGAATCAACTTTTCTTCACAGAGTGTTCTGCATATATGGAACTCCCTCATCCTTGGAACGTTCTATGTATGCTATAGGGCCGAAGCCTATTCTAAAGTCCTGCAGTGTAGAAGGAAAAACTGTGCTTTGGTTCCAGTAGGAATGCAAGCCTCCTTTCTCCTGTAGGTACGGGGTCATTGGGTAAGAGTTCCTAGAGGTAGGCAAAGCAGATTGTGTATCTTAGTGAAGCTCCACAGAGGGCAATAAGGCAGACTTCCATGGCATGTAGGACGTGAGAGAACAGAATCCCTGGAGCTGTTGAAGAGCTGAGTCCACCTAGCTTCCTAAGGAAGGGTGCAGCGAGTTGCCCTACACACTGATTACATAGAGTGACTGGGAAAGGCTTCTAGGTCTGGATGTTTCTTAGAAGAGCAAAGAAGACTGCTGGTACTCACTGTATTTCTACGAAAAAGGGTGCCTACACGAGGGTGCCTTGTGTCTGGTAAGTGAAGAAACATTCAAGTAAAGCAGAACGTGGAATACGACATAATGGAAACTGCTAAGCGCTTCCGCTTCCGCAAGGCTTTTCAGGCCTTAGCTTGAGGCAAACACTCACGTCAAGTTTCCCTGTAGCTCTAGAGCAGGACAGCAGGAGCTCCCACCCATGCTATGGAAGCACCGTGTTTCCTTAGAGAAAACTCCTTTTCTTTCGAGAGGGCTGCCTACAGTGACCAGAAGCCAGGTAAAAACAGTGTTATTTAGGATTCTTCAGGGAAGCATGTTTAGAGATTTAACATGGGAAAGCAAGGCTTGTGCCATCAGGTCTCCTTCTCGGGTTAACATGCAGCCGAAACCCTTCTGATTCCTGACAAGTCAATAGAGACTCTAGCCAAACCCTGGTCCCTTGCTGAATCAACTTTTCTTCACAGGGTTTTCTGCATGCATCGAACTCCCTCATTCTTGGAACGCTCTATGTAACCCTTCGGGCCTAAACCTAGTCTAAAGTCCTGCAGTGTAACAGGAAAAACTTTGCTTAGATTCCAGTAGGAATGCAAGCCTCCTTTCTCCTGTAGGTATGGGGTCCTTGGGTAAGAGTTCCTAGAAGAAGGCGAAGCAGATTGTGTTTCTTAGTGTAGCTCCAATGAGAGCAATGAGGCAGACTTCCATGGCATGTATGTCGTGAGAGAACAGAATCCCTGGAGCTGCTGAAGAGCTGAGTCCACCTAGCTTTCTAAGGAAGGGTGCAGCGAGTTGCCTTAAACTCTGAATACCTAGTGTGACTGGGAAAGGCTTCTAGGTCGGGATGTTTCTTAGAAGGGTAAAGGAGACTGCTGGTACTCACTGTAGTTGTACGAAAAAGGGTGCCTACACTAGGGTGCCTAGTGTCTGGTAGAGTGAAGAAACGTTCAAGTAAAGCAGAACTTCCAATACGACATAATGGAAAATGCTAAGCGCTTTCGCTTCAGCAGGGCTTTTCAGGCCTTAGCTTGAGGCAAGGACTCACGTCAAGTTACCCTGTAGCTCTAGAGCATGACAGGAGGAACTCCCACCCATGCTATGGAAGCACCGTGTTTCCTTAGAGAAACTCCTTTTCTTTCCAGAGGGCTGCCCACAGTGAATCGAGGCCAGTCAAAACAGTGTTATTTAGGTATCTCAGGCTGGCGTGGCTAGAGATTTAAAATGGGAACGCAAGGCTTAGGCATTCAAGTCTTCTTTTCCGGTGAACATGCACCCGGACACCTTCTTATATCTAAGAAGTCCAAAGAGACTCTAGCTACACCCTGGTCCCTTGCTGAATCAACTTTTCTTCACAGAGTGTTCTGCCTATATGGAACTCCCTCATCCTTGGAACGTTCTATGTATGCTATAGGGCCGAAGCCTATTCTAAAGTCCTGCAGTGTAGAAGGAAAAACTGTGCTTTGGTTCCAGTAGGAATGCAAGCCTCCTTTCTCCTGTAGGTACGGGGTCATTGGGTAAGAGTTCCTAGAGGTAGGCAAAGCAGATTGTGTATCTTAGTGAAGCTCCACAGAGGGCAATGAGGCAGACTTCCATGGCATGTAGGACGTGAGAGAACAGAATCCCTGGAGCTGTTGAAGAGCTGAGTCCACCTAGCTTCCTAAGGAAGGGTGCAGCGAGTTGCCCTACACTCTGATTACATAGAGTGACTGGGAAAGGCTTCTAGGTCTGGATGTTTCTTAGAAGAGCAAAGAAGACTGCTGGTACTCACTGTATTTCTACGAAAAAGGGTGCCTACACGAGGGTGCCTTGTGTCTGGTAAGTGAAGAAACATTCAAGTAAAGCAGAACTTCCAATACGACATAATGGAAACTGCTAAGCGCTTTCGCTTCCGCAAGGCTTTTCAGGCCTTAGCTTGAGGCAAACACTCACGTCAAGTTTCCCTGTAGCTCTAGAGCAGGACAGCAGGAGCTCCCACCCATGCTATGGAAGCACCGTGTTTCCTTAGAGAAAACTCCTTTTCTTTCGAGAGGGCTGCCTACAGTGACCAGAAGCCAGGTAAAAACAGTGTTATTTAGGATTCTTCAGGGAAGCATGTTTAGAGATTTAACATGGGAAAGCAAGGCTTGTGCCATCAGGTCTCCTTCTCGGGTTAACATGCAGCCGAAACCCTTCTGATTTCTAACAAGTCAAAGAGACTCTAGCCAAACCCTGGTCCCTTGCTGAATCAACTTTTCTTCACAGGGTTTTCTGCATGTATCGAACTCCCTCATTCGTGGAACGCTCTATGTAACCCTTCGGGCCTAAACCTAGTCTAAAGTCCTGCAGTGTAACAGGAAAAACTTTGCTTAGATTCCAGGAGGAATGCAAGCCTCCTTTCTCCTGTAGGTATGGGGTCCTTGGGTAAGAGTTCCTAGAAGAAGGCGAAGCAGATTGTGTTTCTTAGTGTAGCTCCAATGAGAGCAATGAGGCAGAATTCCATGGCATGTAGGACGTGAGAAAACAGAATCCCTGGAGCTGTTGAAGAGCTGAGTCCACCTAGCTTTCTAAGGAAGGGTGCAGCGAGTTGCCTTAAACTCTGAATACATAGTGTGACTGGGAAAGGCTTCTAGGTCGGGATGTTTCTTAGAAGGGTAAAGGAGACTGCTGGTACTCACTGTAGTTGTACGAAAAAGGGTGCCTACACTAGGGTGCCTAGTGTCTGGTAGAGTGAAGAAACGTTCAAGTAAAGCAGAACTTCCAATACGACATAATGGAAAATGCTAAGCGCTTTCGCTTCAGCAGGGCTTTTCAGGCCTTAGCTTGAGGCAAGGACTCACGTCAAGTTACCCTGTAGCTCTAGAGCATGACAGGAGGAACTCCCACCCATGCTCGGGAAGCACCGTGTTTCCTTAGAGAAACTCCTTTTCTTTCCAGAGGGCTGCCCACAGTGAATCGAGGCCAGTCAAAACAGTGTTATTTAGGTATCTCAGGCTGGCGTGGCTAGAGATTTAAAATGGGAACGCAAGGCTTAGGCATTCAAGTCTTCTTTTCCGGTGAACATGCACCCGGACACCTTCTTATGTCTAAGAAGTCCAAAGAGACTCTAGCTACACCCTGGTCCCTTGCTGAATCAACTTTTCTTCACAGAGTGTTCTGCATATATGGAACTCCCTCATCCTTGGAACGTTCTATGTATGCTATAGGGCCGAAGCCTATTCTAAAGTCCTGCAGTGTAAAAGGAAAAACTGCGCTTTGGTTCCAGTAGGAATGCAAGCCTCCTTTCTCCTGTAGGTATGGGGTCATTGGGTACGAGTTCCTAGAGGTAGGCGAAGCAGATTGTGTATCTTAGTGAAGCTCCACAGAGGGCAATGAGGCAGACTTCCATGGCATGTAGGACGTGAGAGAACAGAATCCCGGGAGCTGTTGAAGAGCTGAGTCCACCTAGCTTCCTAAGGAAGGGTGCAGCGAGTTGCCCTACACTCTGATTACATAGAGTGACTGGGAAAGGCTTCTAGGTCTGGATGTTTCTTAGAAGAGCAAAGAAGACTGCTGGTACTCACTGTATTTCTACGAAAAAGGGTGCCTACACGAGGGTGCCTTGTGTCTGGTAAGTGAAGAAACATTCAAGTAAAGCAGAACTTCCAATACGACATAATGGAAACTGCTAAGCGCTTCCGCTTCCGCAAGGCTTTTCAGGCCTTAGCTTGAGGCAAACACTCACGTCAAGTTTCCCTGTAGCTCTAGAGCAGGACAGCAGGAGCTCCCACCCATGCTATGGAAGCACCGTGTTTCCTTAGAGAAAACTCCTTTTCTTTCGAGAGGGCTGCCTACAGTGACCAGAAGCCAGGTAAAAACAGTGTTATTTAGGATTCTTCAGGGAAGCATGTTTAGACATTTAACATGGGAAAGCAAGGCTTGTGCCATCAGGTCTCCTTCTCGGGTTAACATGCAGCCGAAACCCTTCTGATTCCTAACAAGTCAATAGAGACTCTAGCCAAACCCTGGTCCCTTGCTGAATCAACTTTTCTTCACAGGGTTTTCTGCATGCATCGAACTCCCTCATTCGTGGAACGCTCTATGTAACCCTTCGGGCCTAAACCTAGTCTAAAGTCCTGCAGTGTAACAGGAAAAACTTTGCTTAGATTCCAGTAGGAATGCAAGCCTCCTTTCTCCTGTAGGTATGGGGTCCTTGGGTAAGAGTTCCTAGAAGAAGGCGAAGCAGATTGTGTTTCTTAGTGTAGCTCCAATGAGAGCAATGAGGCAGACTTCCATGGCATGTATGTCGTGAGAGAACAGAATTCCTGGAGCTGGTGAAGAGCTGAGTCCACCTAGCTCTCTAAGGAAGGGTGCAGCGAGTTGCCTTAAACTCTGAATACATAGTGTGACTGGGAAAGGCTTCTAGGTCGGGATGTTTCTTAGAAGGGTAAAGGAGACTGCTGGTACTCACTGTAGTTGTACGAAAAAGGGTGCCTACACTAGGGTGCCTAGTGTCTGGTAGAGTGAAGAAACGTTCAAGTAAAGCAGAACTTCCAATACGACATAATGGAAAATGCTAAGCGCTTTCGCTTCAGCAGGGCTTTTCAGGCCTTAGCTTGAGGCAAGGACTCACGTCAAGTTACCCTGTAGCTCTAGAGCATGACAGGAGGAACTCCCACCCATGCTAGGGAAGCACCGTGTTTCCTTAGAGAAACTCCTTTTCTTTCCAGAGGGCTGCCCACAGTGAATCGAGGCCAGTCAAAACAGTGTTATTTAGGTATCTCAGGCTGGCGTGGCTAGAGATTTAAAATGGGAACGCAAGGCTTAGGCATTCAAGTCTTCTTTTCCGGTGAACATGCACCCGGACACCTTCTTATGTCTAAGAAGTCCAAAGAGACTCTAGCTACACCCTGGTCCCTTGCTGAATCAACTTTTCTTCACAGAGTGTTCTGCATATATGGAACTCCCTCATCCTTGGAACGTTCTATGTATGCTATAGGGCCGAAGCCTATTCTAAAGTCCTGCAGTGTAAAAGGAAAAACTGTGCTTTGGTTCCAGTAGGAATGCAAGCCTCCTTTCTCCTGTAGGTACGGGGTCATTGGGTAAGAGTTCCTAGAGGTAGGCGAAGCAGATTGTGTATCTTAGTGAAGCTCCACAGAGGGCAATGAGGCAGACTTCCATGGCATGTAGGACGTGAGAGAACAGAATCCCTGGAGCTGTTGAAGAGCTGAGTCCACCTAGCTTCCTAAGGAAGGGTGCAGCGAGTTGCCCTACACTCTGATTACATAGAGTGACTGGGAAAGGCTTCTAGGTCTGGATGTTTCTTAGAAGAGCAAAGAAGACTGCTGGTACTCACTGTATTTCTACGAAAAAGGGTGCCTACACGAGGGTGCCTTGTGTCTGGTAAGTGAAGAAACATTCAAGTAAAGCAGAACTTGGAATACGACATAATGGAAACTGCTAAGCGCTTCCGCTTCCGCAAGGCTTTTCAGGCCTTAGCTAGAGGCAAACACTCACGTCAAGTTTCCCTGTAGCTCTAGAGCAGGACAGCAGGAGCTCCCACCCATGCTATGGAAGCACCGTGTTTCCTTAGAGAAAACTCCTTTTCTTTCGAGAGGGCTGCCTACAGTGACCAGAAGCCAGGTAAAAACAGTGTTATTTAGGATTCTTCAGGGAAGCATGTTTAGAGATTTAACATGGGAAAGCAAGGCTTGTGCCATCAGGTCTCCTTCTCGGGTTAACATGCAGCCGAAACCCTTCTGATTCCTAACAAGTCAATAGAGACTCTAGCCAAACCCTGGTCCCTTGCTGAATCAACTTTTCTTCACAGGGTTTTCTGCATGCATCGAACTCCCTCATTCTTGGAACGCTCTATGTAACCCTTCGGGCCTAAACCTAGTCTAAAGTCCTGCAGTGTAACAGGAAAAACTTTGCTTAGATTCCAGTAGGAATGCAAGCCTCCTTTCTCCTGTAGGTATGGGGTCCTTGGGTAAGAGTTCCTAGAAGAAGGCGAAGCAGATTGTGTTTCTTAGTGTAGCTCCAATGAGAGCAATGAGGCAGACTTCCATGGCATGTATGTCGTGAGAGAACAGAATCCCTGGAGCTGCTGAAGAGCTGAGTCCACCTAGCTTTCTAAGGAAGGGTGCAGCGAGTTGCCTTAAACTCTGAATACCTAGTGTGACTGGGAAAGGCTTCTAGGTCTGGATGTTTCTTAGAAGGGTAAAGGAGACTGCTGGTACTCACTGTAGTTGTACGAAAAAGGGTGCCTACACTAGGGTGCCTAGTGTCTGGTAGAGTGAAGAAACGTTCAAGTAAAGCAGAACTTCCAATACGACATAATGGAAAATGCTAAGCGCTTTCGCTTCAGCAGGGCTTTTCAGGCCTTAGCTTGAGGCAAGGACTCACGTCAAGTTACCCTGTAGCTCTAGAGCATGACAGGAGGAACTCCCACCCATGCTAGGGAAGCACCGTGTTTCCTTAGAGAAACTCCTTTTCTTTCCAGAGGGCTGCCCACAGTGAATCGAGGCCAGTCAAAACAGTGTTATTTAGGTATCTCAGGCTGGCGTGGCTAGAGATTTAAAATGGGAACGCAAGGCTTAGGCATTCAAGTCTTCTTTTCCGGTGAACATGCACCCGGACACCTTCTTATGTCTAAGAAGTCCAAAGAGACTCTAGCTACACCCTGGTCCCTTGCTGAATCAACTTTTCTTCACAGAGTGTTCTGCATATATGGAACTCCCTCATCCTTGGAACGTTCTATGTATGCTATAGGGCCGAAGCCTATTCTAAAGTCCTGCAGTGTAAAAGGAAAAACTGTGCTTTGGTTCCAGTAGGAATGCAAGCCTCCTTTCTCCTGTAGGTACGGGGTCATTGGGTAAGAGTTCCTAGAGGTAGGCGAAGCAGATTGTGTATCTTAGTGAAGCTCCACAGAGGGCAATGAGGCAGACTTCCATGGCATGTAGGACGTGAGAGAACAGAATCCCTGGAGCTGTTGAAGAGCTGAGTCCACCTAGCTTCCTAAGGAAGGGTGCAGCGAGTTGCCCTACACTCTGATTACATAGAGTGACTGGGAAAGGCTTCTAGGTCTGGATGTTTCTTAGAAGAGCAAAGAAGACTGCTGGTACTCACTGTATTTCTACGAAAAAGGGTGCCTACACGAGGGTGCCTTGTGTCTGGTAAGTGAAGAAACATTCAAGTAAAGCAGAACGTGGAATACGACATAATGGAAACTGCTAAGCGCTTCCGCTTCCGCAAGGCTTTTCAGGCCTTAGCTTGAGGCAAACACTCACGTCAAGTTTCCCTGTAGCTCTAGAGCAGGACAGCAGGAGCTCCCACCCATGCTATGGAAGCACCGTGTTTCCTTAGAGAAAACTCCTTTTCTTTCGAGAGGGCTGCCTACAGTGACCAGAAGCCAGGTAAAAACAGTGTTATTTAGGATTCTTCAGGGAAGCATGTTTAGAGATTTAACATGGGAAAGCAAGGCTTGTGCCATCAGGTCTCCTTCTCGGGTTAACATGCAGCCGAAACCCTTCTGATTCCTGACAAGTCAATAGAGACTCTAGCCAAACCCTGGTCCCTTGCTGAATCAACTTTTCTTCACAGGGTTTTCTGCATGCATCAAACTCCCTCATTCTTGGAACGCTCTATGTAACCCTTCGGGCCTAAACCTAGTCTAAAGTCCTGCAGTGTAACAGGAAAAACTTTGCTTAGATTCCAGTAGGAATGCAAGCCTCCTTTCTCCTGTAGGTATGGGGTCCTTGGGTAAGAGTTCCTAGAAGAAGGCGAAGCAGATTGTGTTTCTTAGTGTAGCTCCAATGAGAGCAATGAGGCAGACTTCCATGGCATGTATGTCGTGAGAGAACAGAATCCCTGGAGCTGCTGAAGAGCTGAGTCCACCTAGCTTTCTAAGGAAGGGTGCAGCGAGTTGCCTTAAACTCTGAATACCTAGTGTGACTGGGAAAGGCTTCTAGGTCTGGATGTTTCTTAGAAGGGTAAAGGAGACTGCTGGTACTCACTGTAGTTGTACGAAAAAGGGTGCCTACACTAGGGTGCCTAGTGTCTGGTAGAGTGAAGAAACGTTCAAGTAAAGCAGAACTTCCAATACGACATAATGGAAAATGCTAAGCGCTTTCGCTTCAGCAGGGCTTTTCAGGCCTTAGCTTGAGGCAAGGACTCACGTCAAGTTACCCTGTAGCTCTAGAGCATGACAGGAGGAACTCCCACCCATGCTATGGAAGCACCGTGTTTCCTTAGAGAAACTCCTTTTCTTTCCAGAGGGCTGCCCACAGTGAATCGAGGCCAGTCAAAACAGTGTTATTTAGGTATCTCAGGCTGGCGTGGCTAGAGATTTAAAATGGGAACGCAAGGCTTAGGCATTCAAGTCTTCTTTTCCGGTGAACATGCACCCGGACACCTTCTTATATCTAAGAAGTCCAAAGAGACTCTAGCTACACCCTGGTCCCTTGCTGAATCAACTTTTCTTCACAGAGTGTTCTGCATATATGGAACTCCCTCATCCTTGGAACGTTCTATGTATGCTATAGGGCCGAAGCCTATTCTAAAGTCCTGCAGTGTAGAAGGAAAAACTGTGCTTTGGTTCCAGTAGGAATGCAAGCCTCCTTTCTCCTGTAGGTACGGGGTCATTGGGTAAGAGTTCCTAGAGGTAGGCAAAGCAGATTGTGTATCTTAGTGAAGCTCCACAGAGGGCAATAAGGCAGACTTCCATGGCATGTAGGACGTGAGAGAACAGAATCCCTGGAGCTGTTGAAGAGCTGAGTCCACCTAGCTTCCTAAGGAAGGGTGCAGCGAGTTGCCCTACACTCTGATTACATAGAGTGACTGGGAAAGGCTTCTAGGTCTGGATGTTTCTTAGAAGAGCAAAGAAGACTGCTGGTACTCACTGTATTTCTACGAAAAAGGGTGCCTACACGAGGGTGCCTTGTGTCTGGTAAGTGAAGAAACATTCAAGTAAAGCAGAACGTGGAATACGACATAATGGAAACTGCTAAGCGCTTCCGCTTCCGCAAGGCTTTTCAGGCCTTAGCTTGAGGCAAACACTCACGTCAAGTTTCCCTGTAGCTCTAGAGCAGGACAGCAGGAGCTCCCACCCATGCTATGGAAGCACCGTGTTTCCTTAGAGAAAACTCCTTTTCTTTCGAGAGGGCTGCCTACAGTGACCAGAAGCCAGGTAAAAACAGTGTTATTTAGGATTCTTCAGGGAAGCATGTTTAGAGATTTAACATGGGAAAGCAAGGCTTGTGCCATCAGGTCTCCTTCTCGGGTTAACATGCAGCCGAAACCCTTCTGATTCCTGACAAGTCAATAGAGACTCTAGCCAAACCCTGGTCCCTTGCTGAATCAACTTTTCTTCACAGGGTTTTCTGCATGCATCAAACTCCCTCATTCTTGGAACGCTCTATGTAACCCTTCGGGCCTAAACCTAGTCTAAAGTCCTGCAGTGTAACAGGAAAAACTTTGCTTAGATTCCAGTAGGAATGCAAGCCTCCTTTCTCCTGTAGGTATGGGGTCCTTGGGTAAGAGTTCCTAGAAGAAGGCGAAGCAGATTGTGTTTCTTAGTGTAGCTCCAATGAGAGCAATGAGGCAGACTTCCATGGCATGTATGTCGTGAGAGAACAGAATCCCTGGAGCTGCTGAAGAGCTGAGTCCACCTAGCTTTCTAAGGAAGGGTGCAGCGAGTTGCCTTAAACTCTGAATACCTAGTGTGACTGGGAAAGGCTTCTAGGTCTGGATGTTTCTTAGAAGGGTAAAGGAGACTGCTGGTACTCACTGTAGTTGTACGAAAAAGGGTGCCTACACTAGGGTGCCTAGTGTCTGGTAGAGTGAAGAAACGTTCACGTAAAGCAGAACTTCCAATACGACATAATGGAAAATGCTAAGCGCTTTCGCTTCAGCAGGGCTTTTCAGGCCTTAGCTTGAGGCAAGGACTCACGTCAAGTTACCCTGTAGCTCTAGAGCATGACAGGAGGAACTCCCACCCATGCTATGGAAGCACCGTGTTTCCTTAGAGAAACTCCTTTTCTTTCCAGAGGGCTGCCCACAGTGAATCGAGGCCAGTCAAAACAGTGTTATTTAGGTATCTCAGGCTGGCGTGGCTAGAGATTTAAAATGGGAACGCAAGGCTTAGGCATTCAAGTCTTCTTTTCCGGTGAACATGCACCCGGACACCTTCTTATATCTAAGAAGTCCAAAGAGACTCTAGCTACACCCTGGTCCCTTGCTGAATCAACTTTTCTTCACAGAGTGTTCTGCATATATGGAACTCCCTCATCCTTGGAACGTTCTATGTATGCTATAGGGCCGAAGCCTATTCTAAAGTCCTGCAGTGTAGAAGGAAAAACTGTGCTTTGGTTCCAGTAGGAATGCAAGCCTCCTTTCTCCTGTAGGTACGGGGTCATTGGGTAAGAGTTCCTAGAGGTAGGCAAAGCAGATTGTGTATCTTAGTGAAGCTCCACAGAGGGCAATAAGGCAGACTTCCATGGCATGTAGGACGTGAGAGAACAGAATCCCTGGAGCTGTTGAAGAGCTGAGTCCACCTAGCTTCCTAAGGAAGGGTGCAGCGAGTTGCCCTACACTCTGATTACATAGAGTGACTGGGAAAGGCTTCTAGGTCTGGATGTTTCTTAGAAGAGCAAAGAAGACTGCTGGTACTCACTGTATTTCTACGAAAAAGGGTGCCTACACGAGGGTGCCTTGTGTCTGGTAAGTGAAGAAACATTCAAGTAAAGCAGAACGTGGAATACGACATAATGGAAACTGCTAAGCGCTTCCGCTTCCGCAAGGCTTTTCAGGCCTTAGCTTGAGGCAAACACTCACGTCAAGTTTCCCTGTAGCTCTAGAGCAGGACAGCAGGAGCTCCCACCCATGCTATGGAAGCACCGTGTTTCCTTAGAGAAAACTCCTTTTCTTTCGAGAGGGCTGCCTACAGTGACCAGAAGCCAGGTAAAAACAGTGTTATTTAGGATTCTTCAGGGAAGCATGTTTAGAGATTTAACATGGGAAAGCAAGGCTTGTGCCATCAGGTCTCCTTCTCGGGTTAACATGCAGCCGAAACCCTTCTGATTCCTGACAAGTCAATAGAGACTCTAGCCAAACCCTGGTCCCTTGCTGAATCAACTTTTCTTCACAGGGTTTTCTGCATGCATCAAACTCCCTCATTCTTGGAACGCTCTATGTAACCCTTCGGGCCTAAACCTAGTCTAAAGTCCTGCAGTGTAACAGGAAAAACTTTGCTTAGATTCCAGTAGGAATGCAAGCCTCCTTTCTCCTGTAGGTATGGGGTCCTTGGGTAAGAGTTCCTAGAAGAAGGCGAAGCAGATTGTGTTTCTTAGTGTAGCTCCAATGAGAGCAATGAGGCAGACTTCCATGACATGTATGTCGTGAGAGAACAGAATCCCTGGAGCTGCTGAAGAGCTGAGTCCACCTAGCTTTCTAAGGAAGGGTGCAGCGAGTTGCCTTAAACTCTGAATACCTAGTGTGACTGGGAAAGGCTTCTAGGTCTGGATGTTTCTTAGAAGGGTAAAGGAGACTGCTGGTACTCACTGTAGTTGTACGAAAAAGGGTGCCTACACTAGGGTGCCTAGTGTCTGGTAGAGTGAAGAAACGTTCAAGTAAAGCAGAACTTCCAATACGACATAATGGAAAATGCTAAGCGCTTTCGCTTCAGCAGGGCTTTTCAGGCCTTAGCTTGAGGCAAGGACTCACGTCAAGTTACCCTGTAGCTCTAGAGCATGACAGGAGGAACTCCCACCCATGCTATGGAAGCACCGTGTTTCCTTAGAGAAACTCCTTTTCTTTCCAGAGGGCTGCCCACAGTGAATCGAGGCCAGTCAAAACAGTGTTATTTAGGTATCTCAGGCTGGCGTGGCTAGAGATTTAAAATGGGAACGCAAGGCTTAGGCATTCAAGTCTTCTTTTCCGGTGAACATGCACCCGGACACCTTCTTATATCTAAGAAGTCCAAAGAGACTCTAGCTACACCCTGGTCCCTTGCTGAATCAACTTTTCTTCACAGAGTGTTCTGCATATATGGAACTCCCTCATCCTTGGAACGTTCTATGTATGCTATAGGGCCGAAGCCTATTCTAAAGTCCTGCAGTGTAGAAGGAAAAACTGTGCTTTGGTTCCAGTAGGAATGCAAGCCTCCTTTCTCCTGTAGGTACGGGGTCATTGGGTAAGAGTTCCTAGAGGTAGGCAAAGCAGATTGTGTATCTTAGTGAAGCTCCACAGAGGGCAATAAGGCAGACTTCCATGGCATGTAGGACGTGAGAGAACAGAATCCCTGGAGCTGTTGAAGAGCTGAGTCCACCTAGCTTCCTAAGGAAGGGTGCAGCGAGTTGCCCTACACTCTGATTACATAGAGTGACTGGGAAAGGCTTCTAGGTCTGGATGTTTCTTAGAAGAGCAAAGAAGACTGCTGGTACTCACTGTATTTCTACGAAAAAGGGTGCCTACACGAGGGTGCCTTGTGTCTGGTAAGTGAAGAAACATTCAAGTAAAGCAGAACGTGGAATACGACATAATGGAAACTGCTAAGCGCTTCCGCTTCCGCAAGGCTTTTCAGGCCTTAGCTTGAGGCAAACACTCACGTCAAGTTTCCCTGTAGCTCTAGAGCAGGACAGCAGGAGCTCCCACCCATGCTATGGAAGCACCGTGTTTCCTTAGAGAAAACTCCTTTTCTTTCGAGAGGGCTGCCTACAGTGACCAGAAGCCAGGTAAAAACAGTGTTATTTAGGATTCTTCAGGGAAGCATGTTTAGAGATTTAACATGGGAAAGCAAGGCTTGTGCCATCAGGTCTCCTTCTCGGGTTAACATGCAGCCGAAACCCTTCTGATTCCTGACAAGTCAATAGAGACTCTAGCCAAACCCTGGTCCCTTGCTGAATCAACTTTTCTTCACAGGGTTTTCTGCATGTATCGAACTCCCTCATTCTTGGAACGCTCTATGTAACCCTTCGGGCCTAAACCTAGTCTAAAGTCCTGCAGTGTAACAGGAAAAACTTTGCTTAGATTCCAGTAGGAATGCAAGCCTCCTTTCTCCTGTAGGTATGGGGTCCTTGGGTAAGAGTTCCTAGAAGAAGGCGAAGCAGATTGTGTTTCTTAGTGTAGCTCCAATGAGAGCAATGAGGCAGACTTCCATGGCATGTATGTCGTGAGAGAACAGAATCCCTGGAGCTGTTGAAGAGCTGAGTCCACCTAGCTTTCTAAGGAAGGGTGCAGCGAGTTGCCTTAAACTCTGAATACCTAGTGTGACTGGGAAAGGCTTCTAGGTCGGGATGTTTCTTAGAAGGGTAAAGGAGACTGCTGGTACTCACTGTAGTTGTACGAAAAAGGGTGCCTACACTAGGGTGCCTAGTGTCTGGTAGAGTGAAGAAACGTTCAAGTAAAGCAGAACTTCCAATACGACATAATGGAAAATGCTAAGCGCTTTCGCTTCAGCAGGGCTTTTCAGGCCTTAGCTTGAGGCAAGGACTCACGTCAAGTTACCCTGTAGCTCTAGAGCATGACAGGAGGAACTCCCACCCATGCTATGGAAGCACCGTGTTTCCTTAGAGAAACTCCTTTTCTTTCCAGAGGGCTGCCCACAGTGAATCGAGGCCAGTCAAAACAGTGTTATTTAGGTATCTCAGGCTGGCGTGGCTAGAGATTTAAAATGGGAACGCAAGGCTTAGGCATTCAAGTCTTCTTTTCCGGTGAACATGCACCCGGACACCTTCTTATATCTAAGAAGTCCAAAGAGACTCTAGCTACACCCTGGTCCCTTGCTGAATCAACTTTTCTTCACAGAGTGTTCTGCATATATGGAACTCCCTCATCCTTGGAACGTTCTATGTATGCTATAGGGCCGAAGCCTATTCTAAAGTCCTGCAGTGTAGAAGGAAAAACTGCGCTTTGGTTCCAGTAGGAATGCAAGCCTCCTTTCTCCTGTAGGTACGGGGTCATTGGGTAAGAGTTCCTAGAGGTAGGCGAAGCAGATTGTGTATCTTAGTGAAGCTCCACAGAGGGCAATGAGGCAGACTTCCATGGCATGTAGGACGTGAGAGAACAGAATCCCTGGAGCTGTTGAAGAGCTGAGTCCACCTAGCTTCCTAAGGAAGGGTGCAGCGAGTTGCCCTACACTCTGATTACATAGAGTGACTGGGAAAGGCTTCTAGGTCTGGATGTTTCTTAGAAGAGCAAAGAAGACTGCTGGTACTCACTGTATTTCTACGAAAAAGGGTGCTTACACGAGGGTGCCGTGTGTCTGGTAAGTGAAGAAACATTCAAGTAAAGCAGAACGTGGAATACGACATAATGGAAACTGCTAAGCGCTTCCGCTTCCGCAAGGCTTTTCAGGCCTTAGCTTGAGGCAAACACTCACGTCAAGTTTCCCTGTAGCTCTAGAGCAGGACAGCAGGAGCTCCCACCCATGCTATGGAAGCACCGTGTTTCCTTAGAGAAAACTCCTTTTCTTTCGAGAGGGCTGCCTACAGTGACCAGAAGCCAGGTAAAAACAGTGTTATTTAGGATTCTTCAGGGAAGCATGTTTAGAGATTTAACATGGGAAAGCAAGGCTTGTGCCATCAGGTCTCCTTCTCGGGTTAACATGCAGCCGAAACCCTTCTGATTCCTAACAAGTCAATAGAGACTCTAGCCACACCCTGGTCCCTTGCTGAATCAACTTTTCTTCACAGGGTTTTCTGCATGTATCGAACTCCCTCATTCTTGGAATGCTCTATGTAACCCTTCGGGCCTAAACCTAGTCTAAAGTCCTGCAGTGTAACAGGAAAAACTTTGCTTAGATTCCAGTAGGAATGCAAGCCTCCTTTCTCCTGTAGGTATGGGGTCCTTGGGTAAGAGTTCCTAGAAGAAGGCGAAGCAGATTGTGTTTCTTAGTGTAGCTCCAATGAGAGCAATGAGGCAGACTTCCATGGCATGTATGTCGTGAGAGAACAGAATCCCTGGAGCTGTTGAAGAGCTGAGTCCACCTAGCTTTCTAAGGAAGGGTGCAGCGAGTTGCCTTAAACTCTGAATACCTAGTGTGACTGGGAAAGGCTTCTAGGTCGGGATGTTTCTTAGAAGGGTAAAGGAGACTGCTGGTACTCACTGTAGTTGTACGAAAAAGGGTGCCTACACTAGGGTGCCTAGTGTCTGGTAGAGTGAAGAAACGTTCAAGTAAAGCAGAACTTCCAATACGACATAATGGAAAATGCTAAGCGCTTTCGCTTCAGCAGGGCTTTTCAGGCCTTAGCTTGAGGCAAGGACTCACGTCAAGTTACCCTGTAGCTCTAGAGCATGACAGGAGGAACTCCCACCCATGCTATGGAAGCACCGTGTTTCCTTAGAGAAACTCCTTTTCTTTCCAGAGGGCTGCCCACAGTGAATCGAGGCCAGTCAAAACAGTGTTATTTAGGTATCTCAGGCTGGCGTGGCTAGAGATTTAAAATGGGAACGCAAGGCTTAGGCATTCAAGTCTTCTTTTCCGGTGAACATGCACCCGGACACCTTCTTATATCTAAGAAGTCCAAAGAGACTCTAGCTACACCCTGGTCCCTTGCTGAATCAACTTTTCTTCACAGAGTGTTCTGCATATATGGAACTCCCTCATCCTTGGAACGTTCTATGTATGCTATAGGGCCGAAGCCTATTCTAAAGTCCTGCAGTGTAGAAGGAAAAACTGCGCTTTGGTTCCAGTAGGAATGCAAGCCTCCTTTCTCCTGTAGGTACGGGGTCATTGGGTAAGAGTTCCTAGAGGTAGGCGAAGCAGATTGTGTATCTTAGTGAAGCTCCACAGAGGGCAATGAGGCAGACTTCCATGGCATGTAGGACGTGAGAGAACAGAATCCCTGGAGCTGTTGAAGAGCTGAGTCCACCTAGCTTCCTAAGGAAGGGTGCAGCGAGTTGCCCTACACTCGGATTACATAGAGTGACTGGGAAAGGCGTCTAGGTCTGGATGTTTCTTAGAAGAGCAAAGAAGACTGCTGGTACTCACTGTATTTCTACGAAAAAGGGTGCCTACACGAGGGTGCCTTGTGTCTGGTAAGTGAAGAAACATTCAAGTAAAGCAGAACGTGGAATACGACATAATGGAAACTGCTAAGCGCTTCCGCTTCCGCAAGGCTTTTCAGGCCTTAGCTTGAGGCAAACACTCACGTCAAGTTTCCCTGTAGCTCTAGAGCAGGACAGCAGGATCTCCCACCCATGCTATGGAAGCACCGTGTTTCCTTAGAGAAAACTCCTTTTCTTTCGAGAGGGCTGCCTACAGTGACCAGAAGCCAGGTAAAAACAGTGTTATTTAGGATTCTTCAGGGAAGCATGTTTAGAGATTTAACATGGGAAAGCAAGGCTTGTGCCATCAGGTCTCCTTCTCGGGTTAACATGCACCCGAAACCCTTCTGATTCCTGACAAGTCAATAGAGACTCTAGCCACACCCTGGTCCCTTGCTGAATCAACTTTTCTTCACAGGGTTTTCTGCATGTATCGAACTCCCTCATTCTTGGAACGCTCTATGTAACCCTTCGGGCCTAAACCTAGTCTAAAGTCCTGCAGTGTAACAGGAAAAACTTTGCTTAGATTCCAGTAGGAATGCAAGCCTCCTTTCTCCTGTAGGTATGGGGTCCTTGGGTAAGAGTTCCTAGAAGAAGGCGAAGCAGATTGTGTTTCTTAGTGTAGCTCCAATGAGAGCAATGAGGCAGACTTCCATGGCATGTATGTCGTGAGAGAACAGAATCCCTGGAGCTGTTGAAGAGCTGAGTCCACCTAGCTTTCTAAGGAAGGGTGCAGCGAGTTGCCTTAAACTCTGAATACCTAGTGTGACTGGGAAAGGCTTCTAGGTCGGGATGTTTCTTAGAAGGGTAAAGGAGACTGCTGGTACTCACTGTAGTTGTACGAAAAAGGGTGCCTACACTAGGGTGCCTAGTGTCTGGTAGAGTGAAGAAACGTTCAAGTAAAGCAGAACTTCCAATACGACATAATGGAAAATGCTAAGCGCTTTCGCTTCAGCAGGGCTTTTCAGGCCTTAGCTTGAGGCAAGGACTCACGTCAAGTTACCCTGTAGCTCTAGAGCATGACAGGAGGAACTCCCACCCATGCTATGGAAGCACGGTGTTTCCTTAGAGAAACTCCTTTTCTTTCCAGAGGGCTGCCCACAGTGAATCGAGGCCAGTCAAAACAGTGTTATTTAGGTATCTCAGGCTGGCGTGGCTAGAGATTTAAAATGGGAACGCAAGGCTTAGGCATTCAAGTCTTCTTTTCCGGTGAACATGCACCCGGACACCTTCTTATATCTAAGAAGTCCAAAGAGACTCTAGCTACACCCTGGTCCCTTGCTGAATCAACTTTTCTTCACAGAGTGTTCTGCATATATGGAACTCCCTCATCCTTGGAACGTTCTATGTATGCTATAGGGCCGAAGCCTATTCTAAAGTCCTGCAGTGTAAAAGGAAAAACTGCGCTTTGGTTCCAGTAGGAATGCAAGCCTCCTTTCTCCTGTAGGTACGGGGTCATTGGGTACGAGTTCCTAGAGGTAGGCGAAGCAGATTGTGTATCTTAGTGAAGCTCCACAGAGGGCAATGAGGCAGACTTCCATGGCATGTAGGACGTGAGAGAACAGAATCCCTGGAGCTGTTGAAGAGCTGAGTCCACCTAGCTTCCTAAGGAAGGGTGCAGCGAGTTGCCCTACACTCTGATTACATAGAGTGACTGGGAAAGGCGTCTAGGTCTGGATGTTTCTTAGAAGAGCAAAGAAGACTGCTGGTACTCACTGTATTTCTACGAAAAAGGGTGCCTACACGAGGGTGCCTTGTGTCTGGTAAGTGAAGAAACATTCAAGTAAAGCAGAACGTGGAATACGACATAATGGAAACTGCTAAGCGCTTCCGCTTCCGCAAGGCTTTTCAGGCCTTAGCTTGAGGCAAACACTCACGTCAAGTTTCCCTGTAGCTCTAGAGCAGGACAGCAGGAGCTCCCACCCATGCTATGGAAGCACCGTGTTTCCTTAGAGAAAACTCCTTTTCTTTCGAGAGGGCTGCCTACAGTGACCAGAAGCCAGGTAAAAACAGTGTTATTTAGGATTCTTCAGGGAAGCATGTTTAGAGATTTAACATGGGAAAGCAAGGCTTGTGCCATCAGGTCTCCTTCTCGGGTTAACATGCAGCCGAAACCCTTCTGATTCCTGACAAGTCAATAGAGACTCTAGCCAAACCCTGGTCCCTTGCTGAATCAACTTTTCTTCACAGGGTTTTCTGCATGCATCGAACTCCCTCATTCTTGGAACGCTCTATGTAACCCTTCGGGCCTAAACCTAGTCTAAAGTCCTGCAGTGTAACAGGAAAAACTTTGCTTAGATTCCAGTAGGAATACAAGCCTCCTTTCTCCTGTAGGTATGGGGTCCTTGGGTAAGAGTTCCTAGAAGAAGGCGAAGCAGATTGTGTTTCTTAGTGTAGCTCCAATGAGAGCAATGAGGCAGACTTCCATGGCATGTATGTCGTGAGAGAACAGAATCCCTGGAGCTGCTGAAGAGCTGAGTCCACCTAGCTTTCTAAGGAAGGGTGCAGCGAGTTGCCTTAAACTCTGAATACCTAGTGTGACTGGGAAAGGCTTCTAGGTCTGGATGTTTCTTAGAAGGGTAAAGGAGACTGCTGGTACTCACTGTAGTTGTACGAAAAAGGGTGCCTACACTAGGGTGCCTAGTGTCTGGTAGAGTGAAGAAACGTTCAAGTAAAGCAGAACTTCCAATACGACATAATGGAAAATGCTAAGCGCTTTCGCTTCAGCAGGGCTTTTCAGGCCTTAGCTTGAGGCAAGGACTCACGTCAAGTTACCCTGTAGCTCTAGAGCATGACAGGAGGAACTCCCACCCATGCTAGGGAAGCACCGTGTTTCCTTAGAGAAACTCCTTTTCTTTCCAGAGGGCTGCCCACAGTGAATCGAGGCCAGTCAAAACAGTGTTATTTAGGTATCTCAGGCTGGCGTGGCTAGAGATTTAAAATGGGAACGCAAGGCTTAGGTATTCAAGTCTTTTTTCCGGTGAACATGCACCCGGACACCTTCTTATATCTAAGAAGTCCAAAGAGACTCTAGCTACACCCTGGTCCCTTGCTGAATCAACTTTTCTTCACAGAGTGTTCTGCATATATGGAACTCCCTCATCCTTGGAACGTTCTATGTATGCTAAAGGGCCGAAGCCTATTCTAAAGTCCTGCAGTGTAGAAGGAAAAACTGTGCTTTGGTTCCAGTAGGAATGCAAGCCTCCTTTCTCCTGTAGGTACGGGGTCATTGGGTACGAGTTCCTAGAGGTAGGCAAAGCAGATTGTGTATCTTAGTGAAGCTCCACAGAGGGCAATGAGGCAGACTTCCATGGCATGTAGGACGTGAGAGAACAGAATCCCTGGAGCTGTTGAAGAGCTGAGTCCACCTAGCTTCCTAAGGAAGGGTGCAGCGAGTTGCCCTACACTCTGATTACATAGAGTGACTGGGAAAGGCTTCTAGGTCTGGATGTTTCTTAGAAGAGCAAAGAAGACTGCTGGTACTCACTGTATTTCTACGAAAAAGGGTGCCTACACGAGGGTGCCTTGTGTCTGGTAAGTGAAGAAACATTCAAGTAAAGCAGAACGTGGAATACGACATAATGGAAACTGCTAAGCGCTTCCGCTTCCGCAAGGCTTTTCAGGCCTTAGCTTGAGGCAAACACTCACGTCAAGTTTCCCTGTAGCTCTAGAGCAGGACAGCAGGAGCTCCCACCCATGCTATGGAAGCACCGTGTTTCCTTAGAGAAAACTCCTTTTCTTTCGAGAGGGCTGCCTACAGTGACCAGAAGCCAGGTAAAAACAGTGTTATTTAGGATTCTTCAGGGAAGCATGTTTAGAGATTTAACATGGGAAAGCAAGGCTTGTGCCATCAGGTCTCCTTCTCGGGTTAACATGCAGCCGAAACCCTTCTGATTCCTGACAAGTCAATAGAGACTCTAGCCAAACCCTGGTCCCTTGCTGAATCAACTTTTCTTCACAGGGTTTTCTGCATGCATCAAACTCCCTCATTCTTGGAACGCTCTATGTAACCCTTCGGGCCTAAACCTAGTCTAAAGTCCTGCAGTGTAACAGGAAAAACTTTGCTTAGATTCCAGTAGGAATGCAAGCCTCCTTTCTCCTGTAGGTATGGGGTCCTTGGGTAAGAGTTCCTAGAAGAAGGCGAAGCAGATTGTGTTTCTTAGTGTAGCTCCAATGAGAGCAATGAGGCAGACTTCCATGGCATGTATGTCGTGAGAGAACAGAATCCCTGGAGCTGCTGAAGAGCTGAGTCCACCTAGCTTTCTAAGGAAGGGTGCAGCGAGTTGCCTTAAACTCTGAATACCTAGTGTGACTGGGAAAGGCTTCTAGGTCGGGATGTTTCTTAGAAGGGTAAAGGAGACTGCTGGTACTCACTGTAGTTGTACGAAAAAGGGTGCCTACACTAGGGTGCCTAGTGTCTGGTAGAGTGAAGAAACGTTCAAGTAAAGCAGAACTTCCAATACGACATAATGGAAAATGCTAAGCGCTTTCGCTTCAGCAGGGCTTTTCAGGCCTTAGCTTGAGGCAAGGACTCACGTCAAGTTACCCTGTAGCTCTAGAGCATGACAGGAGGAACTCCCACCCATGCTATGGAAGCACCGTGTTTCCTTAGAGAAACTCCTTTTCTTTCCAGAGGGCTGCCCACAGTGAATCGAGGCCAGTCAAAACAGTGTTATTTAGGTATCTCAGGCTGGCGTGGCTAGAGATTTAAAATGGGAACGCAAGGCTTAGGCATTCAAGTCTTCTTTTCCGGTGAACATGCACCCGGACACCTTCTTATATCTAAGAAGTCCAAAGAGACTCTAGCTACACCCTGGTCCCTTGCTGAATCAACTTTTCTTCACAGAGTGTTCTGCATATATGGAACTCCCTCATCCTTGGAACGTTCTATGTATGCTATAGGGCCGAAGCCTATTCTAAAGTCCTGCAGTGTAGAAGGAAAAACTGTGCTTTGGTTCCAGTAGGAATGCAAGCCTCCTTTCTCCTGTAGGTACGGGGTCATTGGGTAAGAGTTCCTAGAGGTAGGCGAAGCAGATTGTGTATCTTAGTGAAGCTCCACAGAGGGCAATGAGGCAGACTTCCATGGCATGTAGGACGTGAGAGAACAGAATCCCTGGAGCTGTTGAAGAGCTGAGTCCACCTAGCTTCCTAAGGAAGGGTGCAGCGAGTTGCCCTACACTCGGATTACATAGAGTGACTGGGAAAGGCTTCTAGGTCTGGATGTTTCTTAGAAGAGCAAAGAAGACTGCTGGTACTCACTGTATTTCTACGAAAAAGGGTGCCTACACGAGGGTGCCTTGTGTCTGGTAAGTGAAGAAACATTCAAGTAAAGCAGAACGTGGAATACGACATAATGGAAACTGCTAAGCGCTTCCGCTTCCGCAAGGCTTTTCAGGCCTTAGCTTGAGGCAAACACTCACGTCAAGTTTCCCTGTAGCTCTAGAGCAGGACAGCAGGAGCTCCCACCCATGCTATGGAAGCACCGTGTTTCCTTAGAGAAAACTCCTTTTCTTTCGAGAGGGCTGCCTACAGTGACCAGAAGCCAGGTAAAAACAGTGTTATTTAGGATTCTTCAGGGAAGCATGTTTAGAGATTTAACATGGGAAAGCAAGGCTTGTGCCATCAGGTCTCCTTCTCGGGTTAACATGCAGCCGAAACCCTTCTGATTCCTAACAAGTCAATAGAGACTCTAGCCACACCCTGGTCCCTTGCTGAATCAACTTTTCTTCACAGGGTTTTCTGCATGTATCGAACTCCCTCATTCTTGGAACGCTCTATGTAACCCTTCGGGCCTAAACCTAGTCTAAAGTCCTGCAGTGTAACAGGAAAAACTTTGCTTAGATTCCAGTAGGAATGCAAGCCTCCTTTCTCCTGTAGGTATGGGGTCCTTGGGTAAGAGTTCCTAGAAGAAGGCGAAGCAGATTGTGTTTCTTAGTGTAGCTCCAATGAGAGCAATGAGGCAGACTTCCATGGCATGTATGTCGTGAGAGAACAGAATCCCTGGAGCTGTTGAAGAGCTGAGTCCACCTAGCTTTCTAAGGAAGGGTGCAGCGAGTTGCCTTAAACTCTGAATACCTAGTGTGACTGGGAAAGGCTTCTAGGTCGGGATGTTTCTTAGAAGGGTAAAGGAGACTGCTGGTACTCACTGTAGTTGTACGAAAAAGGGTGCCTACACTAGGGTGCCTAGTGTCTGGTAGAGTGAAGAAACGTTCAAGTAAAGCAGAACTTCCAATACGACATAATGGAAAATGCTAAGGGCTTTCGCTTCAGCAGGGCTTTTCAGGCCTTAGCTTGAGGCAAGGACTCACGTCAAGTTACCCTGTAGCTCTAGAGCATGACAGGAGGAACTCCCACCCATGCTATGGAAGCACGGTGTTTCCTTAGAGAAACTCCTTTTCTTTCCAGAGGGCTGCCCACAGTGAATCGAGGCCAGTCAAAACAGTGTTATTTAGGTATCTCAGGCTGGCGTGGCTAGAGATTTAAAATGGGAACGCAAGGCTTAGGCATTCAAGTCTTCTTTTCCGGTGAACATGCACCCGGACACCTTCTTATATCTAAGAAGTCCAAAGAGACTCTAGCTACACCCTGGTCCCTTGCTGAATCAACTTTTCTTCACAGAGTGTTCTGCATATATGGAACTCCCTCATCCTTGGAACGTTCTATGTATGCTATAGGGCCGAAGCCTATTCTAAAGTCCTGCAGTGTAAAAGGAAAAACTGCGCTTTGGTTCCAGTAGGAATGCAAGCCTCCTTTCTCCTGTAGGTACGGGGTCATTGGGTACGAGTTCCTAGAGGTAGGCGAAGCAGATTGTGTATCTTAGTGAAGCTCCACAGAGGGCAATGAGGCAGACTTCCATGGCATGTAGGACGTGAGAGAACAGAATCCCAGGAGCTGTTGAAGAGCTGAGTCCACCTAGCTTCCTAAGGAAGGGTGCAGCGAGTTGCCCTACACTCTGATTACATAGAGTGACTGGGAAAGGCGTCTAGGTCTGGATGTTTCTTAGAAGAGCAAAGAAGACTGCTGGTACTCACTGTATTTCTACGAAAAAGGGTGCCTACACGAGGGTGCCTTGTGTCTGGTAAGTGAAGAAACATTCAAGTAAAGCAGAACTTGGAATACGACATAATGGAAACTGCTAAGCGCTTCCGCTTCCGCAAGGCTTTTCAGGCCTTAGCTTGAGGCAAACACTCACGTCAAGTTTCCCTGTAGCTCTAGAGCAGGACAGCAGGAGCTCCCACCCATGCTATGGAAGCACCGTGTTTCCTTAGAGAAAACTCCTTTTCTTTCGAGAGGGCTGCCTACAGTGACCAGAAGCCAGGTAAAAACAGTGTTATTTAGGATTCTTCAGGGAAGCATGTTTAGAGATTTAACATGGGAAAGCAAGGCTTGTGCCATCAGGTCTCCTTCTCGGGTTAACATGCAGCCGAAACCCTTCTGATTCCTAACAAGTCAATAGAGACTCTAGCCACACCCTGGTCCCTTGCTGAATCAACTTTTCTTCACAGGGTTTTCTGCATGTATCGAACTCCCTCATTCTTGGAACGCTCTATGTAACCCTTCGGGCCTAAACCTAGTCTAAAGTCCTGCAGTGTAACAGGAAAAACTTTGCTTAGATTCCAGTAGGAATGCAAGCCTCCTTTCTCCTGTAGGTATGGGGTCCTTGGGTAAGAGTTCCTAGAAGAAGGCGAAGCAGATTGTGTTTCTTAGTGTAGCTCCAATGAGAGCAATGAGGCAGACTTCCATGGCATGTATGTCGTGAGAGAACAGAATCCCTGGAGCTGTTGAAGAGCTGAGTCCACCTAGCTTTCTAAGGAAGGGTGCAGCGAGTTGCCTTAAACTCTGAATACCTAGTGTGACTGGGAAAGGCTTCTAGGTCGGGATGTTTCTTAGAAGGGTAAAGGAGACTGCTGGTACTCACTGTAGTTGTACGAAAAAGGGTGCCTACACTAGGGTGCCTAGTGTCTGGTAGAGTGAAGAAACGTTCAAGTAAAGCAGAACTTCCAATACGACATAATGGAAAATGCTAAGCGCTTTCGCTTCAGCAGGGCTTTTCAGGCCTTAGCTTGAGGCAAGGACTCACGTCAAGTTACCCTGTAGCTCTAGAGCATGACAGGAGGAACTCCCACCCATGCTATGGAAGCACAGTGTTTCCTTAGAGAAACTCCTTTTCTTTCCAGAGGGCTGCCCACAGTGAATCGAGGCCAGTCAAAACAGTGTTATTTAGGTATCTCAGGCTGGCGTGGCTAGAGATTTAAAATGGGAACGCAAGGCTTAGGCATTCAAGTCTTCTTTTCCGGTGAACATGCACCCGGACACCTTCTTATATCTAAGAAGTCCAAAGAGACTCTAGCTACACCCTGGTCCCTTGCTGAATCAACTTTTCTTCACAGAGTGTTCTGCATATATGGAACTCCCTCATCCTTGGAACGTTCTATGTATGCTATAGGGCCGAAGCCTATTCTAAAGTCCTGCAGTGTAGAAGGAAAAACTGCGCTTTGGTTCCAGTAGGAATGCAAGCCTCCTTTCTCCTGTAGGTACGGGGTCATTGGGTACGAGTTCCTAGAGGTAGGCGAAGCAGATTGTGTATCTTAGTGAAGCTCCACAGAGGGCAATGAGGCAGACTTCCATGGCATGTAGGACGTGAGAGAACAGAATCCCTGGAGCTGTTGAAGAGCTGAGTCCACCTAGCTTCCTAAGGAAGGGTGCAGCGAGTTGCCCTACACTCGGATTACATAGAGTGACTGGGAAAGGCGTCTAGGTCTGGATGTTTCTTAGAAGAGCAAAGAAGACTGCTGGTACTCACTGTATTTCTACGAAAAAGGGTGCCTACACGAGGGTGCCTTGTGTCTGGTAAGTGAAGAAACATTCAAGTAAAGCAGAACGTGGAATACGACATAATGGAAACTGCTAAGCGCTTCCGCTTCCGCAAGGCTTTTCAGGCCTTAGCTTGAGGCAAACACTCACGTCAAGTTTCCCTGTAGCTCTAGAGCAGGACAGCAGGAGCTCCCACCCATGCTATGGAAGCACCGTGTTTCCTTAGAGAAAACTCCTTTTCTTTCGAGAGGGCTGCCTACAGTGACCAGAAGCCAGGTAAAAACAGTGTTATTTAGGATTCTTCAGGGAAGCATGTTTAGAGATTTAACATGGGAAAGCAAGGCTTGTGCCATCAGGTCTCCTTCTCGGGTTAACATGCAGCCGAAACCCTTCTGATTCCTAACAAGTCAATAGAGACTCTAGCCACACCCTGGTCCCTTGCTGAATCAACTTTTCTTCACAGGGTTTTCTGCATGTATCGAACTCCCTCATTCTTGGAACGCTCTATGTAACCCTTCGGGCCTAAACCTAGTCTAAAGTCCTGCAGTGTAACAGGAAAAACTTTGCTTAGATTCCAGTAGGAATGCAAGCCTCCTTTCTCCTGTAGGTATGGGGTCCTTGGGTAAGAGTTCCTAGAAGAAGGCGAAGCAGATTGTGTTTCTTAGTGTAGCTCCAATGAGAGCAATGAGGCAGACTTCCATGGCATGTATGTCGTGAGAGAACAGAATCCCTGGAGCTGTTGAAGAGCTGAGTCCACCTAGCTTTCTAAGGAAGGGTGCAGCGAGTTGCCTTAAACTCTGAATACCTAGTGTGACTGGGAAAGGCTTCTAGGTCGGGATGTTTCTTAGAAGGATAAAGGAGACTGCTGGTACTCACTGTAGTTGTACGAAAAAGGGTGCCTACACTAGGGTGCCTAGTGTGTGGTAGAGTGAAGAAACGTTCAAGTAAAGCAGAACTTCCAATACGACATAATGGAAAATGCTAAGCGCTTTCGCTTCAGCAGGGCTTTTCAGGCCTTAGCTTGAGGCAAGGACTCACGTCAAGTTACCCTGTAGCTCTAGAGCATGACAGGAGGAACTCCCACCCTTGCTATGGAAGCACGGTGTTTCCTTAGAGAAACTCCTTTTCTTTCCAGAGGGCTGCCCACAGTGAATCGAGGCCAGTCAAAACAGTGTTATTTAGGTATCTCAGGCTGGCGTGGCTAGAGATTTAAAATGGGAACGCAAGGCTTAGGCATTCAAGTCTTCTTTTCCGGTGAACATGCACCCGGACACCTTCTTATATCTAAGAAGTCCAAAGAGACTCTAGCTACACCCTGGTCCCTTGCTGAATCAACTTTTCTTCACAGAGTGTTCTGCATATATGGAACTCCCTCATCCTTGGAACGTTCTATGTATGCTATAGGGCCGAAGCCTATTCTAAAGTCCTGCAGTGTAGAAGGAAAAACTGCGCTTTGGTTCCAGTAGGAATGCAAGCCTCCTTTCTCCTGTAGGTACGGGGTCATTGGGTACGAGTTCCTAGAGGTAGGCGAAGCAGATTGTGTATCTTAGTGAAGCTCCACAGAGGGCAATGAGGCAGACTTCCATGGCATGTAGGACGTGAGAGAACAGAATCCCTGGAGCTGTTGAAGAGCTGAGTCCACCTAGCTTCCTAAGGAAGGGTGCAGCGAGTTGCCCTACACTCTGATTACATAGAGTGACTGGGAAAGGCGTCTAGGTCTGGATGTTTCTTAGAAGAGCAAAGAAGACCGCTGGTACTCACTGTATTTCTACGAAAAAGGGTGCCTACACGAGGGTGCCTTGTGTCTGGTAAGTGAAGAAACATTCAAGTAAAGCAGAACTTGGAATACGACATAATGGAAACTGCTAAGCGCTTCCGCTTCCGCAAGGCTTTTCAGGCCTTAGCTTGAGGCAAACACTCACGTCAAGTTTCCCTGTAGCTCTAGAGCAGGACAGCAGGAGCTCCCACCCATGCTATGGAAGCACCGTGTTTCCTTAGAGAAAACTCCTTTTCTTTCGAGAGGGCTGCCTACAGTGACCAGAAGCCAGGTAAAAACAGTGTTATTTAGGATTCTTCAGGGAAGCATGTTTAGAGATTTAACATGGGAAAGCAAGGCTTGTGCCATCAGGTCTCCTTCTCGGGTTAACATGCAGCCGAAACCCTTCTGATTCCTAACAAGTCAATAGAGACTCTAGCCACACCCTGGTCCCTTGCTGAATCAACTTTTCTTCACAGGGTTTTCTGCATGTATCGAACTCCCTCATTCTTGGAACGCTCTATGTAACCCTTCGGGCCTAAACCTAGTCTAAAGTCCTGCAGTGTAACAGGAAAAACTTTGCTTAGATTCCAGTAGGAATGCAAGCCTCCTTTCTCCTGTAGGTATGGGGTCCTTGGGTAAGAGTTCCTAGAAGAAGGCGAAGCAGATTGTGTTTCTTAGTGTAGCTCCAATGAGAGCAATGAGGCAGACTTCCATGGCATGTATGTCGTGAGAGAACAGAATCCCTGGAGCTGTTGAAGAGCTGAGTCCACCTAGCTTTCTAAGGAAGGGTGCAGCGAGTTGCCTTAAACTCTGAATACCTAGTGTGACTGGGAAAGGCTTCTAGGTCGGGATGTTTCTTAGAAGGGTAAAGGAGACTGCTGGTACTCACTGTAGTTGTACGAAAAAGGGTGCCTACACTAGGGTGCCTAGTGTCTGGTAGAGTGAAGAAACGTTCAAGTAAAGCAGAACTTCCAATACGACATAATGGAAAATGCTAAGCGCTTTCGCTTCAGCAGGGCTTTTCAGGCCTTAGCTTGAGGCAAGGACTCACGTCAAGTTACCCTGTAGCTCTAGAGCATGACAGGAGGAACTCCCACCCATGCTATGGAAGCACAGTGTTTCCTTAGAGAAACTCCTTTTCTTTCCAGAGGGCTGCCCACAGTGAATCGAGGCCAGTCAAAACAGTGTTATTTAGGTATCTCAGGCTGGCGTGGCTAGAGATTTAAAATGGGAACGCAAGGCTTAGGCATTCAAGTCTTCTTTTCCGGTGAACATGCACCCGGACACCTTCTTATATCTAAGAAGTCCAAAGAGACTCTAGCTACACCCTGGTCCCTTGCTGAATCAACTTTTCTTCACAGAGTGTTCTGCATATATGGAACTCCCTCATCCTTGGAACGTTCTATGTATGCTATAGGGCCGAAGCCTATTCTAAAGTCCTGCAGTGTAGAAGGAAAAACTGCGCTTTGGTTCCAGTAGGAATGCAAGCCTCCTTTCTCCTGTAGGTACGGGGTCATTGGGTACGAGTTCCTAGAGGTAGGCGAAGCAGATTGTGTATCTTAGTGAAGCTCCACAGAGGGCAATGAGGCAGACTTCCATGGCATGTAGGACGTGAGAGAACAGAATCCCTGGAGCTGTTGAAGAGCTGAGTCCACCTAGCTTCCTAAGGAAGGGTGCAGCGAGTTGCCCTACACTCGGATTACATAGAGTGACTGGGAAAGGCGTCTAGGTCTGGATGTTTCTTAGAAGAGCAAAGAAGACTGCTGGTACTCACTGTATTTCTACGAAAAAGGGTGCCTACACGAGGGTGCCTTGTGTCTGGTAAGTGAAGAAACATTCAAGTAAAGCAGAACGTGGAATACGACATAATGGAAACTGCTAAGCGCTTCCGCTTCCGCAAGGCTTTTCAGGCCTTAGCTTGAGGCAAACACTCACGTCAAGTTTCCCTGTAGCTCTAGAGCAGGACAGCAGGAGCTCCCACCCATGCTATGGAAGCACCGTGTTTCCTTAGAGAAAACTCCTTTTCTTTCGAGAGGGCTGCCTACAGTGACCAGAAGCCAGGTAAAAACAGTGTTATTTAGGATTCTTCAGGGAAGCATGTTTAGAGATTTAACATGGGAAAGCAAGGCTTGTGCCATCAGGTCTCCTTCTCGGGTTAACATGCAGCCGAAACCCTTCTGATTCCTAACAAGTCAATAGAGACTCTAGCCACACCCTGGTCCCTTGCTGAATCAACTTTTCTTCACAGGGTTTTCTGCATGTATCGAACTCCCTCATTCTTGGAACGCTCTATGTAACCCTTCGGGCCTAAACCTAGTCTAAAGTCCTGCAGTGTAACAGGAAAAACTTTGCTTAGATTCCAGTAGGAATGCAAGCCTCCTTTCTCCTGTAGGTATGGGGTCCTTGGGTAAGAGTTCCTAGAAGAAGGCGAAGCAGATTGTGTTTCTTAGTGTAGCTCCAATGAGAGCAATGAGGCAGACTTCCATGGCATGTATGTCGTGAGAGAACAGAATCCCTGGAGCTGTTGAAGAGCTGAGTCCACCTAGCTTTCTAAGGAAGGGTGCAGCGAGTTGCCTTAAACTCTGAATACCTAGTGTGACTGGGAAAGGCTTCTAGGTCGGGATGTTTCTTAGAAGGGTAAAGGAGACTGCTGGTACTCACTGTAGTTGTACGAAAAAGGGTGCCTACACTAGGGTGCCTAGTGTGTGGTAGAGTGAAGAAACGTTCAAGTAAAGCAGAACTTCCAATACGACATAATGGAAAATGCTAAGCGCTTTCGCTTCAGCAGGGCTTTTCAGGCCTTAGCTTGAGGCAAGGACTCACGTCAAGTTACCCTGTAGCTCTAGAGCATGACAGGAGGAACTCCCACCCTTGCTATGGAAGCACGGTGTTTCCTTAGAGAAACTCCTTTTCTTTCCAGAGGGCTGCCCACAGTGAATCGAGGCCAGTCAAAACAGTGTTATTTAGGTATCTCAGGCTGGCGTGGCTAGAGATTTAAAATGGGAACGCAAGGCTTAGGCATTCAAGTCTTCTTTTCCGGTGAACATGCACCCGGACACCTTCTTATATCTAAGAAGTCCAAAGAGACTCTAGCTACACCCTGGTCCCTTGCTGAATCAACTTTTCTTCACAGAGTGTTCTGCATATATGGAACTCCCTCATCCTTGGAACGTTCTATGTATGCTATAGGGCCGAAGCCTATTCTAAAGTCCTGCAGTGTAGAAGGAAAAACTGCGCTTTGGTTCCAGTAGGAATGCAAGCCTCCTTTCTCCTGTAGGTACGGGGTCATTGGGTACGAGTTCCTAGAGGTAGGCGAAGCAGATTGTGTATCTTAGTGAAGCTCCACAGAGGGCAATGAGGCAGACTTCCATGGCATGTAGGACGTGAGAGAACAGAATCCCTGGAGCTGTTGAAGAGCTGAGTCCACCTAGCTTCCTAAGGAAGGGTGCAGCGAGTTGCCCTACACTCTGATTACATAGAGTGACTGGGAAAGGCGTCTAGGTCTGGATGTTTCTTAGAAGAGCAAAGAAGAGCGCTGGTACTCACTGTATTTCTACGAAAAAGGGTGCCTACACGAGGGTGCCTTGTGTCTGGTAAGTGAAGAAACATTCAAGTAAAGCAGAACTTGGAATACGACATAATGGAAACTGCTAAGCGCTTCCGCTTCCGCAAGGCTTTTCAGGCCTTAGCTTGAGGCAAACACTCACGTCAAGTTTCCCTGTAGCTCTAGAGCAGGACAGCAGGAGCTCCCACCCATGCTATGGAAGCACCGTGTTTCCTTAGAGAAAACTCCTTTTCTTTCGAGAGGGCTGCCTACAGTGACCAGAAGCCAGGTAAAAACAGTGTTATTTAGGATTCTTCAGGGAAGCATGTTTAGAGATTTAACATGGGAAAGCAAGGCTTGTGCCATCAGGTCTCCTTCTCGGGTTAACATGCAGCCGAAACCCTTCTGATTTCTAACAAGTCAATAGAGACTCTAGCCACACCCTGGTCCCTTGCTGAATCAACTTTTCTTCACAGGGTTTTCTGCATGTATCGAACTCCCTCATTCTTGGAACGCTCTATGTAACCCTTCGGGCCTAAACCTAGTCTAAAGTCCTGCAGTGTAACAGGAAAAACTTTGCTTAGATTCCAGTAGGAATGCAAGCCTCCTTTCTCCTGTAGGTATGGGGTCCTTGGGTAAGAGTTCCTAGAAGAAGGCGAAGCAGATTGTGTTTCTTAGTGTAGCTCCAATGAGAGCAATGAGGCAGACTTCCATGGCATGTATGTCGTGAGAGAACAGAATCCCTGGAGCTGTTGAAGAGCTGAGTCCACCTAGCTTTCTAAGGAAGGGTGCAGCGAGTTGCCTTAAACTCTGAATACCTAGTGTGACTGGGAAAGGCTTCTAGGTCGGGATGTTTCTTAGAAGGGTAAAGGAGACTGCTGGTACTCACTGTAGTTGTACGAAAAAGGGTGCCTACACTAGGGTGCCTAGTGTCTGGTAGAGTGAAGAAACGTTCAAGTAAAGCAGAACTTCCAATACGACATAATGGAAAATGCTAAGCGCTTTCGCTTCAGCAGGGCTTTTCAGGCCTTAGCTTGAGGCAAGGACTCACGTCAAGTTACCCTGTAGCTCTAGAGCATGACAGGAGGAACTCCCACCCTTGCTATGGAAGCACGGTGTTTCCTTAGAGAAACTCCTTTTCTTTCCAGAGGGCTGCCCACAGTGAATCGAGGCCAGTCAAAACAGTGTTATTTAGGTATCTCAGGCTGGCGTGGCTAGAGATTTAAAATGGGAACGCAAGGCTTAGGCATTCAAGTCTTCTTTTCCGGTGAACATGCACCCGGACACCTTCTTATATCTAAGAAGTCCAAAGAGACTCTAGCTACACCCTGGTCCCTTGCTGAATCAACTTTTCTTCACAGAGTGTTCTGCATATATGGAACTCCCTCATCCTTGGAACGTTCTATGTATGCTATAGGGCCGAAGCCTATTCTAAAGTCCTGCAGTGTAGAAGGAAAAACTGCGCTTTGGTTCCAGTAGGAATGCAAGCCTCCTTTCTCCTGTAGGTACGGGGTCATTGGGTACGAGTTCCTAGAGGTAGGCGAAGCAGATTGTGTATCTTAGTGAAGCTCCACAGAGGGCAATGAGGCAGACTTCCATGGCATGTAGGACGTGAGAGAACAGAATCCCTGGAGCTGTTGAAGAGCTGAGTCCACCTAGCTTCCTAAGGAAGGGTGCAGCGAGTTGCCCTACACTCTGATTACATAGAGTGACTGGGAAAGGCGTCTAGGTCTGGATGTTTCTTAGAAGAGCAAAGAAGAGCGCTGGTACTCACTGTATTTCTACGAAAAAGGGTGTCTACACGAGGGTGCCTTGTGTCTGGTAAGTGAAGAAACATTCAAGTAAAGCAGAACTTGGAATACGACATAATGGAAACTGCTAAGCGCTTCCGCTTCCGCAAGGCTTTTCAGGCCTTAGCTTGAGGCAAACACTCACGTCAAGTTTCCCTGTAGCTCTAGAGCAGGACAGCAGGAGCTCCCACCCATGCTATGGAAGCACCGTGTTTCCTTAGAGAAAACTCCTTTTCTTTCGAGAGGGCTGCCTACAGTGACCAGAAGCCAGGTAAAAACAGTGTTATTTAGGATTCTTCAGGGAAGCATGTTTAGAGATTTAACATGGGAAAGCAAGGCTTGTGCCATCAGGTCTCCTTCTCGGGTTAACATGCAGCCGAAACCCTTCTGATTTCTAACAAGTCAATAGAGACTCTAGCCACACCCTGGTCCCTTGCTGAATCAACTTTTCTTCACAGGGTTTTCTGCATGTATCGAACTCCCTCATTCTTGGAACGCTCTATGTAACCCTTCGGGCCTAAACCTAGTCTAAAGTCCTGCAGTGTAACAGGAAAAACTTTGCTTAGATTCCAGTAGGAATGCAAGCCTCCTTTCTCCTGTAGGTATGGGGTCCTTGGGTAAGAGTTCCTAGAAGAAGGCGAAGCAGATTGTGTTTCTTAGTGTAGCTCCAATGAGAGCAATGAGGCAGACTTCCATGGCATGTATGTCGTGAGAGAACAGAATCCCTGGAGCTGTTGAAGAGCTGAGTCCACCTAGCTTTCTAAGGAAGGGTGCAGCGAGTTGCCTTAAACTCTGAATACCTAGTGTGACTGGGAAAGGCTTCTAGGTCGGGATGTTTCTTAGAAGGGTAAAGGAGACTGCTGGTACTCACTGTAGTTGTACGAAAAAGGGTGCCTACACTAGGGTGCCTAGTGTCTGGTAGAGTGAAGAAACGTTCAAGTAAAGCAGAACTTCCAATACGACATAATGGAAAATGCTAAGCGCTTTCGCTTCAGCAGGGCTTTTCAGGCCTTAGCTTGAGGCAAGGACTCACGTCAAGTTACCCTGTAGCTCTAGAGCATGACAGGAGGAACTCCCACCCTTGCTATGGAAGCACGGTGTTTCCTTAGAGAAACTCCTTTTCTTTCCAGAGGGCTGCCCACAGTGAATCGAGGCCAGTCAAAACAGTGTTATTTAGGTATCTCAGGCTGGCGTGGCTAGAGATTTAAAATGGGAACGCAAGGCTTAGGCATTCAAGTCTTCTTTTCCGGTGAACATGCACCCGGACACCTTCTTATATCTAAGAAGTCCAAAGAGACTCTAGCTACACCCTGGTCCCTTGCTGAATCAACTTTTCTTCACAGAGTGTTCTGCATATATGGAACTCCCTCATCCTTGGAACGTTCTATGTATGCTATAGGGCCGAAGCCTATTCTAAAGTCCTGCAGTGTAGAAGGAAAAACTGCGCTTTGGTTCCAGTAGGAATGCAAGCCTCCTTTCTCCTGTAGGTACGGGGTCATTGGGTACGAGTTCCTAGAGGTAGGCGAAGCAGATTGTGTATCTTAGTGAAGCTCCACAGAGGGCAATGAGGCAGACTTCCATGGCATGTAGGACGTGAGAGAACAGAATCCCAGGAGCTGTTGAAGAGCTGAGTCCACCGAGCTTCCTAAGGAAGGGTGCAGCGAGTTGCCCTACACTCTGATTACATAGAGTGACTGGGAAAGGCGTCTAGGTCTGGATGTTTCTTAGAAGAGCAAAGAAGACCGCTGGTACTCACTGTATTTCTACGAAAAAGGGTGCCTACACGAGGGTGCCTTGTGTCTGGTAAGTGAAGAAACATTCAAGTAAAGCAGAACTTGGAATACGACATAATGGAAACTGCTAAGCGCTTCCGCTTCCGCAAGGCTTTTCAGGCCTTAGCTTGAGGCAAACACTCACGTCAAGTTTCCCTGTAGCTCTAGAGCAGGACAGCAGGAGCTCCCACCCATGCTATGGAAGCACCGTGTTTCCTTAGAGAAAACTCCTTTTCTTTCGAGAGGGCTGCCTACAGTGACCAGAAGCCAGGTAAAAACAGTGTTATTTAGGATTCTTCAGGGAAGCATGTTTAGAGATTTAACATGGGAAAGCAAGGCTTGTGCCATCAGGTCTCCTTCTCGGGTTAACATGCAGCCGAAACCCTTCTGATTCCTAACAAGTCAATAGAGACTCTAGCCACACCCTGGTCCCTTGCTGAATCAACTTTTCTTCACAGGGTTTTCTGCATGTATCGAACTCCCTCATTCTTGGAACGCTCTATGTAACCCTTCGGGCCTAAACCTAGTCTAAAGTCCTGCAGTGTAACAGGAAAAACTTTGCTTAGATTCCAGTAGGAATGCAAGCCTCCTTTCTCCTGTAGGTATGGGGTCCTTGGGTAAGAGTTCCTAGAAGAAGGCGAAGCAGATTGTGTTTCTTAGTGTAGCTCCAATGAGAGCAATGAGGCAGACTTCCATGGCATGTATGTCGTGAGAGAACAGAATCCCTGGAGCTGTTGAAGAGCTGAGTCCACCTAGCTTTCTAAGGAAGGGTGCAGCGAGTTGCCTTAAACTCTGAATACCTAGTGTGACTGGGAAAGGCTTCTAGGTCGGGATGTTTCTTAGAAGGGTAAAGGAGACTGCTGGTACTCACTGTAGTTGTACGAAAAAGGGTGCCTACACTAGGGTGCCTAGTGTCTGGTAGAGTGAAGAAACGTTCAAGTAAAGCAGAACTTCCAATACGACATAATGGAAAATGCTAAGCGCTTTCGCTTCAGCAGGGCTTTTCAGGCCTTAGCTTGAGGCAAGGACTCACGTCAAGTTACCCTGTAGCTCTAGAGCATGACAGGAGGAACTCCCACCCTTGCTATGGAAGCACGGTGTTTCCTTAGAGAAACTCCTTTTCTTTCCAGAGGGCTGCCCACAGTGAATCGAGGCCAGTCAAAACAGTGTTATTTAGGTATCTCAGGCTGGCGTGGCTAGAGATTTAAAATGGGAACGCAAGGCTTAGGCATTCAAGTCTTCTTTTCCGGTGAACATGCACCCGGACACCTTCTTATATCTAAGAAGTCCAAAGAGACTCTAGCTACACCCTGGTCCCTTGCTGAATCAACTTTTCTTCACAGAGTGTTCTGCATATATGGAACTCCCTCATCCTTGGAACGTTCTATGTATGCTATAGGGCCGAAGCCTATTCTAAAGTCCTGCAGTGTAGAAGGAAAAACTGCGCTTTGGTTCCAGTAGGAATGCAAGCCTCCTTTCTCCTGTAGGTACGGGGTCATTGGGTACGAGTTCCTAGAGGTAGGCGAAGCAGATTGTGTATCTTAGTGAAGCTCCACAGAGGGCAATGAGGCAGACTTCCATGGCATGTAGGACGTGAGAGAACAGAATCCCAGGAGCTGTTGAAGAGCTGAGTCCACCTAGCTTCCTAAGGAAGGGTGCAGCGAGTTGCCCTACACTCTGATTACATAGAGTGACTGGGAAAGGCGTCTAGGTCTGGATGTTTCTTAGAAGAGCAAAGAAGACCGCTGGTACTCACTGTATTTCTACGAAAAAGGGTGCCTACACGAGGGTGCCTTGTGTCTGGTAAGTGAAGAAACATTCAAGTAAAGCAGAACTTGGAATACGACATAATGGAAACTGCTAAGCGCTTCCGCTTCCGCAAGGCTTTTCAGGCCTTAGCTTGAGGCAAACACTCACGTCAAGTTTCCCTGTAGCTCTAGAGCAGGACAGCAGGAGCTCCCACCCATGCTATGGAAGCACCGTGTTTCCTTAGAGAAAACTCCTTTTCTTTCGAGAGGGCTGCCTACAGTGACCAGAAGCCAGGTAAAAACAGTGTTATTTAGGATTCTTCAGGGAAGCATGTTTAGAGATTTAACATGGGAAAGCAAGGCTTGTGCCATCAGGTCTCCTTCTCGGGTTAACATGCAGCCGAAACCCTTCTGATTCCTAACAAGTCAATAGAGACTCTAGCCACACCCTGGTCCCTTGCTGAATCAACTTTTCTTCACAGGGTTTTCTGCATGTATCGAACTCCCTCATTCTTGGAACGCTCTATGTAACCCTTCGGGCCTAAACCTAGTCTAAAGTCCTGCAGTGTAACAGGAAAAACTTTGCTTAGATTCCAGTAGGAATGCAAGCCTCCTTTCTCCTGTAGGTATGGGGTCCTTGGGTAAGAGTTCCTAGAAGAAGGCGAAGCAGATTGTGTTTCTTAGTGTAGCTCCAATGAGAGCAATGAGGCAGACTTCCATGGCATGTATGTCGTGAGAGAACAGAATCCCTGGAGCTGTTGAAGAGCTGAGTCCACCTAGCTTTCTAAGGAAGGGTGCAGCGAGTTGCCTTAAACTCTGAATACCTAGTGTGACTGGGAAAGGCTTCTAGGTCGGGATGTTTCTTAGAAGGGTAAAGGAGACTGCTGGTACTCACTGTAGTTGTACGAAAAAGGGTGCCTACACTAGGGTGCCTAGTGTCTGGTAGAGTGAAGAAACGTTCAAGTAAAGCAGAACTTCCAATACGACATAATGGAAAATGCTAAGCGCTTTCGCTTCAGCAGGGCTTTTCAGGCCTTAGCTTGAGGCAAGGACTCACGTCAAGTTACCCTGTAGCTCTAGAGCATGACAGGAGGAACTCCCACCCATGCTATGGAAGCACCGTGTTTCCTTAGAGAAACTCCTTTTCTTTCCAGAGGGCTGCCCACAGTGAATCGAGGCCAGTCAAAACAGTGTTATTTAGGTATCTCAGGCTGGCGTGGCTAGAGATTTAAAATGGGAACGCAAGGCTTAGGCATTCAAGTCTTCTTTTCCGGTGAACATGCACCCGGACACCTTCTTATATCTAAGAAGTCCAAAGAGACTCTAGCTACACCCTGGTCCCTTGCTGAATCAACTTTTCTTCACAGAGTGTTCTGCATATATGGAACTCCCTCATCCTTGGAACGTTCTATGTATGCTATAGGGCCGAAGCCTATTCTAAAGTCCTGCAGTGTAGAAGGAAAAACTGCGCTTTGGTTCCAGTAGGAATGCAAGCCTCCTTTCTCCTGTAGGTACGGGGTCATTGGGTACGAGTTCCTAGAGGTAGGCGAAGCAGATTGTGTATCTTAGTGAAGCTCCACAGAGGGCAATGAGGCAGACTTCCATGGCATGTAGGACGTGAGAGAACAGAATCCCAGGAGCTGTTGAAGAGCTGAGTCCACCTAGCTTCCTAAGGAAGGGTGCAGCGAGTTGCCCTACACTCTGATTACATAGAGTGACTGGGAAAGGCGTCTAGGTCTGGATGTTTCTTAGAAGAGCAAAGAAGACCGCTGGTACTCACTGTATTTCTACGAAAAAGGGTGCCTACACGAGGGTGCCTTGTGTCTGGTAAGTGAAGAAACATTCAAGTAAAGCAGAACTTGGAATACGACATAATGGAAACTGCTAAGCGCTTCCGCTTCCGCAAGGCTTTTCAGGCCTTAGCTTGAGGCAAACACTCACGTCAAGTTTCCCTGTAGCTCTAGAGCAGGACAGCAGGAGCTCCCACCCATGCTATGGAAGCACCGTGTTTCCTTAGAGAAAACTCCTTTTCTTTCGAGAGGGCTGCCTACAGTGACCAGAAGCCAGGTAAAAACAGTGTTATTTAGGATTCTTCAGGGAAGCATGTTTAGAGATTTAACATGGGAAAGCAAGGCTTGTGCCATCAGGTCTCCTTCTCGGGTTAACATGCAGCCGAAACCCTTCTGATTCCTAACAAGTCAATAGAGACTCTAGCCACACCCTGGTCCCTTGCTGAATCAACTTTTCTTCACAGGGTTTTCTGCATGTATCGAACTCCCTCATTCTTGGAACGCTCTATGTAACCCTTCGGGCCTAAACCTAGTCTAAAGTCCTGCAGTGTAACAGGAAAAACTTTGCTTAGATTCCAGTAGGAATGCAAGCCTCCTTTCTCCTGTAGGTATGGGGTCCTTGGGTAAGAGTTCCTAGAAGAAGGCGAAGCAGATTGTGTTTCTTAGTGTAGCTCCAATGAGAGCAATGAGGCAGAATTCCATGGCATGTATGTCGTGAGAGAACAGAATCCCTGGAGCTGTTGAAGAGCTGAGTCCACCTAGCTTTCTAAGGAAGGGTGCAGCGAGTTGCCTTAAACTCTGAATACCTAGTGTGACTGGGAAAGGCTTCTAGGTCGGGATGTTTCTTAGAAGGGTAAAGGAGACTGCTGGTACTCACTGTAGTTGTACGAAAAAGGGTGCCTACACTAGGGTGCCTAGTGTCTGGTAGAGTGAAGAAACGTTCAAGTAAAGCAGAACTTCCAATACGACATAATGGAAAATGCTAAGCGCTTTCGCTTCAGCAGGGCTTTTCAGGCCTTAGCTTGAGGCAAGGACTCACGTCAAGTTACCCTGTAGCTCTAGAGCATGACAGGAGGAACTCCCACCCTTGCTATGGAAGCACGGTGTTTCCTTAGAGAAACTCCTTTTCTTTCCAGAGGGCTGCCCACAGTGAATCGAGGCCAGTCAAAACAGTGTTATTTAGGTATCTCAGGCTGGCGTGGCTAGAGATTTAAAATGGGAACGCAAGGCTTAGGCATTCAAGTCTTCTTTTCCGGTGAACATGCACCCGGACACCTTCTTATATCGAAGAAGTCCAAAGAGACTCTAGCTACACCCTGGTCCCTTGCTGAATCAACTTTTCTTCACAGAGTGTTCTGCATATATGGAACTCCCTCATCCTTGGAACGTTCTATGTATGCTATAGGGCCGAAGCCTATTCTAAAGTCCTGCAGTGTAGAAGGAAAAACTGCGCTTTGGTTCCAGTAGGAATGCAAGCCTCCTTTCTCCTGTAGGTACGGGGTCATTGGGTACGAGTTCCTAGAGGTAGGCGAAGCAGATTGTGTATCTTAGTGAAGCTCCACAGAGGGCAATGAGGCAGACTTCCATGGCATGTAGGACGTGAGAGAACAGAATCCCTGGAGCTGTTGAAGAGCTGAGTCCACCGAGCTTCCTAAGGAAGGGTGCAGCGAGTTGCCCTACACTCTGATTACATAGAGTGACTGGGAAAGGCGTCTAGGTCTGGATGTTTCTTAGAAGAGCAAAGAAGACCGCTGGTACTCACTGTATTTCTACGAAAAAGGGTGCCTACACGAGGGTGCCTTGTGTCTGGTAAGTGAAGAAACATTCAAGTAAAGCAGAACTTGGAATACGACATAATGGAAACTGCTAAGCGCTTCCGCTTCCGCAAGGCTTTTCAGGCCTTAGCTTGAGGCAAACACTCACGTCAAGTTTCCCTGTAGCTCTAGAGCAGGACAGCAGGAGCTCCCACCCATGCTATGGAAGCACCGTGTTTCCTTAGAGAAAACTCCTTTTCTTTCGAGAGGGCTGCCTACAGTGACCAGAAGCCAGGTAAAAACAGTGTTATTTAGGATTCTTCAGGGAAGCATGTTTAGAGATTTAACATGGGAAAGCAAGGCTTGTGCCATCAGGTCTCCTTCTCGGGTTAACATGCAGCCGAAACCCTTCTGATTCCTAACAAGTCAATAGAGACTCTAGCCACACCCTGGTCCCTTGCTGAATCAACTTTTCTTCACAGGGTTTTCTGCATGTATCGAACTCCCTCATTCTTGGAACGCTCTATGTAACCCTTCGGGCCTAAACCTAGTCTAAAGTCCTGCAGTGTAACAGGAAAAAGTTTGCTTAGATTCCAGTAGGAATGCAAGCCTCCTTTCTCCTGTAGGTATGGGGTCCTTGGGTAAGAGTTCCTAGAAGAAGGCGAAGCAGATTGTGTTTCTTAGTGTAGCTCCAATGAGAGCAATGAGGCAGACTTCCATGGCATGTATGTCGTGAGAGAACAGAATCCCTGGAGCTGTTGAAGAGCTGAGTCCACCTAGCTTTCTAAGGAAGGGTGCAGCGAGTTGCCTTAAACTCTGAATACCTAGTGTGACTGGGAAAGGCTTCTAGGTCGGGATGTTTCTTAGAAGGGTAAAGGAGACTGCTGGTACTCACTGTAGTTGTACGAAAAAGGGTGCCTACACTAGGGTGCCTAGTGTCTGGTAGAGTGAAGAAACGTTCAAGTAAAGCAGAACTTCCAATACGACATAATGGAAAATGCTAAGCGCTTTCGCTTCAGCAGGGCTTTTCAGGCCTTAGCTTGAGGCAAGGACTCACGTCAAGTTACCCTGTAGCTCTAGAGCATGACAGGAGGAACTCCCACCCATGCTATGGAAGCACCGTGTTTCCTTAGAGAAACTCCTTTTCTTTCCAGAGGGCTGCCCACAGTGAATCGAGGCCAGTCAAAACAGTGTTATTTAGGTATCTCAGGCTGGCGTGGCTAGAGATTTAAAATGGGAACGCAAGGCTTAGGCATTCAAGTCTTCTTTTCCGGTGAACATGCACCCGGACACCTTCTTATACCTAAGAAGTCCAAAGAGACTCTAGCTACACCCTGGTCCCTTGCTGAATCAACTTTTCTTCACAGAGTGTTCTGCATATATGGAACTCCCTCATCCTTGGAACGTTCTATGTATGCTATAGGGCCGAAGCCTATTCTAAAGTCCTGCAGTGTAGAAGGAAAAACTGCGCTTTGGTTCCAGTAGGAATGCAAGCCTCCTTTCTCCTGTAGGTACGGGGTCATTGGGTACGAGTTCCTAGAGGTAGGCGAAGCAGATTGTGTATCTTAGTGAAGCTCCACAGAGGGCAATGAGGCAGACTTCCATGGCATGTAGGACGTGAGAGAACAGAATCCCTGGAGCTGTTGAAGAGCTGAGTCCACCGAGCTTCCTAAGGAAGGGTGCAGCGAGTTGCCCTACACTCTGATTACATAGAGTGACTGGGAAAGGCGTCTAGGTCTGGATGTTTCTTAGAAGAGCAAAGAAGACCACTGGTACTCACTCTATTTCTACGAAAAAGGGTGCCTACACGAGGGTGCCTTGTGTCTGGTAAGTGAAGAAACATTCAAGTAAAGCAGAACTTGGAATACGACATAATGGAAACTGCTAAGCGCTTCCGCTTCCGCAAGGCTTTTCAGGCCTTAGCTTGAGGCAAACACTCACGTCAAGTTTCCCTGTAGCTCTAGAGCAGGACAGCAGGAGCTCCCACCCATGCTATGGAAGCACCGTGTTTCCTTAGAGAAAACTCCTTTTCTTTCGAGAGGGCTGCCTACAGTGACCAGAAGCCAGGTAAAAACAGTGTTATTTAGGATTCTTCAGGGAAGCATGTTTAGAGATTTAACATGGGAAAGCAAGGCTTGTGCCATCAGGTCTCCTTCTCGGGTTAACATGCAGCCGAAACCCTTCTGATTCCTAACAAGTCAATAGAGACTCTAGCCACACCCTGGTCCCTTGCTGAATCAACTTTTCTTCACAGGGTTTTCTGCATGTATCGAACTCCCTCATTCTTGGAACGCTCTATGTAACCCTTCGGGCCTAAACCTAGTCTAAAGTCCTGCAGTGTAACAGGAAAAACTTTGCTTAGATTCCAGTAGGAATGCAAGCCTCCTTTCTCCTGTAGGTATGGGGTCCTTGGGTAAGAGTTCCTAGAAGAAGGCGAAGCAGATTGTGTTTCTTAGTGTAGCTCCAATGAGAGCAATGAGGCAGACTTCCATGGCATGTATGTCGTGAGAGAACAGAATCCCTGGAGCTGTTGAAGAGCTGAGTCCACCTAGCTTTCTAAGGAAGGGTGCAGCGAGTTGCCTTAAACTCTGAATACCTAGTGTGACTGGGAAAGGCTTCTAGGTCGGGATGTTTCTTAGAAGGGTAAAGGAGACTGCTGGTACTCACTGTAGTTGTACGAAAAAGGGTGCCTACACTAGGGTGCCTAGTGTCTGGTAGAGTGAAGAAACGTTCAAGTAAAGCAGAACTTCCAATACGACATAATGGAAAATGCTAAGCGCTTTCGCTTCAGCAGGGCTTTTCAGGCCTTAGCTTGAGGCAAGGACTCACGTCAAGTTACCCTGTAGCTCTAGAGCATGACAGGAGGAACTCCCACCCATGCTATGGAAGCACGGTGTTTCCTTAGAGAAACTCCTTTTCTTTCCAGAGGGCTGCCCACAGTGAATCGAGGCCAGTCAAAACAGTGTTATTTAGGTATCTCAGGCTGGCGTGGCTAGAGATTTAAAATGGGAACGCAAGGCTTAGGCATTCAAGTCTTCTTTTCCGGTGAACATGCACCCGGACACCTTCTTATATCTAAGAAGTCCAAAGAGACTCTAGCTACACCCTGGTCCCTTGCTGAATCAACTTTTCTTCACAGAGTGTTCTGCATATATGGAACTCCCTCATCCTTGGAACGTTCTATGTATGCTATAGGGCCGAAGCCTATTCTAAAGTCCTGCAGTGTAGAAGGAAAAACTGCGCTTTGGTTCCAGTAGGAATGCAAGCCTCCTTTCTCCTGTAGGTACGGGGTCATTGGGTACGAGTTCCTAGAGGTAGGCGAAGCAGATTGTGTATCTTAGTGAAGCTCCACAGAGGGCAATGAGGCAGACTTCCATGGCATGTAGGACGTGAGAGAACAGAATCCCAGGAGCTGTTGAAGAGCTGAGTCCACCTAGCTTCCTAAGGAAGGGTGCAGCGAGTTGCCCTACACTCTGATTACATAGAGTGACTGGGAAAGGCGTCTAGGTCTGGATGTTTCTTAGAAGAGCAAAGAAGACCGCTGGTACTCACTGTATTTCTACGAAAAAGGGTGCCTACACGAGGGTGCCTTGTGTCTGGTAAGTGAAGAAACATTCAAGTAAAGCAGAACTTGGAATACGACATAATGGAAACTGCTAAGCGCTTCCGCTTCCGCAAGGCTTTTCAGGCCTTAGCTTGAGGCAAACACTCACGTCAAGTTTCCCTGTAGCTCTAGAGCAGGACAGCAGGAGCTCCCACCCATGCTATGGAAGCACCGTGTTTCCTTAGAGAAAACTCCTTTTCTTTCGAGAGGGCTGCCTACAGTGACCAGAAGCCAGGTAAAAACAGTGTTATTTAGGATTCTTCAGGGAAGCATGTTTAGAGATTTAACATGGGAAAGCAAGGCTTGTGCCATCAGGTCTCCTTCTCGGGTTAACATGCAGCCGAAACCCTTCTGATTCCTAACAAGTCAATAGAGACTCTAGCCACACCCTGGTCCCTTGCTGAATCAACTTTTCTTCACAGGGTTTTCTGCATGTATCGAACTCCCTCATTCTTGGAACGCTCTATGTAACCCTTCGGGCCTAAACCTAGTCTAAAGTCCTGCAGTGTAACAGGAAAAACTTTGCTTAGATTCCAGTAGGAATGCAAGCCTCCTTTCTCCTGTAGGTATGGGGTCCTTGGGTAAGAGTTCCTAGAAGAAGGCGAAGCAGATTGTGTTTCTTAGTGTAGCTCCAATGAGAGCAATGAGGCAGACTTCCATGGCATGTATGTCGTGAGAGAACAGAATCCCTGGAGCTGTTGAAGAGCTGAGTCCACCTAGCTTTCTAAGGAAGGGTGCAGCGAGTTGCCTTAAACTCTGAATACCTAGTGTGACTGGGAAAGGCTTCTAGGTCGGGATGTTTCTTAGAAGGGTAAAGGAGACTGCTGGTACTCACTGTAGTTGTACGAAAAAGGGTGCCTACACTAGGGTGCCTAGTGTCTGGTAGAGTGAAGAAACGTTCAAGTAAAGCAGAACTTCCAATACGACATAATGGAAAATGCTAAGCGCTTTCGCTTCAGCAGGGCTTTTCAGGCCTTAGCTTGAGGCAAGGACTCACGTCAAGTTACCCTGTAGCTCTAGAGCATGACAGGAGGAACTCCCACCCATGCTATGGAAGCACGGTGTTTCCTTAGAGAAACTCCTTTTCTTTCCAGAGGGCTGCCCACAGTGAATCGAGGCCAGTCAAAACAGTGTTATTTAGGTATCTCAGGCTGGCGTGGCTAGAGATTTAAAATGGGAACGCAAGGCTTAGGCATTCAAGTCTTCTTTTCCGGTGAACATGCACCCGGACACCTTCTTATATCTAAGAAGTCCAAAGAGACTCTAGCTACACCCTGGTCCCTTGCTGAATCAACTTTTCTTCACAGAGTGTTCTGCATATATGGAACTCCCTCATCCTTGGAACGTTCTATGTATGCTATAGGGCCGAAGCCTATTCTAAAGTCCTGCAGTGTAGAAGGAAAAACTGCGCTTTGGTTCCAGTAGGAATGCAAGCCTCCTTTCTCCTGTAGGTACGGGGTCATTGGGTACGAGTTCCTAGAGGTAGGCGAAGCAGATTGTGTATCTTAGTGAAGCTCCACAGAGGGCAATGAGGCAGACTTCCATGGCATGTAGGACGTGAGAGAACAGAATCCCAGGAGCTGTTGAAGAGCTGAGTCCACCTAGCTTCCTAAGGAAGGGTGCAGCGAGTTGCCCTACACTCTGATTACATAGAGTGACTGGGAAAGGCGTCTAGGTCTGGATGTTTCTTAGAAGAGCAAAGAAGACCGCTGGTACTCACTGTATTTCTACGAAAAAGGGTGCCTACACGAGGGTGCCTTGTGTCTGGTAAGTGAAGAAACATTCAAGTAAAGCAGAACTTGGAATACGACATAATGGAAACTGCTAAGCGCTTCCGCTTCCGCAAGGCTTTTCAGGCCTTAGCTTGAGGCAAACACTCACGTCAAGTTTCCCTGTAGCTCTAGAGCAGGACAGCAGGAGCTCCCACCCATGCTATGGAAGCACCGTGTTTCCTTAGAGAAAACTCCTTTTCTTTCGAGAGGGCTGCCTACAGTGACCAGAAGCCAGGTAAAAACAGTGTTATTTAGGATTCTTCAGGGAAGCATGTTTAGAGATTTAACATGGGAAAGCAAGGCTTGTGCCATCAGGTCTCCTTCTCGGGTTAACATGCAGCCGAAACCCTTCTGATTCCTAACAAGTCAATAGAGACTCTAGCCACACCCTGGTCCCTTGCTGAATCAACTTTTCTTCACAGGGTTTTCTGCATGTATCGAACTCCCTCATTCTTGGAACGCTCTATGTAACCCTTCGGGCCTAAACCTAGTCTAAAGTCCTGCAGTGTAACAGGAAAAACTTTGCTTAGATTCCAGTAGGAATGCAAGCCTCCTTTCTCCTGTAGGTATGGGGTCCTTGGGTAAGAGTTCCTAGAAGAAGGCGAAGCAGATTGTGTTTCTTAGTGTAGCTCCAATGAGAGCAATGAGGCAGACTTCCATGGCATGTATGTCGTGAGAGAACAGAATCCCTGGAGCTGTTGAAGAGCTGAGTCCACCTAGCTTTCTAAGGAAGGGTGCAGCGAGTTGCCTTAAACTCTGAATACCTAGTGTGACTGGGAAAGGCTTCTAGGTCGGGATGTTTCTTAGAAGGGTAAAGGAGACTGCTGGTACTCACTGTAGTTGTACGAAAAAGGGTGCCTACACTAGGGTGCCTAGTGTCTGGTAGAGTGAAGAAACCTTCAAGTAAAGCAGAACTTCCAATACGACATAATGGAAAATGCTAAGCGCTTTCGCTTCAGCAGGGCTTTTCAGGCCTTAGCTTGAGGCAAGGACTCACGTCAAGTTACCCTGTAGCTCTAGAGCATGACAGGAGGAACTCCCACCCATGCTATGGAAGCACCGTGTTTCCTTAGAGAAACTCCTTTTCTTTCCAGAGGGCTGCCCACAGTGAATCGAGGCCAGTCAAAACAGTGTTATTTAGGTATCTCAGGCTGGCGTGGCTAGAGATTTAAAATGGGAACGCAAGGCTTAGGCATTCAAGTCTTCTTTTCCGGTGAACATGCACCCGGACACCTTCTTATACCTAAGAAGTCCAAAGAGACTCTAGCTACACCCTGGTCCCTTGCTGAATCAACTTTTCTTCACAGAGTGTTCTGCATATATGGAACTCCCTCATCCTTGGAACGTTCTATGTATGCTATAGGGCCGAAGCCTATTCTAAAGTCCTGCAGTGTAGAAGGAAAAACTGCGCTTTGGTTCCAGTAGGAATGCAAGCCTCCTTTCTCCTGTAGGTACGGGGTCATTGGGTACGAGTTCCTAGAGGTAGGCGAAGCAGATTGTGTATCTTAGTGAAGCTCCACAGAGGGCAATGAGGCAGACTTCCATGGCATGTAGGACGTGAGAGAACAGAATCCCTGGAGCTGTTGAAGAGCTGAGTCCACCGAGCTTCCTAAGGAAGGGTGCAGCGAGTTGCCCTACACTCTGATTACATAGAGTGACTGGGAAAGGCGTCTAGGTCTGGATGTTTCTTAGAAGAGCAAAGAAGACCGCTGGTACTCACTGTATTTCTACGAAAAAGGGTGCCTACACGAGGGTGCCTTGTGTCTGGTAAGTGAAGAAACATTCAAGTAAAGCAGAACTTGGAATACGACATAATGGAAACTGCTAAGCGCTTCCGCTTCCGCAAGGCTTTTCAGGCCTTAGCTTGAGGCAAACACTCACGTCAAGTTTCCCTGTAGCTCTAGAGCAGGACAGCAGGAGCTCCCACCCATGCTATGGAAGCACCGTGTTTCCTTAGAGAAAACTCCTTTTCTTTCGAGAGGGCTGCCTACAGTGACCAGAAGCCAGGTAAAAACAGTGTTATTTAGGATTCTTCAGGGAAGCATGTTTAGAGATTTAACATGGGAAAGCAAGGCTTGTGCCATCAGGTCTCCTTCTCGGGTTAACATGCAGCCGAAACCCTTCTGATTCCTAACAAGTCAATAGAGACTCTAGCCACACCCTGGTCCCTTGCTGAATCAACTTTTCTTCACAGGGTTTTCTGCATGTATCGAACTCCCTCATTCTTGGAACGCTCTATGTAACCCTTCGGGCCTAAACCTAGTCTAAAGTCCTGCAGTGTAACAGGAAAAACTTTGCTTAGATTCCAGTAGGAATGCAAGCCTCCTTTCTCCTGTAGGTATGGGGTCCTTGGGTAAGAGTTCCTAGAAGAAGGCGAAGCAGATTGTGTTTCTTAGTGTAGCTCCAATGAGAGCAATGAGGCAGACTTCCATGGCATGTATGTCGTGAGAGAACAGAATCCCTGGAGCTGTTGAAGAGCTGAGTCCACCTAGCTTTCTAAGGAAGGGTGCAGCGAGTTGCCTTAAACTCTGAATACCTAGTGTGACTGGGAAAGGCTTCTAGGTCGGGATGTTTCTTAGAAGGGTAAAGGAGACTGCTGGTACTCACTGTAGTTGTACGAAAAAGGGTGCCTACACTAGGGTGCCTAGTGTCTGGTAGAGTGAAGAAACGTTCAAGTAAAGCAGAACTTCCAATACGACATAATGGAAAATGCTAAGCGCTTTCGCTTCAGCAGGGCTTTTCAGGCCTTAGCTTGAGGCAAGGACTCACGTCAAGTTACCCTGTAGCTCTAGAGCATGACAGGAGGAACTCCCACCCATGCTATGGAAGCACGGTGTTTCCTTAGAGAAACTCCTTTTCTTTCCAGAGGGCTGCCCACAGTGAATCGAGGCCAGTCAAAACAGTGTTATTTAGGTATCTCAGGCTGGCGTGGCTAGAGATTTAAAATGGGAACGCAAGGCTTAGGCATTCAAGTCTTCTTTTCCGGTGAACATGCACCCGGACACCTTCTTATATCTAAGAAGTCCAAAGAGACTCTAGCTACACCCTGGTCCCTTGCTGAATCAACTTTTCTTCACAGAGTGTTCTGCATATATGGAACTCCCTCATCCTTGGAACGTTCTATGTATGCTATAGGGCCGAAGCCTATTCTAAAGTCCTGCAGTGTAGAAGGAAAAACTGCGCTTTGGTTCCAGTAGGAATGCAAGCCTCCTTTCTCCTGTAGGTACGGGGTCATTGGGTACGAGTTCCTAGAGGTAGGCGAAGCAGATTGTGTATCTTAGTGAAGCTCCACAGAGGGCAATGAGGCAGACTTCCATGGCATGTAGGACGTGAGAGAACAGAATCCCAGGAGCTGTTGAAGAGCTGAGTCCACCTAGCTTCCTAAGGAAGGGTGCAGCGAGTTGCCCTACACTCTGATTACATAGAGTGACTGGGAAAGGCGTCTAGGTCTGGATGTTTCTTAGAAGAGCAAAGAAGACCGCTGGTACTCACTGTATTTCTACGAAAAAGGGTGCCTACACGAGGGTGCCTTGTGTCTGGTAAGTGAAGAAACATTCAAGTAAAGCAGAACTTGGAATACGACATAATGGAAACTGCTAAGCGCTTCCGCTTCCGCAAGGCTTTTCAGGCCTTAGCTTGAGGCAAACACTCACGTCAAGTTTCCCTGTAGCTCTAGAGCAGGACAGCAGGAGCTCCCACCCATGCTATGGAAGCACCGTGTTTCCTTAGAGAAAACTCCTTTTCTTTCGAGAGGGCTGCCTACAGTGACCAGAAGCCAGGTAAAAACAGTGTTATTTAGGATTCTTCAGGGAAGCATGTTTAGAGATTTAACATGGGAAAGCAAGGCTTGTGCCATCAGGTCTCCTTCTCGGGTTAACATGCAGCCGAAACCCTTCTGATTCCTAACAAGTCAATAGAGACTCTAGCCACACCCTGGTCCCTTGCTGAATCAACTTTTCTTCACAGGGTTTTCTGCATGTCTCGAACTCCCTCATTCTTGGAACGCTCTATGTAACCCTTCGGGCCTAAACCTAGTCTAAAGTCCTGCAGTGTAACAGGAAAAACTTTGCTTAGATTCCAGTAGGAATGCAAGCCTCCTTTCTCCTGTAGGTATGGGGTCCTTGGGTAAGAGTTCCTAGAAGAAGGCGAAGCAGATTGTGTTTCTTAGTGTAGCTCCAATGAGAGCAATGAGGCAGACTTCCATGGCATGTATGTCGTGAGAGAACAGAATCCCTGGAGCTGTTGAAGAGCTGAGTCCACCTAGCTTTCTAAGGAAGGGTGCAGCGAGTTGCCTTAAACTCTGAATACCTAGTGTGACTGGGAAAGGCTTCTAGGTCGGGATGTTTCTTAGAAGGGTAAAGGAGACTGCTGGTACTCACTGTAGTTGTACGAAAAAGGGTGCCTACACTAGGGTGCCTAGTGTCTGGTAGAGTGAAGAAACGTTCAAGTAAAGCAGAACTTCCAATACGACATAATGGAAAATGCTAAGCGCTTTCGCTTCAGCAGGGCTTTTCAGGCCTTAGCTTGAGGCAAGGACTCACGTCAAGTTACCCTGTAGCTCTAGAGCATGACAGGAGGAACTCCCACCCATGCTATGGAAGCACGGTGTTTCCTTAGAGAAACTCCTTTTCTTTCCAGAGGGCTGCCCACAGTGAATCGAGGCCAGTCAAAACAGTGTTATTTAGGTATCTCAGGCTGGCGTGGCTAGAGATTTAAAATGGGAACGCAAGGCTTAGGCATTCAAGTCTTCTTTTCCGGTGAACATGCACCCGGACACCTTCTTATATCTAAGAAGTCCAAAGAGACTCTAGCTACACCCTGGTCCCTTGCTGAATCAACTTTTCTTCACAGAGTGTTCTGCATATATGGAACTCCCTCATCCTTGGAACGTTCTATGTATGCTATAGGGCCGAAGCCTATTCTAAAGTCCTGCAGTGTAGAAGGAAAAACTGTGCTTTGGTTCCAGTAGGAATGCAAGCCTCCTTTCTCCTGTAGGTACGGGGTCATTGGGTAAGAGTTCCTAGAGGTAGGCGAAGCAGATTGTGTATCTTAGTGAAGCTCCACAGAGGGCAATAAGGCAGACTTCCATGGCATGTAGGACGTGAGAGAACAGAATCCCTGGAGCTGTTGAAGAGCTGAGTCCACCTAGCTTCCTAAGGAAGGGTGCAGCGAGTTGCCCTACACTCTGATTACATAGAGTGACTGGGAAAGGCTTCTAGGTCTGGATGTTTCTTAGAAGAGCAAAGAAGACTGCTGGTACTCACTGTATTTCTACGAAAAAGGGTGCCTACACGAGGGTGCCTTGTGTCTGGTAAGTGAAGAAACATTCAAGTAAAGCAGAACGTGGAATACGACATAATGGAAACTGCTAAGCGCTTCCGCTTCCGCAAGGCTTTTCAGGCCTTAGCTTGAGGCAAACACTCACGTCAAGTTTCCCTGTAGCTCTAGAGCAGGACAGCAGGAGCTCCCACCCATGCTATGGAAGCACCGTGTTTCCTTAGAGAAAACTCCTTTTCTTTCGAGAGGGCTGCCTACAGTGACCAGAAGCCAGGTAAAAACAGTGTTATTTAGGATTCTTCAGGGAAGCATGTTTAGAGATTTAACATGGGAAAGCAAGGCTTGTGCCATCAGGTCTCCTTCTCGGGTTAACATGCAGCCGAAACCCTTCTGATTCCTGACAAGTCAATAGAGACTCTAGCCAAACCCTGGTCCCTTGCTGAATCAACTTTTCTTCACAGGGTTTTCTGCATGTATCGAACTCCCTCATTCTTGGAACGCTCTATGTAACCCTTCGGGCCTAAACCTAGTCTAAAGTCCTGCAGTGTAACAGGAAAAACTTTGCTTAGATTCCAGTAGGAATGCAAGCCTCCTTTCTCCTGTAGGTATGGGGTCCTTGGGTAAGAGTTCCTAGAAGAAGGCGAAGCAGATTGTGTTTCTTAGTGTAGCTCCAATGAGAGCAATGAGGCAGACTTCCATGGCATGTATGTCGTGAGAGAACAGAATCCCTGGAGCTGTTGAAGAGCTGAGTCCACCTAGCTTTCTAAGGAAGGGTGCAGCGAGTTGCCTTAAACTCTGAATACCTAGTGTGACTGGGAAAGGCTTCTAGGTCGGGATGTTTCTTAGAAGGGTAAAGGAGACTGCTGGTACTCACTGTAGTTGTACGAAAAAGGGTGCCTACACTAGGGTGCCTAGTGTCTGGTAGAGTGAAGAAACGTTCAAGTAAAGCAGAACTTCCAATACGACATAATGGAAAATGCTAAGCGCTTTCGCTTCAGCAGGGCTTTTCAGGCCTTAGCTTGAGGCAAGGACTCACGTCAAGTTACCCTGTAGCTCTAGAGCATGACAGGAGGAACTCCCACCCATGCTATGGAAGCACCGTGTTTCCTTAGAGAAACTCCTTTTCTTTCCAGAGGGCTGCCCACAGTGAATCGAGGCCAGTCAAAACAGTGTTATTTAGGTATCTCAGGCTGGCGTGGCTAGAGATTTAAAATGGGAACGCAAGGCTTAGGCATTCAAGTCTTCTTTTCCGGTGAACATGCACCCGGACACCTTCTTATATCTAAGAAGTCCAAAGAGACTCTAGCTACACCCTGGTCCCTTGCTGAATCAACTTTTCTTCACAGAGTGTTCTGCATATATGGAACTCCCTCATCCTTGGAACGTTCTATGTATGCTATAGGGCCGAAGCCTATTCTAAAGTCCTGCAGTGTAGAAGGAAAAACTGCGCTTTGGTTCCAGTAGGAATGCAAGCCTCCTTTCTCCTGTAGGTACGGGGTCATTGGGTAAGAGTTCCTAGAGGTAGGCGAAGCAGATTGTGTATCTTAGTGAAGCTCCACAGAGGGCAATGAGGCAGACTTCCATGGCATGTAGGACGTGAGAGAACAGAATCCCTGGAGCTGTTGAAGAGCTGAGTCCACCTAGCTTCCTAAGGAAGGGTGCAGCGAGTTGCCCTACACTCTGATTACATAGAGTGACTGGGAAAGGCTTCTAGGTCTGGATGTTTCTTAGAAGAGCAAAGAAGACTGCTGGTACTCACTGTATTTCTACGAAAAAGGGTGCTTACACGAGGGTGCCGTGTGTCTGGTAAGTGAAGAAACATTCAAGTAAAGCAGAACGTGGAATACGACATAATGGAAACTGCTAAGCGCTTCCGCTTCCGCAAGGCTTTTCAGGCCTTAGCTTGAGGCAAACACTCACGTCAAGTTTCCCTGTAGCTCTAGAGCAGGACAGCAGGAGCTCCCACCCATGCTATGGAAGCACCGTGTTTCCTTAGAGAAAACTCCTTTTCTTTCGAGAGGGCTGCCTACAGTGACCAGAAGCCAGGTAAAAACAGTGTTATTTAGGATTCTTCAGGGAAGCATGTTTAGAGATTTAACATGGGAAAGCAAGGCTTGTGCCATCAGGTCTCCTTCTCGGGTTAACATGCAGCCGAAACCCTTCTGATTCCTAACAAGTCAATAGAGACTCTAGCCACACCCTGGTCCCTTGCTGAATCAACTTTTCTTCACAGGGTTTTCTGCATGTATCGAACTCCCTCATTCTTGGAATGCTCTATGTAACCCTTCGGGCCTAAACCTAGTCTAAAGTCCTGCAGTGTAACAGGAAAAACTTTGCTTAGATTCCAGTAGGAATGCAAGCCTCCTTTCTCCTGTAGGTATGGGGTCCTTGGGTAAGAGTTCCTAGAAGAAGGCGAAGCAGATTGTGTTTCTTAGTGTAGCTCCAATGAGAGCAATGAGGCAGACTTCCATGGCATGTATGTCGTGAGAGAACAGAATCCCTGGAGCTGTTGAAGAGCTGAGTCCACCTAGCTTTCTAAGGAAGGGTGCAGCGAGTTGCCTTAAACTCTGAATACCTAGTGTGACTGGGAAAGGCTTCTAGGTCGGGATGTTTCTTAGAAGGGTAAAGGAGACTGCTGGTACTCACTGTAGTTGTACGAAAAAGGGTGCCTACACTAGGGTGCCTAGTGTCTGGTAGAGTGAAGAAACGTTCAAGTAAAGCAGAACTTCCAATACGACATAATGGAAAATGCTAAGCGCTTTCGCTTCAGCAGGGCTTTTCAGGCCTTAGCTTGAGGCAAGGACTCACGTCAAGTTACCCTGTAGCTCTAGAGCATGACAGGAGGAACTCCCACCCATGCTATGGAAGCACCGTGTTTCCTTAGAGAAACTCCTTTTCTTTCCAGAGGGCTGCCCACAGTGAATCGAGGCCAGTCAAAACAGTGTTATTTAGGTATCTCAGGCTGGCGTGGCTAGAGATTTAAAATGGGAACGCAAGGCTTAGGCATTCAAGTCTTCTTTTCCGGTGAACATGCACCCGGACACCTTCTTATATCTAAGAAGTCCAAAGAGACTCTAGCTACACCCTGGTCCCTTGCTGAATCAACTTTTCTTCACAGAGTGTTCTGCATATATGGAACTCCCTCATCCTTGGAACGTTCTATGTATGCTATAGGGCCGAAGCCTATTCTAAAGTCCTGCAGTGTAGAAGGAAAAACTGCGCTTTGGTTCCAGTAGGAATGCAAGCCTCCTTTCTCCTGTAGGTACGGGGTCATTGGGTAAGAGTTCCTAGAGGTAGGCGAAGCAGATTGTGTATCTTAGTGAAGCTCCACAGAGGGCAATGAGGCAGACTTCCATGGCATGTAGGACGTGAGAGAACAGAATCCCTGGAGCTGTTGAAGAGCTGAGTCCACCTAGCTTCCTAAGGAAGGGTGCAGCGAGTTGCCCTACACTCGGATTACATAGAGTGACTGGGAAAGGCGTCTAGGTCTGGATGTTTCTTAGAAGAGCAAAGAAGACTGCTGGTACTCACTGTATTTCTACGAAAAAGGGTGCCTACACGAGGGTGCCTTGTGTCTGGTAAGTGAAGAAACATTCAAGTAAAGCAGAACGTGGAATACGACATAATGGAAACTGCTAAGCGCTTCCGCTTCCGCAAGGCTTTTCAGGCCTTAGCTTGAGGCAAACACTCACGTCAAGTTTCCCTGTAGCTCTAGAGCAGGACAGCAGGATCTCCCACCCATGCTATGGAAGCACCGTGTTTCCTTAGAGAAAACTCCTTTTCTTTCGAGAGGGCTGCCTACAGTGACCAGAAGCCAGGTAAAAACAGTGTTATTTAGGATTCTTCAGGGAAGCATGTTTAGAGATTTAACATGGGAAAGCAAGGCTTGTGCCATCAGGTCTCCTTCTCGGGTTAACATGCACCCGAAACCCTTCTGATTCCTGACAAGTCAATAGAGACTCTAGCCACACCCTGGTCCCTTGCTGAATCAACTTTTCTTCACAGGGTTTTCTGCATGTATCGAACTCCCTCATTCTTGGAACGCTCTATGTAACCCTTCGGGCCTAAACCTAGTCTAAAGTCCTGCAGTGTAACAGGAAAAACTTTGCTTAGATTCCAGTAGGAATGCAAGCCTCCTTTCTCCTGTAGGTATGGGGTCCTTGGGTAAGAGTTCCTAGAAGAAGGCGAAGCAGATTGTGTTTCTTAGTGTAGCTCCAATGAGAGCAATGAGGCAGACTTCCATGGCATGTATGTCGTGAGAGAACAGAATCCCTGGAGCTGTTGAAGAGCTGAGTCCACCTAGCTTTCTAAGGAAGGGTGCAGCGAGTTGCCTTAAACTCTGAATACCTAGTGTGACTGGGAAAGGCTTCTAGGTCGGGATGTTTCTTAGAAGGGTAAAGGAGACTGCTGGTACTCACTGTAGTTGTACGAAAAAGGGTGCCTACACTAGGGTGCCTAGTGTCTGGTAGAGTGAAGAAACGTTCAAGTAAAGCAGAACTTCCAATACGACATAATGGAAAATGCTAAGCGCTTTCGCTTCAGCAGGGCTTTTCAGGCCTTAGCTTGAGGCAAGGACTCACGTCAAGTTACCCTGTAGCTCTAGAGCATGACAGGAGGAACTCCCACCCATGCTATGGAAGCACGGTGTTTCCTTAGAGAAACTCCTTTTCTTTCCAGAGGGCTGCCCACAGTGAATCGAGGCCAGTCAAAACAGTGTTATTTAGGTATCTCAGGCTGGCGTGGCTAGAGATTTAAAATGGGAACGCAAGGCTTAGGCATTCAAGTCTTCTTTTCCGGTGAACATGCACCCGGACACCTTCTTATATCTAAGAAGTCCAAAGAGACTCTAGCTACACCCTGGTCCCTTGCTGAATCAACTTTTCTTCACAGAGTGTTCTGCATATATGGAACTCCCTCATCCTTGGAACGTTCTATGTATGCTATAGGGCCGAAGCCTATTCTAAAGTCCTGCAGTGTAAAAGGAAAAACTGCGCTTTGGTTCCAGTAGGAATGCAAGCCTCCTTTCTCCTGTAGGTACGGGGTCATTGGGTACGAGTTCCTAGAGGTAGGCGAAGCAGATTGTGTATCTTAGTGAAGCTCCACAGAGGGCAATGAGGCAGACTTCCATGGCATGTAGGACGTGAGAGAACAGAATCCCTGGAGCTGTTGAAGAGCTGAGTCCACCTAGCTTCCTAAGGAAGGGTGCAGCGAGTTGCCCTACACTCTGATTACATAGAGTGACTGGGAAAGGCGTCTAGGTCTGGATGTTTCTTAGAAGAGCAAAGAAGACTGCTGGTACTCACTGTATTTCTACGAAAAAGGGTGCCTACACGAGGGTGCCTTGTGTCTGGTAAGTGAAGAAACATTCAAGTAAAGCAGAACGTGGAATACGACATAATGGAAACTGCTAAGCGCTTCCGCTTCCGCAAGGCTTTTCAGGCCTTAGCTTGAGGCAAACACTCACGTCAAGTTTCCCTGTAGCTCTAGAGCAGGACAGCAGGAGCTCCCACCCATGCTATGGAAGCACCGTGTTTCCTTAGAGAAAACTCCTTTTCTTTCGAGAGGGCTGCCTACAGTGACCAGAAGCCAGGTAAAAACAGTGTTATTTAGGATTCTTCAGGGAAGCATGTTTAGAGATTTAACATGGGAAAGCAAGGCTTGTGCCATCAGGTCTCCTTCTCGGGTTAACATGCAGCCGAAACCCTTCTGATTCCTGACAAGTCAATAGAGACTCTAGCCAAACCCTGGTCCCTTGCTGAATCAACTTTTCTTCACAGGGTTTTCTGCATGCATCGAACTCCCTCATTCTTGGAACGCTCTATGTAACCCTTCGGGCCTAAACCTAGTCTAAAGTCCTGCAGTGTAACAGGAAAAACTTTGCTTAGATTCCAGTAGGAATACAAGCCTCCTTTCTCCTGTAGGTATGGGGTCCTTGGGTAAGAGTTCCTAGAAGAAGGCGAAGCAGATTGTGTTTCTTAGTGTAGCTCCAATGAGAGCAATGAGGCAGACTTCCATGGCATGTATGTCGTGAGAGAACAGAATCCCTGGAGCTGCTGAAGAGCTGAGTCCACCTAGCTTTCTAAGGAAGGGTGCAGCGAGTTGCCTTAAACTCTGAATACCTAGTGTGACTGGGAAAGGCTTCTAGGTCTGGATGTTTCTTAGAAGGGTAAAGGAGACTGCTGGTACTCACTGTAGTTGTACGAAAAAGGGTGCCTACACTAGGGTGCCTAGTGTCTGGTAGAGTGAAGAAACGTTCAAGTAAAGCAGAACTTCCAATACGACATAATGGAAAATGCTAAGCGCTTTCGCTTCAGCAGGGCTTTTCAGGCCTTAGCTTGAGGCAAGGACTCACGTCAAGTTACCCTGTAGCTCTAGAGCATGACAGGAGGAACTCCCACCCATGCTAGGGAAGCACCGTGTTTCCTTAGAGAAACTCCTTTTCTTTCCAGAGGGCTGCCCACAGTGAATCGAGGCCAGTCAAAACAGTGTTATTTAGGTATCTCAGGCTGGCGTGGCTAGAGATTTAAAATGGGAACGCAAGGCTTAGGTATTCAAGTCTTTTTTCCGGTGAACATGCACCCGGACACCTTCTTATATCTAAGAAGTCCAAAGAGACTCTAGCTACACCCTGGTCCCTTGCTGAATCAACTTTTCTTCACAGAGTGTTCTGCATATATGGAACTCCCTCATCCTTGGAACGTTCTATGTATGCTAAAGGGCCGAAGCCTATTCTAAAGTCCTGCAGTGTAGAAGGAAAAACTGTGCTTTGGTTCCAGTAGGAATGCAAGCCTCCTTTCTCCTGTAGGTACGGGGTCATTGGGTACGAGTTCCTAGAGGTAGGCAAAGCAGATTGTGTATCTTAGTGAAGCTCCACAGAGGGCAATGAGGCAGACTTCCATGGCATGTAGGACGTGAGAGAACAGAATCCCTGGAGCTGTTGAAGAGCTGAGTCCACCTAGCTTCCTAAGGAAGGGTGCAGCGAGTTGCCCTACACTCTGATTACATAGAGTGACTGGGAAAGGCTTCTAGGTCTGGATGTTTCTTAGAAGAGCAAAGAAGACTGCTGGTACTCACTGTATTTCTACGAAAAAGGGTGCCTACACGAGGGTGCCTTGTGTCTGGTAAGTGAAGAAACATTCAAGTAAAGCAGAACGTGGAATACGACATAATGGAAACTGCTAAGCGCTTCCGCTTCCGCAAGGCTTTTCAGGCCTTAGCTTGAGGCAAACACTCACGTCAAGTTTCCCTGTAGCTCTAGAGCAGGACAGCAGGAGCTCCCACCCATGCTATGGAAGCACCGTGTTTCCTTAGAGAAAACTCCTTTTCTTTCGAGAGGGCTGCCTACAGTGACCAGAAGCCAGGTAAAAACAGTGTTATTTAGGATTCTTCAGGGAAGCATGTTTAGAGATTTAACATGGGAAAGCAAGGCTTGTGCCATCAGGTCTCCTTCTCGGGTTAACATGCAGCCGAAACCCTTCTGATTCCTGACAAGTCAATAGAGACTCTAGCCAAACCCTGGTCCCTTGCTGAATCAACTTTTCTTCACAGGGTTTTCTGCATGCATCAAACTCCCTCATTCTTGGAACGCTCTATGTAACCCTTCGGGCCTAAACCTAGTCTAAAGTCCTGCAGTGTAACAGGAAAAACTTTGCTTAGATTCCAGTAGGAATGCAAGCCTCCTTTCTCCTGTAGGTATGGGGTCCTTGGGTAAGAGTTCCTAGAAGAAGGCGAAGCAGATTGTGTTTCTTAGTGTAGCTCCAATGAGAGCAATGAGGCAGACTTCCATGGCATGTATGTCGTGAGAGAACAGAATCCCTGGAGCTGCTGAAGAGCTGAGTCCACCTAGCTTTCTAAGGAAGGGTGCAGCGAGTTGCCTTAAACTCTGAATACCTAGTGTGACTGGGAAAGGCTTCTAGGTCGGGATGTTTCTTAGAAGGGTAAAGGAGACTGCTGGTACTCACTGTAGTTGTACGAAAAAGGGTGCCTACACTAGGGTGCCTAGTGTCTGGTAGAGTGAAGAAACGTTCAAGTAAAGCAGAACTTCCAATACGACATAATGGAAAATGCTAAGCGCTTTCGCTTCAGCAGGGCTTTTCAGGCCTTAGCTTGAGGCAAGGACTCACGTCAAGTTACCCTGTAGCTCTAGAGCATGACAGGAGGAACTCCCACCCATGCTATGGAAGCACCGTGTTTCCTTAGAGAAACTCCTTTTCTTTCCAGAGGGCTGCCCACAGTGAATCGAGGCCAGTCAAAACAGTGTTATTTAGGTATCTCAGGCTGGCGTGGCTAGAGATTTAAAATGGGAACGCAAGGCTTAGGCATTCAAGTCTTCTTTTCCGGTGAACATGCACCCGGACACCTTCTTATATCTAAGAAGTCCAAAGAGACTCTAGCTACACCCTGGTCCCTTGCTGAATCAACTTTTCTTCACAGAGTGTTCTGCATATATGGAACTCCCTCATCCTTGGAACGTTCTATGTATGCTATAGGGCCGAAGCCTATTCTAAAGTCCTGCAGTGTAGAAGGAAAAACTGTGCTTTGGTTCCAGTAGGAATGCAAGCCTCCTTTCTCCTGTAGGTACGGGGTCATTGGGTAAGAGTTCCTAGAGGTAGGCGAAGCAGATTGTGTATCTTAGTGAAGCTCCACAGAGGGCAATGAGGCAGACTTCCATGGCATGTAGGACGTGAGAGAACAGAATCCCTGGAGCTGTTGAAGAGCTGAGTCCACCTAGCTTCCTAAGGAAGGGTGCAGCGAGTTGCCCTACACTCGGATTACATAGAGTGACTGGGAAAGGCTTCTAGGTCTGGATGTTTCTTAGAAGAGCAAAGAAGACTGCTGGTACTCACTGTATTTCTACGAAAAAGGGTGCCTACACGAGGGTGCCTTGTGTCTGGTAAGTGAAGAAACATTCAAGTAAAGCAGAACGTGGAATACGACATAATGGAAACTGCTAAGCGCTTCCGCTTCCGCAAGGCTTTTCAGGCCTTAGCTTGAGGCAAACACTCACGTCAAGTTTCCCTGTAGCTCTAGAGCAGGACAGCAGGAGCTCCCACCCATGCTATGGAAGCACCGTGTTTCCTTAGAGAAAACTCCTTTTCTTTCGAGAGGGCTGCCTACAGTGACCAGAAGCCAGGTAAAAACAGTGTTATTTAGGATTCTTCAGGGAAGCATGTTTAGAGATTTAACATGGGAAAGCAAGGCTTGTGCCATCAGGTCTCCTTCTCGGGTTAACATGCAGCCGAAACCCTTCTGATTCCTAACAAGTCAATAGAGACTCTAGCCACACCCTGGTCCCTTGCTGAATCAACTTTTCTTCACAGGGTTTTCTGCATGTATCGAACTCCCTCATTCTTGGAACGCTCTATGTAACCCTTCGGGCCTAAACCTAGTCTAAAGTCCTGCAGTGTAACAGGAAAAACTTTGCTTAGATTCCAGTAGGAATGCAAGCCTCCTTTCTCCTGTAGGTATGGGGTCCTTGGGTAAGAGTTCCTAGAAGAAGGCGAAGCAGATTGTGTTTCTTAGTGTAGCTCCAATGAGAGCAATGAGGCAGACTTCCATGGCATGTATGTCGTGAGAGAACAGAATCCCTGGAGCTGTTGAAGAGCTGAGTCCACCTAGCTTTCTAAGGAAGGGTGCAGCGAGTTGCCTTAAACTCTGAATACCTAGTGTGACTGGGAAAGGCTTCTAGGTCGGGATGTTTCTTAGAAGGGTAAAGGAGACTGCTGGTACTCACTGTAGTTGTACGAAAAAGGGTGCCTACACTAGGGTGCCTAGTGTCTGGTAGAGTGAAGAAACGTTCAAGTAAAGCAGAACTTCCAATACGACATAATGGAAAATGCTAAGGGCTTTCGCTTCAGCAGGGCTTTTCAGGCCTTAGCTTGAGGCAAGGACTCACGTCAAGTTACCCTGTAGCTCTAGAGCATGACAGGAGGAACTCCCACCCATGCTATGGAAGCACGGTGTTTCCTTAGAGAAACTCCTTTTCTTTCCAGAGGGCTGCCCACAGTGAATCGAGGCCAGTCAAAACAGTGTTATTTAGGTATCTCAGGCTGGCGTGGCTAGAGATTTAAAATGGGAACGCAAGGCTTAGGCATTCAAGTCTTCTTTTCCGGTGAACATGCACCCGGACACCTTCTTATATCTAAGAAGTCCAAAGAGACTCTAGCTACACCCTGGTCCCTTGCTGAATCAACTTTTCTTCACAGAGTGTTCTGCATATATGGAACTCCCTCATCCTTGGAACGTTCTATGTATGCTATAGGGCCGAAGCCTATTCTAAAGTCCTGCAGTGTAAAAGGAAAAACTGCGCTTTGGTTCCAGTAGGAATGCAAGCCTCCTTTCTCCTGTAGGTACGGGGTCATTGGGTACGAGTTCCTAGAGGTAGGCGAAGCAGATTGTGTATCTTAGTGAAGCTCCACAGAGGGCAATGAGGCAGACTTCCATGGCATGTAGGACGTGAGAGAACAGAATCCCAGGAGCTGTTGAAGAGCTGAGTCCACCTAGCTTCCTAAGGAAGGGTGCAGCGAGTTGCCCTACACTCTGATTACATAGAGTGACTGGGAAAGGCGTCTAGGTCTGGATGTTTCTTAGAAGAGCAAAGAAGACTGCTGGTACTCACTGTATTTCTACGAAAAAGGGTGCCTACACGAGGGTGCCTTGTGTCTGGTAAGTGAAGAAACATTCAAGTAAAGCAGAACTTGGAATACGACATAATGGAAACTGCTAAGCGCTTCCGCTTCCGCAAGGCTTTTCAGGCCTTAGCTTGAGGCAAACACTCACGTCAAGTTTCCCTGTAGCTCTAGAGCAGGACAGCAGGAGCTCCCACCCATGCTATGGAAGCACCGTGTTTCCTTAGAGAAAACTCCTTTTCTTTCGAGAGGGCTGCCTACAGTGACCAGAAGCCAGGTAAAAACAGTGTTATTTAGGATTCTTCAGGGAAGCATGTTTAGAGATTTAACATGGGAAAGCAAGGCTTGTGCCATCAGGTCTCCTTCTCGGGTTAACATGCAGCCGAAACCCTTCTGATTCCTAACAAGTCAATAGAGACTCTAGCCACACCCTGGTCCCTTGCTGAATCAACTTTTCTTCACAGGGTTTTCTGCATGTATCGAACTCCCTCATTCTTGGAACGCTCTATGTAACCCTTCGGGCCTAAACCTAGTCTAAAGTCCTGCAGTGTAACAGGAAAAACTTTGCTTAGATTCCAGTAGGAATGCAAGCCTCCTTTCTCCTGTAGGTATGGGGTCCTTGGGTAAGAGTTCCTAGAAGAAGGCGAAGCAGATTGTGTTTCTTAGTGTAGCTCCAATGAGAGCAATGAGGCAGACTTCCATGGCATGTATGTCGTGAGAGAACAGAATCCCTGGAGCTGTTGAAGAGCTGAGTCCACCTAGCTTTCTAAGGAAGGGTGCAGCGAGTTGCCTTAAACTCTGAATACCTAGTGTGACTGGGAAAGGCTTCTAGGTCGGGATGTTTCTTAGAAGGGTAAAGGAGACTGCTGGTACTCACTGTAGTTGTACGAAAAAGGGTGCCTACACTAGGGTGCCTAGTGTCTGGTAGAGTGAAGAAACGTTCAAGTAAAGCAGAACTTCCAATACGACATAATGGAAAATGCTAAGCGCTTTCGCTTCAGCAGGGCTTTTCAGGCCTTAGCTTGAGGCAAGGACTCACGTCAAGTTACCCTGTAGCTCTAGAGCATGACAGGAGGAACTCCCACCCATGCTATGGAAGCACAGTGTTTCCTTAGAGAAACTCCTTTTCTTTCCAGAGGGCTGCCCACAGTGAATCGAGGCCAGTCAAAACAGTGTTATTTAGGTATCTCAGGCTGGCGTGGCTAGAGATTTAAAATGGGAACGCAAGGCTTAGGCATTCAAGTCTTCTTTTCCGGTGAACATGCACCCGGACACCTTCTTATATCTAAGAAGTCCAAAGAGACTCTAGCTACACCCTGGTCCCTTGCTGAATCAACTTTTCTTCACAGAGTGTTCTGCATATATGGAACTCCCTCATCCTTGGAACGTTCTATGTATGCTATAGGGCCGAAGCCTATTCTAAAGTCCTGCAGTGTAGAAGGAAAAACTGCGCTTTGGTTCCAGTAGGAATGCAAGCCTCCTTTCTCCTGTAGGTACGGGGTCATTGGGTACGAGTTCCTAGAGGTAGGCGAAGCAGATTGTGTATCTTAGTGAAGCTCCACAGAGGGCAATGAGGCAGACTTCCATGGCATGTAGGACGTGAGAGAACAGAATCCCTGGAGCTGTTGAAGAGCTGAGTCCACCTAGCTTCCTAAGGAAGGGTGCAGCGAGTTGCCCTACACTCGGATTACATAGAGTGACTGGGAAAGGCTTCTAGGTCTGGATGTTTCTTAGAAGAGCAAAGAAGACTGCTGGTACTCACTGTATTTCTACGAAAAAGGGTGCCTACACGAGGGTGCCTTGTGTCTGGTAAGTGAAGAAACATTCAAGTAAAGCAGAACGTGGAATACGACATAATGGAAACTGCTAAGCGCTTCCGCTTCCGCAAGGCTTTTCAGGCCTTAGCTTGAGGCAAACACTCACGTCAAGTTTCCCTGTAGCTCTAGAGCAGGACAGCAGGAGCTCCCACCCATGCTATGGAAGCACCGTGTTTCCTTAGAGAAAACTCCTTTTCTTTCGAGAGGGCTGCCTACAGTGACCAGAAGCCAGGTAAAAACAGTGTTATTTAGGATTCTTCAGGGAAGCATGTTTAGAGATTTAACATGGGAAAGCAAGGCTTGTGCCATCAGGTCTCCTTCTCGGGTTAACATGCAGCCGAAACCCTTCTGATTCCTAACAAGTCAATAGAGACTCTAGCCACACCCTGGTCCCTTGCTGAATCAACTTTTCTTCACAGGGTTTTCTGCATGTATCGAACTCCCTCATTCTTGGAACGCTCTATGTAACCCTTCGGGCCTAAACCTAGTCTAAAGTCCTGCAGTGTAACAGGAAAAACTTTGCTTAGATTCCAGTAGGAATGCAAGCCTCCTTTCTCCTGTAGGTATGGGGTCCTTGGGTAAGAGTTCCTAGAAGAAGGCGAAGCAGATTGTGTTTCTTAGTGTAGCTCCAATGAGAGCAATGAGGCAGACTTCCATGGCATGTATGTCGTGAGAGAACAGAATCCCTGGAGCTGTTGAAGAGCTGAGTCCACCTAGCTTTCTAAGGAAGGGTGCAGCGAGTTGCCTTAAACTCTGAATACCTAGTGTGACTGGGAAAGGCTTCTAGGTCGGGATGTTTCTTAGAAGGATAAAGGAGACTGCTGGTACTCACTGTAGTTGTACGAAAAAGGGTGCCTACACTAGGGTGCCTAGTGTGTGGTAGAGTGAAGAAACGTTCAAGTAAAGCAGAACTTCCAATACGACATAATGGAAAATGCTAAGCGCTTTCGCTTCAGCAGGGCTTTTCAGGCCTTAGCTTGAGGCAAGGACTCACGTCAAGTTACCCTGTAGCTCTAGAGCATGACAGGAGGAACTCCCACCCTTGCTATGGAAGCACGGTGTTTCCTTAGAGAAACTCCTTTTCTTTCCAGAGGGCTGCCCACAGTGAATCGAGGCCAGTCAAAACAGTGTTATTTAGGTATCTCAGGCTGGCGTGGCTAGAGATTTAAAATGGGAACGCAAGGCTTAGGCATTCAAGTCTTCTTTTCCGGTGAACATGCACCCGGACACCTTCTTATATCTAAGAAGTCCAAAGAGACTCTAGCTACACCCTGGTCCCTTGCTGAATCAACTTTTCTTCACAGAGTGTTCTGCATATATGGAACTCCCTCATCCTTGGAACGTTCTATGTATGCTATAGGGCCGAAGCCTATTCTAAAGTCCTGCAGTGTAGAAGGAAAAACTGCGCTTTGGTTCCAGTAGGAATGCAAGCCTCCTTTCTCCTGTAGGTACGGGGTCATTGGGTACGAGTTCCTAGAGGTAGGCGAAGCAGATTGTGTATCTTAGTGAAGCTCCACAGAGGGCAATGAGGCAGACTTCCATGGCATGTAGGACGTGAGAGAACAGAATCCCTGGAGCTGTTGAAGAGCTGAGTCCACCTAGCTTCCTAAGGAAGGGTGCAGCGAGTTGCCCTACACTCTGATTACATAGAGTGACTGGGAAAGGCGTCTAGGTCTGGATGTTTCTTAGAAGAGCAAAGAAGACCGCTGGTACTCACTGTATTTCTACGAAAAAGGGTGCCTACACGAGGGTGCCTTGTGTCTGGTAAGTGAAGAAACATTCAAGTAAAGCAGAACTTGGAATACGACATAATGGAAACTGCTAAGCGCTTCCGCTTCCGCAAGGCTTTTCAGGCCTTAGCTTGAGGCAAACACTCACGTCAAGTTTCCCTGTAGCTCTAGAGCAGGACAGCAGGAGCTCCCACCCATGCTATGGAAGCACCGTGTTTCCTTAGAGAAAACTCCTTTTCTTTCGAGAGGGCTGCCTACAGTGACCAGAAGCCAGGTAAAAACAGTGTTATTTAGGATTCTTCAGGGAAGCATGTTTAGAGATTTAACATGGGAAAGCAAGGCTTGTGCCATCAGGTCTCCTTCTCGGGTTAACATGCAGCCGAAACCCTTCTGATTCCTAACAAGTCAATAGAGACTCTAGCCACACCCTGGTCCCTTGCTGAATCAACTTTTCTTCACAGGGTTTTCTGCATGTATCGAACTCCCTCATTCTTGGAACGCTCTATGTAACCCTTCGGGCCTAAACCTAGTCTAAAGTCCTGCAGTGTAACAGGAAAAACTTTGCTTAGATTCCAGTAGGAATGCAAGCCTCCTTTCTCCTGTAGGTATGGGGTCCTTGGGTAAGAGTTCCTAGAAGAAGGCGAAGCAGATTGTGTTTCTTAGTGTAGCTCCAATGAGAGCAATGAGGCAGACTTCCATGGCATGTATGTCGTGAGAGAACAGAATCCCTGGAGCTGTTGAAGAGCTGAGTCCACCTAGCTTTCTAAGGAAGGGTGCAGCGAGTTGCCTTAAACTCTGAATACCTAGTGTGACTGGGAAAGGCTTCTAGGTCGGGATGTTTCTTAGAAGGGTAAAGGAGACTGCTGGTACTCACTGTAGTTGTACGAAAAAGGGTGCCTACACTAGGGTGCCTAGTGTCTGGTAGAGTGAAGAAACGTTCAAGTAAAGCAGAACTTCCAATACGACATAATGGAAAATGCTAAGCGCTTTCGCTTCAGCAGGGCTTTTCAGGCCTTAGCTTGAGGCAAGGACTCACGTCAAGTTACCCTGTAGCTCTAGAGCATGACAGGAGGAACTCCCACCCATGCTATGGAAGCACAGTGTTTCCTTAGAGAAACTCCTTTTCTTTCCAGAGGGCTGCCCACAGTGAATCGAGGCCAGTCAAAACAGTGTTATTTAGGTATCTCAGGCTGGCGTGGCTAGAGATTTAAAATGGGAACGCAAGGCTTAGGCATTCAAGTCTTCTTTTCCGGTGAACATGCACCCGGACACCTTCTTATATCTAAGAAGTCCAAAGAGACTCTAGCTACACCCTGGTCCCTTGCTGAATCAACTTTTCTTCACAGAGTGTTCTGCATATATGGAACTCCCTCATCCTTGGAACGTTCTATGTATGCTATAGGGCCGAAGCCTATTCTAAAGTCCTGCAGTGTAGAAGGAAAAACTGCGCTTTGGTTCCAGTAGGAATGCAAGCCTCCTTTCTCCTGTAGGTACGGGGTCATTGGGTACGAGTTCCTAGAGGTAGGCGAAGCAGATTGTGTATCTTAGTGAAGCTCCACAGAGGGCAATGAGGCAGACTTCCATGGCATGTAGGACGTGAGAGAACAGAATCCCTGGAGCTGTTGAAGAGCTGAGTCCACCTAGCTTCCTAAGGAAGGGTGCAGCGAGTTGCCCTACACTCGGATTACATAGAGTGACTGGGAAAGGCGTCTAGGTCTGGATGTTTCTTAGAAGAGCAAAGAAGACTGCTGGTACTCACTGTATTTCTACGAAAAAGGGTGCCTACACGAGGGTGCCTTGTGTCTGGTAAGTGAAGAAACATTCAAGTAAAGCAGAACGTGGAATACGACATAATGGAAACTGCTAAGCGCTTCCGCTTCCGCAAGGCTTTTCAGGCCTTAGCTTGAGGCAAACACTCACGTCAAGTTTCCCTGTAGCTCTAGAGCAGGACAGCAGGAGCTCCCACCCATGCTATGGAAGCACCGTGTTTCCTTAGAGAAAACTCCTTTTCTTTCGAGAGGGCTGCCTACAGTGACCAGAAGCCAGGTAAAAACAGTGTTATTTAGGATTCTTCAGGGAAGCATGTTTAGAGATTTAACATGGGAAAGCAAGGCTTGTGCCATCAGGTCTCCTTCTCGGGTTAACATGCAGCCGAAACCCTTCTGATTCCTAACAAGTCAATAGAGACTCTAGCCACACCCTGGTCCCTTGCTGAATCAACTTTTCTTCACAGGGTTTTCTGCATGTATCGAACTCCCTCATTCTTGGAACGCTCTATGTAACCCTTCGGGCCTAAACCTAGTCTAAAGTCCTGCAGTGTAACAGGAAAAACTTTGCTTAGATTCCAGTAGGAATGCAAGCCTCCTTTCTCCTGTAGGTATGGGGTCCTTGGGTAAGAGTTCCTAGAAGAAGGCGAAGCAGATTGTGTTTCTTAGTGTAGCTCCAATGAGAGCAATGAGGCAGACTTCCATGGCATGTATGTCGTGAGAGAACAGAATCCCTGGAGCTGTTGAAGAGCTGAGTCCACCTAGCTTTCTAAGGAAGGGTGCAGCGAGTTGCCTTAAACTCTGAATACCTAGTGTGACTGGGAAAGGCTTCTAGGTCGGGATGTTTCTTAGAAGGGTAAAGGAGACTGCTGGTACTCACTGTAGTTGTACGAAAAAGGGTGCCTACACTAGGGTGCCTAGTGTGTGGTAGAGTGAAGAAACGTTCAAGTAAAGCAGAACTTCCAATACGACATAATGGAAAATGCTAAGCGCTTTCGCTTCAGCAGGGCTTTTCAGGCCTTAGCTTGAGGCAAGGACTCACGTCAAGTTACCCTGTAGCTCTAGAGCATGACAGGAGGAACTCCCACCCTTGCTATGGAAGCACGGTGTTTCCTTAGAGAAACTCCTTTTCTTTCCAGAGGGCTGCCCACAGTGAATCGAGGCCAGTCAAAACAGTGTTATTTAGGTATCTCAGGCTGGCGTGGCTAGAGATTTAAAATGGGAACGCAAGGCTTAGGCATTCAAGTCTTCTTTTCCGGTGAACATGCACCCGGACACCTTCTTATATCTAAGAAGTCCAAAGAGACTCTAGCTACACCCTGGTCCCTTGCTGAATCAACTTTTCTTCACAGAGTGTTCTGCATATATGGAACTCCCTCATCCTTGGAACGTTCTATGTATGCTATAGGGCCGAAGCCTATTCTAAAGTCCTGCAGTGTAGAAGGAAAAACTGCGCTTTGGTTCCAGTAGGAATGCAAGCCTCCTTTCTCCTGTAGGTACGGGGTCATTGGGTACGAGTTCCTAGAGGTAGGCGAAGCAGATTGTGTATCTTAGTGAAGCTCCACAGAGGGCAATGAGGCAGACTTCCATGGCATGTAGGACGTGAGAGAACAGAATCCCTGGAGCTGTTGAAGAGCTGAGTCCACCTAGCTTCCTAAGGAAGGGTGCAGCGAGTTGCCCTACACTCTGATTACATAGAGTGACTGGGAAAGGCGTCTAGGTCTGGATGTTTCTTAGAAGAGCAAAGAAGAGCGCTGGTACTCACTGTATTTCTACGAAAAAGGGTGCCTACACGAGGGTGCCTTGTGTCTGGTAAGTGAAGAAACATTCAAGTAAAGCAGAACTTGGAATACGACATAATGGAAACTGCTAAGCGCTTCCGCTTCCGCAAGGCTTTTCAGGCCTTAGCTTGAGGCAAACACTCACGTCAAGTTTCCCTGTAGCTCTAGAGCAGGACAGCAGGAGCTCCCACCCATGCTATGGAAGCACCGTGTTTCCTTAGAGAAAACTCCTTTTCTTTCGAGAGGGCTGCCTACAGTGACCAGAAGCCAGGTAAAAACAGTGTTATTTAGGATTCTTCAGGGAAGCATGTTTAGAGATTTAACATGGGAAAGCAAGGCTTGTGCCATCAGGTCTCCTTCTCGGGTTAACATGCAGCCGAAACCCTTCTGATTTCTAACAAGTCAATAGAGACTCTAGCCACACCCTGGTCCCTTGCTGAATCAACTTTTCTTCACAGGGTTTTCTGCATGTATCGAACTCCCTCATTCTTGGAACGCTCTATGTAACCCTTCGGGCCTAAACCTAGTCTAAAGTCCTGCAGTGTAACAGGAAAAACTTTGCTTAGATTCCAGTAGGAATGCAAGCCTCCTTTCTCCTGTAGGTATGGGGTCCTTGGGTAAGAGTTCCTAGAAGAAGGCGAAGCAGATTGTGTTTCTTAGTGTAGCTCCAATGAGAGCAATGAGGCAGACTTCCATGGCATGTATGTCGTGAGAGAACAGAATCCCTGGAGCTGTTGAAGAGCTGAGTCCACCTAGCTTTCTAAGGAAGGGTGCAGCGAGTTGCCTTAAACTCTGAATACCTAGTGTGACTGGGAAAGGCTTCTAGGTCGGGATGTTTCTTAGAAGGGTAAAGGAGACTGCTGGTACTCACTGTAGTTGTACGAAAAAGGGTGCCTACACTAGGGTGCCTAGTGTCTGGTAGAGTGAAGAAACGTTCAAGTAAAGCAGAACTTCCAATACGACATAATGGAAAATGCTAAGCGCTTTCGCTTCAGCAGGGCTTTTCAGGCCTTAGCTTGAGGCAAGGACTCACGTCAAGTTACCCTGTAGCTCTAGAGCATGACAGGAGGAACTCCCACCCTTGCTATGGAAGCACGGTGTTTCCTTAGAGAAACTCCTTTTCTTTCCAGAGGGCTGCCCACAGTGAATCGAGGCCAGTCAAAACAGTGTTATTTAGGTATCTCAGGCTGGCGTGGCTAGAGATTTAAAATGGGAACGCAAGGCTTAGGCATTCAAGTCTTCTTTTCCGGTGAACATGCACCCGGACACCTTCTTATATCTAAGAAGTCCAAAGAGACTCTAGCTACACCCTGGTCCCTTGCTGAATCAACTTTTCTTCACAGAGTGTTCTGCATATATGGAACTCCCTCATCCTTGGAACGTTCTATGTATGCTATAGGGCCGAAGCCTATTCTAAAGTCCTGCAGTGTAGAAGGAAAAACTGCGCTTTGGTTCCAGTAGGAATGCAAGCCTCCTTTCTCCTGTAGGTACGGGGTCATTGGGTACGAGTTCCTAGAGGTAGGCGAAGCAGATTGTGTATCTTAGTGAAGCTCCACAGAGGGCAATGAGGCAGACTTCCATGGCATGTAGGACGTGAGAGAACAGAATCCCAGGAGCTGTTGAAGAGCTGAGTCCACCGAGCTTCCTAAGGAAGGGTGCAGCGAGTTGCCCTACACTCTGATTACATAGAGTGACTGGGAAAGGCGTCTAGGTCTGGATGTTTCTTAGAAGAGCAAAGAAGACCGCTGGTACTCACTGTATTTCTACGAAAAAGGGTGCCTACACGAGGGTGCCTTGTGTCTGGTAAGTGAAGAAACATTCAAGTAAAGCAGAACTTGGAATACGACATAATGGAAACTGCTAAGCGCTTCCGCTTCCGCAAGGCTTTTCAGGCCTTAGCTTGAGGCAAACACTCACGTCAAGTTTCCCTGTAGCTCTAGAGCAGGACAGCAGGAGCTCCCACCCATGCTATGGAAGCACCGTGTTTCCTTAGAGAAAACTCCTTTTCTTTCGAGAGGGCTGCCTACAGTGACCAGAAGCCAGGTAAAAACAGTGTTATTTAGGATTCTTCAGGGAAGCATGTTTAGAGATTTAACATGGGAAAGCAAGGCTTGTGCCATCAGGTCTCCTTCTCGGGTTAACATGCAGCCGAAACCCTTCTGATTCCTAACAAGTCAATAGAGACTCTAGCCACACCCTGGTCCCTTGCTGAATCAACTTTTCTTCACAGGGTTTTCTGCATGTATCGAACTCCCTCATTCTTGGAACGCTCTATGTAACCCTTCGGGCCTAAACCTAGTCTAAAGTCCTGCAGTGTAACAGGAAAAACTTTGCTTAGATTCCAGTAGGAATGCAAGCCTCCTTTCTCCTGTAGGTATGGGGTCCTTGGGTAAGAGTTCCTAGAAGAAGGCGAAGCAGATTGTGTTTCTTAGTGTAGCTCCAATGAGAGCAATGAGGCAGACTTCCATGGCATGTATGTCGTGAGAGAACAGAATCCCTGGAGCTGTTGAAGAGCTGAGTCCACCTAGCTTTCTAAGGAAGGGTGCAGCGAGTTGCCTTAAACTCTGAATACCTAGTGTGACTGGGAAAGGCTTCTAGGTCGGGATGTTTCTTAGAAGGGTAAAGGAGACTGCTGGTACTCACTGTAGTTGTACGAAAAAGGGTGCCTACACTAGGGTGCCTAGTGTCTGGTAGAGTGAAGAAACGTTCAAGTAAAGCAGAACTTCCAATACGACATAATGGAAAATGCTAAGCGCTTTCGCTTCAGCAGGGCTTTTCAGGCCTTAGCTTGAGGCAAGGACTCACGTCAAGTTACCCTGTAGCTCTAGAGCATGACAGGAGGAACTCCCACCCTTGCTATGGAAGCACGGTGTTTCCTTAGAGAAACTCCTTTTCTTTCCAGAGGGCTGCCCACAGTGAATCGAGGCCAGTCAAAACAGTGTTATTTAGGTATCTCAGGCTGGCGTGGCTAGAGATTTAAAATGGGAACGCAAGGCTTAGGCATTCAAGTCTTCTTTTCCGGTGAACATGCACCCGGACACCTTCTTATATCTAAGAAGTCCAAAGAGACTCTAGCTACACCCTGGTCCCTTGCTGAATCAACTTTTCTTCACAGAGTGTTCTGCATATATGGAACTCCCTCATCCTTGGAACGTTCTATGTATGCTATAGGGCCGAAGCCTATTCTAAAGTCCTGCAGTGTAGAAGGAAAAACTGCGCTTTGGTTCCAGTAGGAATGCAAGCCTCCTTTCTCCTGTAGGTACGGGGTCATTGGGTACGAGTTCCTAGAGGTAGGCGAAGCAGATTGTGTATCTTAGTGAAGCTCCACAGAGGGCAATGAGGCAGACTTCCATGGCATGTAGGACGTGAGAGAACAGAATCCCAGGAGCTGTTGAAGAGCTGAGTCCACCTAGCTTCCTAAGGAAGGGTGCAGCGAGTTGCCCTACACTCTGATTACATAGAGTGACTGGGAAAGGCGTCTAGGTCTGGATGTTTCTTAGAAGAGCAAAGAAGACCGCTGGTACTCACTGTATTTCTACGAAAAAGGGTGCCTACACGAGGGTGCCTTGTGTCTGGTAAGTGAAGAAACATTCAAGTAAAGCAGAACTTGGAATACGACATAATGGAAACTGCTAAGCGCTTCCGCTTCCGCAAGGCTTTTCAGGCCTTAGCTTGAGGCAAACACTCACGTCAAGTTTCCCTGTAGCTCTAGAGCAGGACAGCAGGAGCTCCCACCCATGCTATGGAAGCACCGTGTTTCCTTAGAGAAAACTCCTTTTCTTTCGAGAGGGCTGCCTACAGTGACCAGAAGCCAGGTAAAAACAGTGTTATTTAGGATTCTTCAGGGAAGCATGTTTAGAGATTTAACATGGGAAAGCAAGGCTTGTGCCATCAGGTCTCCTTCTCGGGTTAACATGCAGCCGAAACCCTTCTGATTCCTAACAAGTCAATAGAGACTCTAGCCACACCCTGGTCCCTTGCTGAATCAACTTTTCTTCACAGGGTTTTCTGCATGTATCGAACTCCCTCATTCTTGGAACGCTCTATGTAACCCTTCGGGCCTAAACCTAGTCTAAAGTCCTGCAGTGTAACAGGAAAAACTTTGCTTAGATTCCAGTAGGAATGCAAGCCTCCTTTCTCCTGTAGGTATGGGGTCCTTGGGTAAGAGTTCCTAGAAGAAGGCGAAGCAGATTGTGTTTCTTAGTGTAGCTCCAATGAGAGCAATGAGGCAGACTTCCATGGCATGTATGTCGTGAGAGAACAGAATCCCTGGAGCTGTTGAAGAGCTGAGTCCACCTAGCTTTCTAAGGAAGGGTGCAGCGAGTTGCCTTAAACTCTGAATACCTAGTGTGACTGGGAAAGGCTTCTAGGTCGGGATGTTTCTTAGAAGGGTAAAGGAGACTGCTGGTACTCACTGTAGTTGTACGAAAAAGGGTGCCTACACTAGGGTGCCTAGTGTCTGGTAGAGTGAAGAAACGTTCAAGTAAAGCAGAACTTCCAATACGACATAATGGAAAATGCTAAGCGCTTTCGCTTCAGCAGGGCTTTTCAGGCCTTAGCTTGAGGCAAGGACTCACGTCAAGTTACCCTGTAGCTCTAGAGCATGACAGGAGGAACTCCCACCCATGCTATGGAAGCACCGTGTTTCCTTAGAGAAACTCCTTTTCTTTCCAGAGGGCTGCCCACAGTGAATCGAGGCCAGTCAAAACAGTGTTATTTAGGTATCTCAGGCTGGCGTGGCTAGAGATTTAAAATGGGAACGCAAGGCTTAGGCATTCAAGTCTTCTTTTCCGGTGAACATGCACCCGGACACCTTCTTATATCTAAGAAGTCCAAAGAGACTCTAGCTACACCCTGGTCCCTTGCTGAATCAACTTTTCTTCACAGAGTGTTCTGCATATATGGAACTCCCTCATCCTTGGAACGTTCTATGTATGCTATAGGGCCGAAGCCTATTCTAAAGTCCTGCAGTGTAGAAGGAAAAACTGCGCTTTGGTTCCAGTAGGAATGCAAGCCTCCTTTCTCCTGTAGGTACGGGGTCATTGGGTACGAGTTCCTAGAGGTAGGCGAAGCAGATTGTGTATCTTAGTGAAGCTCCACAGAGGGCAATGAGGCAGACTTCCATGGCATGTAGGACGTGAGAGAACAGAATCCCAGGAGCTGTTGAAGAGCTGAGTCCACCTAGCTTCCTAAGGAAGGGTGCAGCGAGTTGCCCTACACTCTGATTACATAGAGTGACTGGGAAAGGCGTCTAGGTCTGGATGTTTCTTAGAAGAGCAAAGAAGACCGCTGGTACTCACTGTATTTCTACGAAAAAGGGTGCCTACACGAGGGTGCCTTGTGTCTGGTAAGTGAAGAAACATTCAAGTAAAGCAGAACTTGGAATACGACATAATGGAAACTGCTAAGCGCTTCCGCTTCCGCAAGGCTTTTCAGGCCTTAGCTTGAGGCAAACACTCACGTCAAGTTTCCCTGTAGCTCTAGAGCAGGACAGCAGGAGCTCCCACCCATGCTATGGAAGCACCGTGTTTCCTTAGAGAAAACTCCTTTTCTTTCGAGAGGGCTGCCTACAGTGACCAGAAGCCAGGTAAAAACAGTGTTATTTAGGATTCTTCAGGGAAGCATGTTTAGAGATTTAACATGGGAAAGCAAGGCTTGTGCCATCAGGTCTCCTTCTCGGGTTAACATGCAGCCGAAACCCTTCTGATTCCTAACAAGTCAATAGAGACTCTAGCCACACCCTGGTCCCTTGCTGAATCAACTTTTCTTCACAGGGTTTTCTGCATGTATCGAACTCCCTCATTCTTGGAACGCTCTATGTAACCCTTCGGGCCTAAACCTAGTCTAAAGTCCTGCAGTGTAACAGGAAAAACTTTGCTTAGATTCCAGTAGGAATGCAAGCCTCCTTTCTCCTGTAGGTATGGGGTCCTTGGGTAAGAGTTCCTAGAAGAAGGCGAAGCAGATTGTGTTTCTTAGTGTAGCTCCAATGAGAGCAATGAGGCAGAATTCCATGGCATGTATGTCGTGAGAGAACAGAATCCCTGGAGCTGTTGAAGAGCTGAGTCCACCTAGCTTTCTAAGGAAGGGTGCAGCGAGTTGCCTTAAACTCTGAATACCTAGTGTGACTGGGAAAGGCTTCTAGGTCGGGATGTTTCTTAGAAGGGTAAAGGAGACTGCTGGTACTCACTGTAGTTGTACGAAAAAGGGTGCCTACACTAGGGTGCCTAGTGTCTGGTAGAGTGAAGAAACGTTCAAGTAAAGCAGAACTTCCAATACGACATAATGGAAAATGCTAAGCGCTTTCGCTTCAGCAGGGCTTTTCAGGCCTTAGCTTGAGGCAAGGACTCACGTCAAGTTACCCTGTAGCTCTAGAGCATGACAGGAGGAACTCCCACCCTTGCTATGGAAGCACGGTGTTTCCTTAGAGAAACTCCTTTTCTTTCCAGAGGGCTGCCCACAGTGAATCGAGGCCAGTCAAAACAGTGTTATTTAGGTATCTCAGGCTGGCGTGGCTAGAGATTTAAAATGGGAACGCAAGGCTTAGGCATTCAAGTCTTCTTTTCCGGTGAACATGCACCCGGACACCTTCTTATATCGAAGAAGTCCAAAGAGACTCTAGCTACACCCTGGTCCCTTGCTGAATCAACTTTTCTTCACAGAGTGTTCTGCATATATGGAACTCCCTCATCCTTGGAACGTTCTATGTATGCTATAGGGCCGAAGCCTATTCTAAAGTCCTGCAGTGTAGAAGGAAAAACTGCGCTTTGGTTCCAGTAGGAATGCAAGCCTCCTTTCTCCTGTAGGTACGGGGTCATTGGGTACGAGTTCCTAGAGGTAGGCGAAGCAGATTGTGTATCTTAGTGAAGCTCCACAGAGGGCAATGAGGCAGACTTCCATGGCATGTAGGACGTGAGAGAACAGAATCCCTGGAGCTGTTGAAGAGCTGAGTCCACCGAGCTTCCTAAGGAAGGGTGCAGCGAGTTGCCCTACACTCTGATTACATAGAGTGACTGGGAAAGGCGTCTAGGTCTGGATGTTTCTTAGAAGAGCAAAGAAGACCGCTGGTACTCACTGTATTTCTACGAAAAAGGGTGCCTACACGAGGGTGCCTTGTGTCTGGTAAGTGAAGAAACATTCAAGTAAAGCAGAACTTGGAATACGACATAATGGAAACTGCTAAGCGCTTCCGCTTCCGCAAGGCTTTTCAGGCCTTAGCTTGAGGCAAACACTCACGTCAAGTTTCCCTGTAGCTCTAGAGCAGGACAGCAGGAGCTCCCACCCATGCTATGGAAGCACCGTGTTTCCTTAGAGAAAACTCCTTTTCTTTCGAGAGGGCTGCCTACAGTGACCAGAAGCCAGGTAAAAACAGTGTTATTTAGGATTCTTCAGGGAAGCATGTTTAGAGATTTAACATGGGAAAGCAAGGCTTGTGCCATCAGGTCTCCTTCTCGGGTTAACATGCAGCCGAAACCCTTCTGATTCCTAACAAGTCAATAGAGACTCTAGCCACACCCTGGTCCCTTGCTGAATCAACTTTTCTTCACAGGGTTTTCTGCATGTATCGAACTCCCTCATTCTTGGAACGCTCTATGTAACCCTTCGGGCCTAAACCTAGTCTAAAGTCCTGCAGTGTAACAGGAAAAAGTTTGCTTAGATTCCAGTAGGAATGCAAGCCTCCTTTCTCCTGTAGGTATGGGGTCCTTGGGTAAGAGTTCCTAGAAGAAGGCGAAGCAGATTGTGTTTCTTAGTGTAGCTCCAATGAGAGCAATGAGGCAGACTTCCATGGCATGTATGTCGTGAGAGAACAGAATCCCTGGAGCTGTTGAAGAGCTGAGTCCACCTAGCTTTCTAAGGAAGGGTGCAGCGAGTTGCCTTAAACTCTGAATACCTAGTGTGACTGGGAAAGGCTTCTAGGTCGGGATGTTTCTTAGAAGGGTAAAGGAGACTGCTGGTACTCACTGTAGTTGTACGAAAAAGGGTGCCTACACTAGGGTGCCTAGTGTCTGGTAGAGTGAAGAAACGTTCAAGTAAAGCAGAACTTCCAATACGACATAATGGAAAATGCTAAGCGCTTTCGCTTCAGCAGGGCTTTTCAGGCCTTAGCTTGAGGCAAGGACTCACGTCAAGTTACCCTGTAGCTCTAGAGCATGACAGGAGGAACTCCCACCCATGCTATGGAAGCACCGTGTTTCCTTAGAGAAACTCCTTTTCTTTCCAGAGGGCTGCCCACAGTGAATCGAGGCCAGTCAAAACAGTGTTATTTAGGTATCTCAGGCTGGCGTGGCTAGAGATTTAAAATGGGAACGCAAGGCTTAGGCATTCAAGTCTTCTTTTCCGGTGAACATGCACCCGGACACCTTCTTATACCTAAGAAGTCCAAAGAGACTCTAGCTACACCCTGGTCCCTTGCTGAATCAACTTTTCTTCACAGAGTGTTCTGCATATATGGAACTCCCTCATCCTTGGAACGTTCTATGTATGCTATAGGGCCGAAGCCTATTCTAAAGTCCTGCAGTGTAGAAGGAAAAACTGCGCTTTGGTTCCAGTAGGAATGCAAGCCTCCTTTCTCCTGTAGGTACGGGGTCATTGGGTACGAGTTCCTAGAGGTAGGCGAAGCAGATTGTGTATCTTAGTGAAGCTCCACAGAGGGCAATGAGGCAGACTTCCATGGCATGTAGGACGTGAGAGAACAGAATCCCTGGAGCTGTTGAAGAGCTGAGTCCACCGAGCTTCCTAAGGAAGGGTGCAGCGAGTTGCCCTACACTCTGATTACATAGAGTGACTGGGAAAGGCGTCTAGGTCTGGATGTTTCTTAGAAGAGCAAAGAAGACCACTGGTACTCACTGTATTTCTACGAAAAAGGGTGCCTACACGAGGGTGCCTTGTGTCTGGTAAGTGAAGAAACATTCAAGTAAAGCAGAACTTGGAATACGACATAATGGAAACTGCTAAGCGCTTCCGCTTCCGCAAGGCTTTTCAGGCCTTAGCTTGAGGCAAACACTCACGTCAAGTTTCCCTGTAGCTCTAGAGCAGGACAGCAGGAGCTCCCACCCATGCTATGGAAGCACCGTGTTTCCTTAGAGAAAACTCCTTTTCTTTCGAGAGGGCTGCCTACAGTGACCAGAAGCCAGGTAAAAACAGTGTTATTTAGGATTCTTCAGGGAAGCATGTTTAGAGATTTAACATGGGAAAGCAAGGCTTGTGCCATCAGGTCTCCTTCTCGGGTTAACATGCAGCCGAAACCCTTCTGATTCCTAACAAGTCAATAGAGACTCTAGCCACACCCTGGTCCCTTGCTGAATCAACTTTTCTTCACAGGGTTTTCTGCATGTATCGAACTCCCTCATTCTTGGAACGCTCTATGTAACCCTTCGGGCCTAAACCTAGTCTAAAGTCCTGCAGTGTAACAGGAAAAACTTTGCTTAGATTCCAGTAGGAATGCAAGCCTCCTTTCTCCTGTAGGTATGGGGTCCTTGGGTAAGAGTTCCTAGAAGAAGGCGAAGCAGATTGTGTTTCTTAGTGTAGCTCCAATGAGAGCAATGAGGCAGACTTCCATGGCATGTATGTCGTGAGAGAACAGAATCCCTGGAGCTGTTGAAGAGCTGAGTCCACCTAGCTTTCTAAGGAAGGGTGCAGCGAGTTGCCTTAAACTCTGAATACCTAGTGTGACTGGGAAAGGCTTCTAGGTCGGGATGTTTCTTAGAAGGGTAAAGGAGACTGCTGGTACTCACTGTAGTTGTACGAAAAAGGGTGCCTACACTAGGGTGCCTAGTGTCTGGTAGAGTGAAGAAACGTTCAAGTAAAGCAGAACTTCCAATACGACATAATGGAAAATGCTAAGCGCTTTCGCTTCAGCAGGGCTTTTCAGGCCTTAGCTTGAGGCAAGGACTCACGTCAAGTTACCCTGTAGCTCTAGAGCATGACAGGAGGAACTCCCACCCATGCTATGGAAGCACGGTGTTTCCTTAGAGAAACTCCTTTTCTTTCCAGAGGGCTGCCCACAGTGAATCGAGGCCAGTCAAAACAGTGTTATTTAGGTATCTCAGGCTGGCGTGGCTAGAGATTTAAAATGGGAACGCAAGGCTTAGGCATTCAAGTCTTCTTTTCCGGTGAACATGCACCCGGACACCTTCTTATATCTAAGAAGTCCAAAGAGACTCTAGCTACACCCTGGTCCCTTGCTGAATCAACTTTTCTTCACAGAGTGTTCTGCATATATGGAACTCCCTCATCCTTGGAACGTTCTATGTATGCTATAGGGCCGAAGCCTATTCTAAAGTCCTGCAGTGTAGAAGGAAAAACTGCGCTTTGGTTCCAGTAGGAATGCAAGCCTCCTTTCTCCTGTAGGTACGGGGTCATTGGGTACGAGTTCCTAGAGGTAGGCGAAGCAGATTGTGTATCTTAGTGAAGCTCCACAGAGGGCAATGAGGCAGACTTCCATGGCATGTAGGACGTGAGAGAACAGAATCCCAGGAGCTGTTGAAGAGCTGAGTCCACCTAGCTTCCTAAGGAAGGGTGCAGCGAGTTGCCCTACACTCTGATTACATAGAGTGACTGGGAAAGGCGTCTAGGTCTGGATGTTTCTTAGAAGAGCAAAGAAGACCGCTGGTACTCACTGTATTTCTACGAAAAAGGGTGCCTACACGAGGGTGCCTTGTGTCTGGTAAGTGAAGAAACATTCAAGTAAAGCAGAACTTGGAATACGACATAATGGAAACTGCTAAGCGCTTCCGCTTCCGCAAGGCTTTTCAGGCCTTAGCTTGAGGCAAACACTCACGTCAAGTTTCCCTGTAGCTCTAGAGCAGGACAGCAGGAGCTCCCACCCATGCTATGGAAGCACCGTGTTTCCTTAGAGAAAACTCCTTTTCTTTCGAGAGGGCTGCCTACAGTGACCAGAAGCCAGGTAAAAACAGTGTTATTTAGGATTCTTCAGGGAAGCATGTTTAGAGATTTAACATGGGAAAGCAAGGCTTGTGCCATCAGGTCTCCTTCTCGGGTTAACATGCAGCCGAAACCCTTCTGATTCCTAACAAGTCAATAGAGACTCTAGCCACACCCTGGTCCCTTGCTGAATCAACTTTTCTTCACAGGGTTTTCTGCATGTATCGAACTCCCTCATTCTTGGAACGCTCTATGTAACCCTTCGGGCCTAAACCTAGTCTAAAGTCCTGCAGTGTAACAGGAAAAACTTTGCTTAGATTCCAGTAGGAATGCAAGCCTCCTTTCTCCTGTAGGTATGGGGTCCTTGGGTAAGAGTTCCTAGAAGAAGGCGAAGCAGATTGTGTTTCTTAGTGTAGCTCCAATGAGAGCAATGAGGCAGACTTCCATGGCATGTATGTCGTGAGAGAACAGAATCCCTGGAGCTGTTGAAGAGCTGAGTCCACCTAGCTTTCTAAGGAAGGGTGCAGCGAGTTGCCTTAAACTCTGAATACCTAGTGTGACTGGGAAAGGCTTCTAGGTCGGGATGTTTCTTAGAAGGGTAAAGGAGACTGCTGGTACTCACTGTAGTTGTACGAAAAAGGGTGCCTACACTAGGGTGCCTAGTGTCTGGTAGAGTGAAGAAACGTTCAAGTAAAGCAGAACTTCCAATACGACATAATGGAAAATGCTAAGCGCTTTCGCTTCAGCAGGGCTTTTCAGGCCTTAGCTTGAGGCAAGGACTCACGTCAAGTTACCCTGTAGCTCTAGAGCATGACAGGAGGAACTCCCACCCATGCTATGGAAGCACCGTGTTTCCTTAGAGAAACTCCTTTTCTTTCCAGAGGGCTGCCCACAGTGAATCGAGGCCAGTCAAAACAGTGTTATTTAGGTATCTCAGGCTGGCGTGGCTAGAGATTTAAAATGGGAACGCAAGGCTTAGGCATTCAAGTCTTCTTTTCCGGTGAACATGCACCCGGACACCTTCTTATACCTAAGAAGTCCAAAGAGACTCTAGCTACACCCTGGTCCCTTGCTGAATCAACTTTTCTTCACAGAGTGTTCTGCATATATGGAACTCCCTCATCCTTGGAACGTTCTATGTATGCTATAGGGCCGAAGCCTATTCTAAAGTCCTGCAGTGTAGAAGGAAAAACTGCGCTTTGGTTCCAGTAGGAATGCAAGCCTCCTTTCTCCTGTAGGTACGGGGTCATTGGGTACGAGTTCCTAGAGGTAGGCGAAGCAGATTGTGTATCTTAGTGAAGCTCCACAGAGGGCAATGAGGCAGACTTCCATGGCATGTAGGACGTGAGAGAACAGAATCCCTGGAGCTGTTGAAGAGCTGAGTCCACCGAGCTTCCTAAGGAAGGGTGCAGCGAGTTGCCCTACACTCTGATTACATAGAGTGACTGGGAAAGGCGTCTAGGTCTGGATGTTTCTTAGAAGAGCAAAGAAGACCACTGGTACTCACTGTATTTCTACGAAAAAGGGTGCCTACACGAGGGTGCCTTGTGTCTGGTAAGTGAAGAAACATTCAAGTAAAGCAGAACTTGGAATACGACATAATGGAAACTGCTAAGCGCTTCCGCTTCCGCAAGGCTTTTCAGGCCTTAGCTTGAGGCAAACACTCACGTCAAGTTTCCCTGTAGCTCTAGAGCAGGACAGCAGGAGCTCCCACCCATGCTATGGAAGCACCGTGTTTCCTTAGAGAAAACTCCTTTTCTTTCGAGAGGGCTGCCTACAGTGACCAGAAGCCAGGTAAAAACAGTGTTATTTAGGATTCTTCAGGGAAGCATGTTTAGAGATTTAACATGGGAAAGCAAGGCTTGTGCCATCAGGTCTCCTTCTCGGGTTAACATGCAGCCGAAACCCTTCTGATTCCTAACAAGTCAATAGAGACTCTAGCCACACCCTGGTCCCTTGCTGAATCAACTTTTCTTCACAGGGTTTTCTGCATGTATCGAACTCCCTCATTCTTGGAACGCTCTATGTAACCCTTCGGGCCTAAACCTAGTCTAAAGTCCTGCAGTGTAACAGGAAAAACTTTGCTTAGATTCCAGTAGGAATGCAAGCCTCCTTTCTCCTGTAGGTATGGGGTCCTTGGGTAAGAGTTCCTAGAAGAAGGCGAAGCAGATTGTGTTTCTTAGTGTAGCTCCAATGAGAGCAATGAGGCAGACTTCCATGGCATGTATGTCGTGAGAGAACAGAATCCCTGGAGCTGTTGAAGAGCTGAGTCCACCTAGCTTTCTAAGGAAGGGTGCAGCGAGTTGCCTTAAACTCTGAATACCTAGTGTGACTGGGAAAGGCTTCTAGGTCGGGATGTTTCTTAGAAGGGTAAAGGAGACTGCTGGTACTCACTGTAGTTGTACGAAAAAGGGTGCCTACACTAGGGTGCCTAGTGTCTGGTAGAGTGAAGAAACGTTCAAGTAAAGCAGAACTTCCAATACGACATAATGGAAAATGCTAAGCGCTTTCGCTTCAGCAGGGCTTTTCAGGCCTTAGCTTGAGGCAAGGACTCACGTCAAGTTACCCTGTAGCTCTAGAGCATGACAGGAGGAACTCCCACCCATGCTATGGAAGCACGGTGTTTCCTTAGAGAAACTCCTTTTCTTTCCAGAGGGCTGCCCACAGTGAATCGAGGCCAGTCAAAACAGTGTTATTTAGGTATCTCAGGCTGGCGTGGCTAGAGATTTAAAATGGGAACGCAAGGCTTAGGCATTCAAGTCTTCTTTTCCGGTGAACATGCACCCGGACACCTTCTTATATCTAAGAAGTCCAAAGAGACTCTAGCTACACCCTGGTCCCTTGCTGAATCAACTTTTCTTCACAGAGTGTTCTGCATATATGGAACTCCCTCATCCTTGGAACGTTCTATGTATGCTATAGGGCCGAAGCCTATTCTAAAGTCCTGCAGTGTAGAAGGAAAAACTGCGCTTTGGTTCCAGTAGGAATGCAAGCCTCCTTTCTCCTGTAGGTACGGGGTCATTGGGTACGAGTTCCTAGAGGTAGGCGAAGCAGATTGTGTATCTTAGTGAAGCTCCACAGAGGGCAATGAGGCAGACTTCCATGGCATGTAGGACGTGAGAGAACAGAATCCCAGGAGCTGTTGAAGAGCTGAGTCCACCTAGCTTCCTAAGGAAGGGTGCAGCGAGTTGCCCTACACTCTGATTACATAGAGTGACTGGGAAAGGCGTCTAGGTCTGGATGTTTCTTAGAAGAGCAAAGAAGACCGCTGGTACTCACTGTATTTCTACGAAAAAGGGTGCCTACACGAGGGTGCCTTGTGTCTGGTAAGTGAAGAAACATTCAAGTAAAGCAGAACTTGGAATACGACATAATGGAAACTGCTAAGCGCTTCCGCTTCCGCAAGGCTTTTCAGGCCTTAGCTTGAGGCAAACACTCACGTCAAGTTTCCCTGTAGCTCTAGAGCAGGACAGCAGGAGCTCCCACCCATGCTATGGAAGCACCGTGTTTCCTTAGAGAAAACTCCTTTTCTTTCGAGAGGGCTGCCTACAGTGACCAGAAGCCAGGTAAAAACAGTGTTATTTAGGATTCTTCAGGGAAGCATGTTTAGAGATTTAACATGGGAAAGCAAGGCTTGTGCCATCAGGTCTCCTTCTCGGGTTAACATGCAGCCGAAACCCTTCTGATTCCTAACAAGTCAATAGAGACTCTAGCCACACCCTGGTCCCTTGCTGAATCAACTTTTCTTCACAGGGTTTTCTGCATGTATCGAACTCCCTCATTCTTGGAACGCTCTATGTAACCCTTCGGGCCTAAACCTAGTCTAAAGTCCTGCAGTGTAACAGGAAAAACTTTGCTTAGATTCCAGTAGGAATGCAAGCCTCCTTTCTCCTGTAGGTATGGGGTCCTTGGGTAAGAGTTCCTAGAAGAAGGCGAAGCAGATTGTGTTTCTTAGTGTAGCTCCAATGAGAGCAATGAGGCAGACTTCCATGGCATGTATGTCGTGAGAGAACAGAATCCCTGGAGCTGTTGAAGAGCTGAGTCCACCTAGCTTTCTAAGGAAGGGTGCAGCGAGTTGCCTTAAACTCTGAATACCTAGTGTGACTGGGAAAGGCTTCTAGGTCGGGATGTTTCTTAGAAGGGTAAAGGAGACTGCTGGTACTCACTGTAGTTGTACGAAAAAGGGTGCCTACACTAGGGTGCCTAGTGTCTGGTAGAGTGAAGAAACGTTCAAGTAAAGCAGAACTTCCAATACGACATAATGGAAAATGCTAAGCGCTTTCGCTTCAGCAGGGCTTTTCAGGCCTTAGCTTGAGGCAAGGACTCACGTCAAGTTACCCTGTAGCTCTAGAGCATGACAGGAGGAACTCCCACCCATGCTATGGAAGCACGGTGTTTCCTTAGAGAAACTCCTTTTCTTTCCAGAGGGCTGCCCACAGTGAATCGAGGCCAGTCAAAACAGTGTTATTTAGGTATCTCAGGCTGGCGTGGCTAGAGATTTAAAATGGGAACGCAAGGCTTAGGCATTCAAGTCTTCTTTTCCGGTGAACATGCACCCGGACACCTTCTTATATCTAAGAAGTCCAAAGAGACTCTAGCTACACCCTGGTCCCTTGCTGAATCAACTTTTCTTCACAGAGTGTTCTGCATATATGGAACTCCCTCATCCTTGGAACGTTCTATGTATGCTATAGGGCCGAAGCCTATTCTAAAGTCCTGCAGTGTAGAAGGAAAAACTGCGCTTTGGTTCCAGTAGGAATGCAAGCCTCCTTTCTCCTGTAGGTACGGGGTCATTGGGTACGAGTTCCTAGAGGTAGGCGAAGCAGATTGTGTATCTTAGTGAAGCTCCACAGAGGGCAATGAGGCAGACTTCCATGGCATGTAGGACGTGAGAGAACAGAATCCCAGGAGCTGTTGAAGAGCTGAGTCCACCTAGCTTCCTAAGGAAGGGTGCAGCGAGTTGCCCTACACTCTGATTACATAGAGTGACTGGGAAAGGCGTCTAGGTCTGGATGTTTCTTAGAAGAGCAAAGAAGACCGCTGGTACTCACTGTATTTCTACGAAAAAGGGTGCCTACACGAGGGTGCCTTGTGTCTGGTAAGTGAAGAAACATTCAAGTAAAGCAGAACTTGGAATACGACATAATGGAAACTGCTAAGCGCTTCCGCTTCCGCAAGGCTTTTCAGGCCTTAGCTTGAGGCAAACACTCACGTCAAGTTTCCCTGTAGCTCTAGAGCAGGACAGCAGGAGCTCCCACCCATGCTATGGAAGCACCGTGTTTCCTTAGAGAAAACTCCTTTTCTTTCGAGAGGGCTGCCTACAGTGACCAGAAGCCAGGTAAAAACAGTGTTATTTAGGATTCTTCAGGGAAGCATGTTTAGAGATTTAACATGGGAAAGCAAGGCTTGTGCCATCAGGTCTCCTTCTCGGGTTAACATGCAGCCGAAACCCTTCTGATTCCTAACAAGTCAATAGAGACTCTAGCCACACCCTGGTCCCTTGCTGAATCAACTTTTCTTCACAGGGTTTTCTGCATGTATCGAACTCCCTCATTCTTGGAACGCTCTATGTAACCCTTCGGGCCTAAACCTAGTCTAAAGTCCTGCAGTGTAACAGGAAAAACTTTGCTTAGATTCCAGTAGGAATGCAAGCCTCCTTTCTCCTGTAGGTATGGGGTCCTTGGGTAAGAGTTCCTAGAAGAAGGCGAAGCAGATTGTGTTTCTTAGTGTAGCTCCAATGAGAGCAATGAGGCAGACTTCCATGGCATGTATGTCGTGAGAGAACAGAATCCCTGGAGCTGTTGAAGAGCTGAGTCCACCTAGCTTTCTAAGGAAGGGTGCAGCGAGTTGCCTTAAACTCTGAATACCTAGTGTGACTGGGAAAGGCTTCTAGGTCGGGATGTTTCTTAGAAGGGTAAAGGAGACTGCTGGTACTCACTGTAGTTGTACGAAAAAGGGTGCCTACACTAGGGTGCCTAGTGTCTGGTAGAGTGAAGAAATGTTCAAGTAAAGCAGAACTTCCAATACGACATAATGGAAAATGCTAAGCGCTTTCGCTTCAGCAGGGCTTTTCAGGCCTTAGCTTGAGGCAAGGACTCACGTCAAGTTACCCTGTAGCTCTAGAGCATGACAGGAGGAACTCCCACCCATGCTATGGAAGCACCGTGTTTCCGTAGAGAAACTCCTTTTCTTTCCAGAGGGCTGCCCACAGTGAATCGAGGCCAGTCAAAACAGTGTTATTTAGGTATCTCAGGCTGGCGTGGCTAGAGATTTAAAATGGGAACGCAAGGCTTAGGCATTCAAGTCTTCTTTTCCGGTGAACATGCACCCGGACACCTTCTTATACCTAAGAAGTCCAAAGAGACTCTAGCTACACCCTGGTCCCTTGCTGAATCAACTTTTCTTCACAGAGTGTTCTGCATATATGGAACTCCCTCATCCTTGGAACGTTCTATGTATGCTATAGGGCCGAAGCCTATTCTAAAGTCCTGCAGTGTAGAAGGAAAAACTGCGCTTTGGTTCCAGTAGGAATGCAAGCCTCCTTTCTCCTGTAGGTACGGGGTCATTGGGTACGAGTTCCTAGAGGTAGGCGAAGCAGATTGTGTATCTTAGTGAAGCTCCACAGAGGGCAATGAGGCAGACTTCCATGGCATGTAGGACGTGAGAGAACAGAATCCCTGGAGCTGTTGAAGAGCTGAGTCCACCGAGCTTCCTAAGGAAGGGTGCAGCGAGTTGCCCTACACTCTGATTACATAGAGTGACTGGGAAAGGCGTCTAGGTCTGGATGTTTCTTAGAAGAGCAAAGAAGACCGCTGGTACTCACTGTATTTCTACGAAAAAGGGTGCCTACACGAGGGTGCCTTGTGTCTGGTAAGTGAAGAAACATTCAAGTAAAGCAGAACTTGGAATACGACATAATGGAAACTGCTAAGCGCTTCCGCTTCCGCAAGGCTTTTCAGGCCTTAGCTTGAGGCAAACACTCACGTCAAGTTTCCCTGTAGCTCTAGAGCAGGACAGCAGGAGCTCCCACCCATGCTATGGAAGCACCGTGTTTCCTTAGAGAAAACTCCTTTTCTTTCGAGAGGGCTGCCTACAGTGACCAGAAGCCAGGTAAAAACAGTGTTATTTAGGATTCTTCAGGGAAGCATGTTTAGAGATTTAACATGGGAAAGCAAGGCTTGTGCCATCAGGTCTCCTTCTCGGGTTAACATGCAGCCGAAACCCTTCTGATTCCTAACAAGTCAATAGAGACTCTAGCCACACCCTGGTCCCTTGCTGAATCAACTTTTCTTCACAGGGTTTTCTGCATGTATCGAACTCCCTCATTCTTGGAACGCTCTATGTAACCCTTCGGGCCTAAACCTAGTCTAAAGTCCTGCAGTGTAACAGGAAAAACTTTGCTTAGATTCCAGTAGGAATGCAAGCCTCCTTTCTCCTGTAGGTATGGGGTCCTTGGGTAAGAGTTCCTAGAAGAAGGCGAAGCAGATTGTGTTTCTTAGTGTAGCTCCAATGAGAGCAATGAGGCAGACTTCCATGGCATGTATGTCGTGAGAGAACAGAATCCCTGGAGCTGTTGAAGAGCTGAGTCCACCTAGCTTTCTAAGGAAGGGTGCAGCGAGTTGCCTTAAACTCTGAATACCTAGTGTGACTGGGAAAGGCTTCTAGGTCGGGATGTTTCTTAGAAGGGTAAAGGAGACTGCTGGTACTCACTGTAGTTGTACGAAAAAGGGTGCCTACACTAGGGTGCCTAGTGTCTGGTAGAGTGAAGAAACGTTCAAGTAAAGCAGAACTTCCAATAAGACATAATGGAAAATGCTAAGCGCTTTCGCTTCAGCAGGGCTTTTCAGGCCTTAGCTTGAGGCAAGGACTCACGTCAAGTTACCCTGTAGCTCTAGAGCATGACAGGAGGAACTCCCACCCATGCTATGGAAGCACGGTGTTTCCTTAGAGAAACTCCTTTTCTTTCCAGAGGGCTGCCCACAGTGAATCGAGGCCAGTCAAAACAGTGTTATTTAGGTATCTCAGGCTGGCGTGGCTAGAGATTTAAAATGGGAACGCAAGGCTTAGGCATTCAAGTCTTCTTTTCCGGTGAACATGCACCCGGACACCTTCTTATATCTAAGAAGTCCAAAGAGACTCTAGCTACACCCTGGTCCCTTGCTGAATCAACTTTTCTTCACAGAGTGTTCTGCATATATGGAACTCCCTCATCCTTGGAACGTTCTATGTATGCTATAGGGCCGAAGCCTATTCTAAAGTCCTGCAGTGTAGAAGGAAAAACTGCGCTTTGGTTCCAGTAGGAATGCAAGCCTCCTTTCTCCTGTAGGTACGGGGTCATTGGGTACGAGTTCCTAGAGGTAGGCGAAGCAGATTGTGTATCTTAGTGAAGCTCCACAGAGGGCAATGAGGCAGACTTCCATGGCATGTAGGACGTGAGAGAACAGAATCCCAGGAGCTGTTGAAGAGCTGAGTCCACCTAGCTTCCTAAGGAAGGGTGCAGCGAGTTGCCCTACACTCTGATTACATAGAGTGACTGGGAAAGGCGTCTAGGTCTGGATGTTTCTTAGAAGAGCAAAGAAGACCGCTGGTACTCACTGTATTTCTACGAAAAAGGGTGCCTACACGAGGGTGCCTTGTGTCTGGTAAGTGAAGAAACATTCAAGTAAAGCAGAACTTGGAATACGACATAATGGAAACTGCTAAGCGCTTCCGCTTCCGCAAGGCTTTTCAGGCCTTAGCTTGAGGCAAACACTCACGTCAAGTTTCCCTGTAGCTCTAGAGCAGGACAGCAGGAGCTCCCACCCATGCTATGGAAGCACCGTGTTTCCTTAGAGAAAACTCCTTTTCTTTCGAGAGGGCTGCCTACAGTGACCAGAAGCCAGGTAAAAACAGTGTTATTTAGGATTCTTCAGGGAAGCATGTTTAGAGATTTAACATGGGAAAGCAAGGCTTGTGCCATCAGGTCTCCTTCTCGGGTTAACATGCAGCCGAAACCCTTCTGATTCCTAACAAGTCAATAGAGACTCTAGCCACACCCTGGTCCCTTGCTGAATCAACTTTTCTTCACAGGGTTTTCTGCATGTCTCGAACTCCCTCATTCTTGGAACGCTCTATGTAACCCTTCGGGCCTAAACCTAGTCTAAAGTCCTGCAGTGTAACAGGAAAAACTTTGCTTAGATTCCAGTAGGAATGCAAGCCTCCTTTCTCCTGTAGGTATGGGGTCCTTGGGTAAGAGTTCCTAGAAGAAGGCGAAGCAGATTGTGTTTCTTAGTGTAGCTCCAATGAGAGCAATGAGGCAGACTTCCATGGCATGTATGTCGTGAGAGAACAGAATCCCTGGAGCTGTTGAAGAGCTGAGTCCACCTAGCTTTCTAAGGAAGGGTGCAGCGAGTTGCCTTAAACTCTGAATACCTAGTGTGACTGGGAAAGGCTTCTAGGTCGGGATGTTTCTTAGAAGGGTAAAGGAGACTGCTGGTACTCACTGTAGTTGTACGAAAAAGGGTGCCTACACTAGGGTGCCTAGTGTCTGGTAGAGTGAAGAAACGTTCAAGTAAAGCAGAACTTCCAATACGACATAATGGAAAATGCTAAGCGCTTTCGCTTCAGCAGGGCTTTTCAGGCCTTAGCTTGAGGCAAGGACTCACGTCAAGTTACCCTGTAGCTCTAGAGCATGACAGGAGGAACTCCCACCCATGCTATGGAAGCACGGTGTTTCCTTAGAGAAACTCCTTTTCTTTCCAGAGGGCTGCCCACAGTGAATCGAGGCCAGTCAAAACAGTGTTATTTAGGTATCTCAGGCTGGCGTGGCTAGAGATTTAAAATGGGAACGCAAGGCTTAGGCATTCAAGTCTTCTTTTCCGGTGAACATGCACCCGGACACCTTCTTATATCTAAGAAGTCCAAAGAGACTCTAGCTACACCCTGGTCCCTTGCTGAATCAACTTTTCTTCACAGAGTGTTCTGCATATATGGAACTCCCTCATCCTTGGAACGTTCTATGTATGCTATAGGGCCGAAGCCTATTCTAAAGTCCTGCAGTGTAGAAGGAAAAACTGCGCTTTGGTTCCAGTAGGAATGCAAGCCTCCTTTCTCCTGTAGGTACGGGGTCATTGGGTACGAGTTCCTAGAGGTAGGCGAAGCAGATTGTGTATCTTAGTGAAGCTCCACAGAGGGCAATGAGGCAGACTTCCATGGCATGTAGGACGTGAGAGAACAGAATCCCAGGAGCTGTTGAAGAGCTGAGTCCACCTAGCTTCCTAAGGAAGGGTGCAGCGAGTTGCCCTACACTCTGATTACATAGAGTGACTGGGAAAGGCGTCTAGGTCTGGATGTTTCTTAGAAGAGCAAAGAAGACCGCTGGTACTCACTGTATTTCTACGAAAAAGGGTGCCTACACGAGGGTGCCTTGTGTCTGGTAAGTGAAGAAACATTCAAGTAAAGCAGAACTTGGAATACGACATAATGGAAACTGCTAAGCGCTTCCGCTTCCGCAAGGCTTTTCAGGCCTTAGCTTGGGGCAAACACTCACGTCAAGTTTCCCTGTAGCTCTAGAGCAGGACAGCAGGAGCTCCCACCCATGCTATGGAAGCACCGTGTTTCCTTAGAGAAAACTCCTTTTCTTTCGAGAGGGCTGCCTACAGTGACCAGAAGCCAGGTAAAAACAGTGTTATTTAGGATTCTTCAGGGAAGCATGTTTAGAGATTTAACATGGGAAAGCAAGGCTTGTGCCATCAGGTCTCCTTCTCGGGTTAACATGCAGCCGAAACCCTTCTGATTCCTAACAAGTCAATAGAGACTCTAGCCACACCCTGGTCCCTTGCTGAATCAACTTTTCTTCACAGGGTTTTCTGCATGTATCGAACTCCCTCATTCTTGGAACGCTCTATGTAACCCTTCGGGCCTAAACCTAGTCTAAAGTCCTGCAGTGTAACAGGAAAAACTTTGCTTAGATTCCAGTAGGAATGCAAGCCTCCTTTCTCCTGTAGGTATGGGGTCCTTGGGTAAGAGTTCCTAGAAGAAGGCGAAGCAGATTGTGTTTCTTAGTGTAGCTCCAATGAGAGCAATGAGGCAGACTTCCATGGCATGTATGTCGTGAGAGAACAGAATCCCTGGAGCTGTTGAAGAGCTGAGTCCACCTAGCTTTCTAAGGAAGGGTGCAGCGAGTTGCCTTAAACTCTGAATACCTAGTGTGACTGGGAAAGGCTTCTAGGTCGGGATGTTTCTTAGAAGGGTAAAGGAGACTGCTGGTACTCACTGTAGTTGTACGAAAAAGGGTGCCTACACTAGGGTGCCTAGTGTCTGGTAGAGTGAAGAAACGTTCAAGTAAAGCAGAACTTCCAATACGACATAATGGAAAATGCTAAGCGCTTTCGCTTCAGCAGGGCTTTTCAGGCCTTAGCTTGAGGCAAGGACTCACGTCAAGTTACCCTGTAGCTCTAGAGCATGACAGGAGGAACTCCCACCCATGCTATGGAAGCACGGTGTTTCCTTAGAGAAACTCCTTTTCTTTCCAGAGGGCTGCCCACAGTGAATCGAGGCCAGTCAAAACAGTGTTATTTAGGTATCTCAGGCTGGCGTGGCTAGAGATTTAAAATGGGAACGCAAGGCTTAGGCATTCAAGTCTTCTTTTCTGGTGAACATGCACCCGGACACCTTCTTATATCTAAGAAGTCCAAAGAGACTCTAGCTACACCCTGGTCCCTTGCTGAATCAACTTTTCTTCACAGAGTGTTCTGCATATATGGAACTCCCTCATCCTTGGAACGTTCTATGTATGCTATAGGGCCGAAGCCTATTCTAAAGTCCTGCAGTGTAGAAGGAAAAACTGCGCTTTGGTTCCAGTAGGAATGCAAGCCTCCTTTCTCCTGTAGGTACGGGGTCATTGGGTACGAGTTCCTAGAGGTAGGCGAAGCAGATTGTGTATCTTAGTGAAGCTCCACAGAGGGCAATGAGGCAGACTTCCATGGCATGTAGGACGTGAGAGAACAGAATCCCAGGAGCTGTTGAAGAGCTGAGTCCACCTAGCTTCCTAAGGAAGGGTGCAGCGAGTTGCCCTACACTCTGATTACATAGAGTGACTGGGAAAGGCGTCTAGGTCTGGATGTTTCTTAGAAGAGCAAAGAAGACCGCTGGTACTCACTGTATTTCTACGAAAAAGGGTGCCTACACGAGGGTGCCTTGTGTCTGGTAAGTGAAGAAACATTCAAGTAAAGCAGAACTTGGAATACGACATAATGGAAACTGCTAAGCGCTTCTGCTTCCGCAAGGCTTTTCAGGCCTTAGCTTGAGGCAAACACTCACGTCAAGTTTCCCTGTAGCTCTAGAGCAGGACAGCAGGAGCTCCCACCCATGCTATGGAAGCACCGTGTTTCCTTAGAGAAAACTCCTTTTCTTTCGAGAGGGCTGCCTACAGTGACCAGAAGCCAGGTAAAAACAGTGTTATTTAGGATTCTTCAGGGAAGCATGTTTAGAGATTTAACATGGGAAAGCAAGGCTTGTGCCATCAGGTCTCCTTCTCGGGTTAACATGCAGCCGAAACCCTTCTGATTCCTAACAAGTCAATAGAGACTCTAGCCACACCCTGGTCCCTTGCTGAATCAACTTTTCTTCACAGGGTTTTCTGCATGTATCGAACTCCCTCATTCTTGGAACGCTCTATGTAACCCTTCGGGCCTAAACCTAGTCTAAAGTCCTGCAGTGTAACAGGAAAAACTTTGCTTAGATTCCAGTAGGAATGCAAGCCTCCTTTCTCCTGTAGGTATGGGGTCCTTGGGTAAGAGTTCCTAGAAGAAGGCGAAGCAGATTGTGTTTCTTAGTGTAGCTCCAATGAGAGCAATGAGGCAGACTTCCATGGCATGTATGTCGTGAGAGAACAGAATCCCTGGAGCTGTTGAAGAGCTGAGTCCACCTAGCTTTCTAAGGAAGGGTGCAGCGAGTTGCCTTAAACTCTGAATACCTAGTGTGACTGGGAAAGGCTTCTAGGTCGGGATGTTTCTTAGAAGGGTAAAGGAGACTGCTGGTACTCACTGTAGTTGTACGAAAAAGGGTGCCTACACTAGGGTGCCTAGTGTCTGGTAGAGTGAAGAAACGTTCAAGTAAAGCAGAACTTCCAATACGACATAATGGAAAATGCTAAGCGCTTTCGCTTCAGCAGGGCTTTTCAGGCCTTAGCTTGAGGCAAGGACTCACGTCAAGTTACCCTGTAGCTCTAGAGCATGACAGGAGGAACTCCCACCCATGCTATGGAAGCACGGTGTTTCCTTAGAGAAACTCCTTTTCTTTCCAGAGGGCTGCCCACAGTGAATCGAGGCCAGTCAAAACAGTGTTATTTAGGTATCTCAGGCTGGCGTGGCTAGAGATTTAAAATGGGAACGCAAGGCTTAGGCATTCAAGTCTTCTTTTCCGGTGAACATGCACCCGGACACCTTCTTATATCTAAGAAGTCCAAAGAGACTCTAGCTACACCCTGGTCCCTTGCTGAATCAACTTTTCTTCACAGAGTGTTCTGCATATATGGAACTCCCTCATCCTTGGAACGTTCTATGTATGCTATAGGGCCGAAGCCTATTCTAAAGTCCTGCAGTGTAGAAGGAAAAACTGCGCTTTGGTTCCAGTAGGAATGCAAGCCTCCTTTCTCCTGTAGGTACGGGGTCATTGGGTACGAGTTCCTAGAGGTAGGCGAAGCAGATTGTGTATCTTAGTGAAGCTCCACAGAGGGCAATGAGGCAGACTTCCATGGCATGTAGGACGTGAGAGAACAGAATCCCAGGAGCTGTTGAAGACCTGAGTCCACCTAGCTTCCTAAGGAAGGGTGCAGCGAGTTGCCCTACACTCTGATTACATAGAGTGACTGGGAAAGGCGTCTAGGTCTGGATGTTTCTTAGAAGAGCAAAGAAGACTGCTGGTACTCACTGTATTTCTACGAAAAAGGGTGCCTACACGAGGGTGCCTTGTGTCTGGTAAGTGAAGAAACATTCAAGTAAAGCAGAACTTGGAATACGACATAATGGAAACTGCTAAGCGCTTCCGCTTCCGCAAGGCTTTTCAGGCCTTAGCTTGAGGCAAACACTCACGTCAAGTTTCCCTGTAGCTCTAGAGCAGGACAGCAGGAGCTCCCACCCATGCTATGGAAGCACCGTGTTTCCTTAGAGAAAACTCCTTTTCTTTCGAGAGGGCTGCCTACAGTGACCAGAAGCCAGGTAAAAACAGTGTTATTTAGGATTCTTCAGGGAAGCATGTTTAGAGATTTAACATGGGAAAGCAAGGCTTGTGCCATCAGGTCTCCTTCTCGGGTTAACATGCAGCCGAAACCCTTCTGATTCCTAACAAGTCAATAGAGACTCTAGCCACACCCTGGTCCCTTGCTGAATCAACTTTTCTTCACAGGGTTTTCTGCATGTATCGAACTCCCTCATTCTTGGAACGCTCTATGTAACCCTTCAGGCCTAAACCTAGTCTAAAGTCCTGCAGTGTAACAGGAAAAACTTTGCTTAGATTCCAGTAGGAATGCAAGCCTCCTTTCTCCTGTAGGTATGGGGTCCTTGGGTAAGAGTTCCTAGAAGAAGGCGAAGCAGATTGTGTTTCTTAGTGTAGCTCCAATGAGAGCAATGAGGCAGACTTCCATGGCATGTATGTCGTGAGAGAACAGAATCCCTGGAGCTGTTGAAGAGCTGAGTCCACCTAGCTTTCTAAGGAAGGGTGCAGCGAGTTGCCTTAAACTCTGAATACCTAGTGTGACTGGGAAAGGCTTCTAGGTCGGGATGTTTCTTAGAAGGGTAAAGGAGACTGCTGGTACTCACTGTAGTTGTACGAAAAAGGGTGCCTACACTAGGGTGCCTAGTGTCTGGTAGAGTGAAGAAACGTTCAAGTAAAGCAGAACTTCCAATACGACATAATGGAAAATGCTAAGCGCTTTCGCTTCAGCAGGGCTTTTCAGGCCTTAGCTTGAGGCAAGGACTCACGTCAAGTTACCCTGTAGCTCTAGAGCATGACAGGAGGAACTCCCACCCATGCTATGGAAGCACGGTGTTTCCTTAGAGAAACTCCTTTTCTTTCCAGAGGGCTGCCCACAGTGAATCGAGGCCAGTCAAAACAGTGTTATTTAGGTATCTCAGGCTGGCGTGGCTAGAGATTTAAAATGGGAACGCAAGGCTTAGGCATTCAAGTCTTCTTTTCCGGTGAACATGCACCCGGACACCTTCTTATATCTAAGAAGTCCAAAGAGACTCTAGCTACACCCTGGTCCCTTGCTGAATCAACTTTTCTTCACAGAGTGTTCTGCATATATGGAACTCCCTCATCCTTGGAACGTTCTATGTATGCTATAGGGCCGAAGCCTATTCTAAAGTCCTGCAGTGTAGAAGGAAAAACTGCGCTTTGGTTCCAGTAGGAATGCAAGCCTCCTTTCTCCTGTAGGTACGGGGTCATTGGGTACGAGTTCCTAGAGGTAGGCGAAGCAGATTGTGTATCTTAGTGAAGCTCCACAGAGGGCAATGAGGCAGACTTCCATGGCATGTAGGACGTGAGAGAACAGAATCCCAGGAGCTGTTGAAGAGCTGAGTCCACCTAGCTTCCTAAGGAAGGGTGCAGCGAGTTGCCCTACACTCTGATTACATAGAGTGACTGGGAAAGGCGTCTAGGTCTGGATGTTTCTTAGAAGAGCAAAGAAGACCGCTGGTACTCACTGTATTTCTACGAAAAAGGGTGCCTACACGAGGGTGCCTTGTGTCTGGTAAGTGAAGAAACATTCAAGTAAAGCAGAACTTGGAATACGACATAATGGAAACTGCTAAGCGCTTCTGCTTCCGCAAGGCTTTTCAGGCCTTAGCTTGAGGCAAACACTCACGTCAAGTTTCCCTGTAGCTCTAGAGCAGGACAGCAGGAGCTCCCACCCATGCTATGGAAGCACCGTGTTTCCTTAGAGAAAACTCCTTTTCTTTCGAGAGGGCTGCCTACAGTGACCAGAAGCCAGGTAAAAACAGTGTTATTTAGGATTCTTCAGGGAAGCATGTTTAGAGATTTAACATGGGAAAGCAAGGCTTGTGCCATCAGGTCTCCTTCTCGGGTTAACATGCAGCCGAAACCCTTCTGATTCCTAACAAGTCAATAGAGACTCTAGCCACACCCTGGTCCCTTGCTGAATCAACTTTTCTTCACAGGGTTTTCTGCATGTATCGAACTCCCTCATTCTTGGAACGCTCTATGTAACCCTTCGGGCCTAAACCTAGTCTAAAGTCCTGCAGTGTAACAGGAAAAACTTTGCTTAGATTCCAGTAGGAATGCAAGCCTCCTTTCTCCTGTAGGTATGGGGTCCTTGGGTAAGAGTTCCTAGAAGAAGGCGAAGCAGATTGTGTTTCTTAGTGTAGCTCCAATGAGAGCAATGAGGCAGACTTCCATGGCATGTATGTCGTGAGAGAACAGAATCCCTGGAGCTGTTGAAGAGCTGAGTCCACCTAGCTTTCTAAGGAAGGGTGCAGCGAGTTGCCTTAAACTCTGAATACCTAGTGTGACTGGGAAAGGCTTCTAGGTCGGGATGTTTCTTAGAAGGGTAAAGGAGACTGCTGGTACTCACTGTAGTTGTACGAAAAAGGGTGCCTACACTAGGGTGCCTAGTGTCTGGTAGAGTGAAGAAACGTTCAAGTAAAGCAGAACTTCCAATACGACATAATGGAAAATGCTAAGCGCTTTCGCTTCAGCAGGGCTTTTCAGGCCTTAGCTTGAGGCAAGGACTCACGTCAAGTTACCCTGTAGCTCTAGAGCATGACAGGAGGAACTCCCACCCATGCTATGGAAGCACGGTGTTTCCTTAGAGAAACTCCTTTTCTTTCCAGAGGGCTGCCCACAGTGAATCGAGGCCAGTCAAAACAGTGTTATTTAGGTATCTCAGGCTGGCGTGGCTAGAGATTTAAAATGGGAACGCAAGGCTTAGGCATTCAAGTCTTCTTTTCCGGTGAACATGCACCCGGACACCTTCTTATATCTAAGAAGTCCAAAGAGACTCTAGCTACACCCTGGTCCCTTGCTGAATCAACTTTTCTTCACAGAGTGTTCTGCATATATGGAACTCCCTCATCCTTGGAACGTTCTATGTATGCTATAGGGCCGAAGCCTATTCTAAAGTCCTGCAGTGTAGAAGGAAAAACTGCGCTTTGGTTCCAGTAGGAATGCAAGCCTCCTTTCTCCTGTAGGTACGGGGTCATTGGGTACGAGTTCCTAGAGGTAGGCGAAGCAGATTGTGTATCTTAGTGAAGCTCCACAGAGGGCAATGAGGCAGACTTCCATGGCATGTAGGACGTGAGAGAACAGAATCCCAGGAGCTGTTGAAGACCTGAGTCCACCTAGCTTCCTAAGGAAGGGTGCAGCGAGTTGCCCTACACTCTGATTACATAGAGTGACTGGGAAAGGCGTCTAGGTCTGGATGTTTCTTAGAAGAGCAAAGAAGACTGCTGGTACTCACTGTATTTCTACGAAAAAGGGTGCCTACACGAGGGTGCCTTGTGTCTGGTAAGTGAAGAAACATTCAAGTAAAGCAGAACTTGGAATACGACATAATGGAAACTGCTAAGCGCTTCCGCTTCCGCAAGGCTTTTCAGGCCTTAGCTTGAGGCAAACACTCACGTCAAGTTTCCCTGTAGCTCTAGAGCAGGACAGCAGGAGCTCCCACCCATGCTATGGAAGCACCGTGTTTCCTTAGAGAAAACTCCTTTTCTTTCGAGAGGGCTGCCTACAGTGACCAGAAGCCAGGTAAAAACAGTGTTATTTAGGATTCTTCAGGGAAGCATGTTTAGAGATTTAACATGGGAAAGCAAGGCTTGTGCCATCAGGTCTCCTTCTCGGGTTAACATGCAGCCGAAACCCTTCTGATTCCTAACAAGTCAATAGAGACTCTAGCCACACCCTGGTCCCTTGCTGAATCAACTTTTCTTCACAGGGTTTTCTGCATGTATCGAACTCCCTCATTCTTGGAACGCTCTATGTAACCCTTCAGGCCTAAACCTAGTCTAAAGTCCTGCAGTGTAACAGGAAAAACTTTGCTTAGATTCCAGTAGGAATGCAAGCCTCCTTTCTCCTGTAGGTATGGGGTCCTTGGGTAAGAGTTCCTAGAAGAAGGCGAAGCAGATTGTGTTTCTTAGTGTAGCTCCAATGAGAGCAATGAGGCAGACTTCCATGGCATGTATGTCGTGAGAGAACAGAATCCCTGGAGCTGTTGAAGAGCTGAGTCCACCTAGCTTTCTAAGGAAGGGTGCAGCGAGTTGCCTTAAACTCTGAATACCTAGTGTGACTGGGAAAGGCTTCTAGGTCGGGATGTTTCTTAGAAGGGTAAAGGAGACTGCTGGTACTCACTGTAGTTGTACGAAAAAGGGTGCCTACACTAGGGTGCCTAGTGTCTGGTAGAGTGAAGAAACGTTCAAGTAAAGCAGAACTTCCAATACGACATAATGGAAAATGCTAAGCGCTTTCGCTTCAGCAGGGCTTTTCAGGCCTTAGCTTGAGGCAAGGACTCACGTCAAGTTACCCTGTAGCTCTAGAGCATGACAGGAGGAACTCCCACCCATGCTATGGAAGCACGGTGTTTCCTTAGAGAAACTCCTTTTCTTTCCAGAGGGCTGCCCACAGTGAATCGAGGCCAGTCAAAACAGTGTTATTTAGGTATCTCAGGCTGGCGTGGCTAGAGATTTAAAATGGGAACGCAAGGCTTAGGCATTCAAGTCTTCTTTTCCGGTGAACATGCACCCGGACACCTTCTTATATCTAAGAAGTCCAAAGAGACTCTAGCTACACCCTGGTCCCTTGCTGAATCAACTTTTCTTCACAGAGTGTTCTGCATATATGGAACTCCCTCATCCTTGGAACGTTCTATGTATGCTATAGGGCCGAAGCCTATTCTAAAGTCCTGCAGTGTAGAAGGAAAAACTGCGCTTTGGTTCCAGTAGGAATGCAAGCCTCCTTTCTCCTGTAGGTACGGGGTCATTGGGTACGAGTTCCTAGAGGTAGGCGAAGCAGATTGTGTATCTTAGTGAAGCTCCACAGAGGGCAATGAGGCAGACTTCCATGGCATGTAGGACGTGAGAGAACAGAATCCCAGGAGCTGTTGAAGAGCTGAGTCCACCTAGCTTCCTAAGGAAGGGTGCAGCGAGTTGCCCTACACTCTGATTACATAGAGTGACTGGGAAAGGCGTCTAGGTCTGGATGTTTCTTAGAAGAGCAAAGAAGACCGCTGGTACTCACTGTATTTCTACGAAAAAGGGTGCCTACACGAGGGTGCCTTGTGTCTGGTAAGTGAAGAAACATTCAAGTAAAGCAGAACTTGGAATACGACATAATGGAAACTGCTAAGCGCTTCCGCTTCCGCAAGGCTTTTCAGGCCTTAGCTTGAGGCAAACACTCACGTCAAGTTTCCCTGTAGCTCTAGAGCAGGACAGCAGGAGCTCCCACCCATGCTATGGAAGCACCGTGTTTCCTTAGAGAAAACTCCTTTTCTTTCGAGAGGGCTGCCTACAGTGACCAGAAGCCAGGTAAAAACAGTGTTATTTAGGATTCTTCAGGGAAGCATGTTTAGAGATTTAACATGGGAAAGCAAGGCTTGTGCCATCAGGTCTCCTTCTCGGGTTAACATGCAGCCGAAACCCTTCTGATTCCTAACAAGTCAATAGAGACTCTAGCCACACCCTGGTCCCTTGCTGAATCAACTTTTCTTCACAGGGTTTTCTGCATGTATCGAACTCCCTCATTCTTGGAACGCTCTATGTAACCCTTCGGGCCTAAACCTAGTCTAAAGTCCTGCAGTGTAACAGGAAAAACTTTGCTTAGATTCCAGTAGGAATGCAAGCCTCCTTTCTCCTGTAGGTATGGGGTCCTTGGGTAAGAGTTCCTAGAAGAAGGCGAAGCAGATTGTGTTTCTTAGTGTAGCTCCAATGAGAGCAATGAGGCAGACTTCCATGGCATGTATGTCGTGAGAGAACAGAATCCCTGGAGCTGCTGAAGAGCTGAGTCCACCTAGCTTTCTAAGGAAGGGTGCAGCGAGTTGCCTTAAACTCTGAATACCTAGTGTGACTGGGAAAGGCTTCTAGGTCTGGATGTTTCTTAGAAGGGTAAAGGAGACTGCTGGTACTCACTGTAGTTGTACGAAAAAGGGTGCCTACACTAGGGTGCCTAGTGTCTGGTAGAGTGAAGAAACGTTCAAGTAAAGCAGAACTTCCAATACGACATAATGGAAAATGCTAAGCGCTTTCGCTTCAGCAGGGCTTTTCAGGCCTTAGCTTGAGGCAAGGACTCACGTCAAGTTACCCTGTAGCTCTAGAGCATGACAGGAGGAACTCCCACCCATGCTATGGAAGCACCGTGTTTCCTTAGAGAAACTCCTTTTCTTTCCAGAGGGCTGCCCACAGTGAATCGAGGCCAGTCAAAACAGTGTTATTTAGGTATCTCAGGCTGGCGTGGCTAGAGATTTAAAATGGGAACGCAAGGCTTAGGCATTCAAGTCTTCTTTTCCGGTGAACATGCACCCGGACACCTTCTTATACCTAAGAAGTCCAAAGAGACTCTAGCTACACCCTGGTCCCTTGCTGAATCAACTTTTCTTCACAGAGTGTTCTGCATATATGGAACTCCCTCATCCTTGGAACGTTCTATGTATGCTATAGGGCCGAAGCCTATTCTAAAGTCCTGCAGTGTAGAAGGAAAAACTGCGCTTTGGTTCCAGTAGGAATGCAAGCCTCCTTTCTCCTGTAGGTACGGGGTCATTGGGTACGAGTTCCTAGAGGTAGGCGAAGCAGATTGTGTATCTTAGTGAAGCTCCACAGAGGGCAATGAGGCAGACTTCCATGGCATGTAGGACGTGAGAGAACAGAATCCCTGGAGCTGTTGAAGAGCTGAGTCCACCGAGCTTCCTAAGGAAGGGTGCAGCGAGTTGCCCTACACTCTGATTACATAGAGTGACTGGGAAAGGCGTCTAGGTCTGGATGTTTCTTAGAAGAGCAAAGAAGACCGCTGGTACTCACTGTATTTCTACGAAAAAGGGTGCCTACACGAGGGTGCCTTGTGTCTGGTAAGTGAAGAAACATTCAAGTAAAGCAGAACTTGGAATACGACATAATGGAAACTGCTAAGCGCTTCCGCTTCCGCAAGGCTTTTCAGGCCTTAGCTTGAGGCAAACACTCACGTCAAGTTTCCCTGTAGCTCTAGAGCAGGACAGCAGGAGCTCCCACCCATGCTATGGAAGCACCGTGTTTCCTTAGAGAAAACTCCTTTTCTTTCGAGAGGGCTGCCTACAGTGACCAGAAGCCAGGTAAAAACAGTGTTATTTAGGATTCTTCAGGGAAGCATGTTTAGAGATTTAACATGGGAAAGCAAGGCTTGTGCCATCAGGTCTCCTTCTCGGGTTAACATGCAGCCGAAACCCTTCTGATTCCTAACAAGTCAATAGAGACTCTAGCCACACCCTGGTCCCTTGCTGAATCAACTTTTCTTCACAGGGTTTTCTGCATGTATCGAACTCCCTCATTCTTGGAACGCTCTATGTAACCCTTCGGGCCTAAACCTAGTCTAAAGTCCTGCAGTGTAACAGGAAAAACTTTGCTTAGATTCCAGTAGGAATGCAAGCCTCCTTTCTCCTGTAGGTATGGGGTCCTTGGGTAAGAGTTCCTAGAAGAAGGCAAAGCAGATTGTGTTTCTTAGTGTAGCTCCAATGAGAGCAATGAGGCAGACTTCCATGGCATGTATGTCGTGAGAGAACAGAATCCCTGGAGCTGTTGAAGAGCTGAGTCCACCTAGCTTTCTAAGGAAGGGTGCAGCGAGTTGCCTTAAACTCTGAATACCTAGTGTGACTGGGAAAGGCTTCTAGGTCGGGATGTTTCTTAGAAGGGTAAAGGAGACTGCTGGTACTCACTGTAGTTGTACGAAAAAGGGTGCCTACACTAGGGTGCCTAGTGTCTGGTAGAGTGAAGAAACGTTCAAGTAAAGCAGAACTTCCAATACGACATAATGGAAAATGCTAAGCGCTTTCGCTTCAGCAGGGCTTTTCAGGCCTTAGCTTGAGGCAAGGACTCACGTCAAGTTACCCTGTAGCTCTAGAGCATGACAGGAGGAACTCCCACCCATGCTATGGAAGCACCGTGTTTCCTTAGAGAAACTCCTTTTCTTTCCAGAGGGCTGCCCACAGTGAATCGAGGCCAGTCAAAACAGTGTTATTTAGGTATCTCAGGCTGGCGTGGCTAGAGATTTAAAATGGGAACGCAAGGCTTAGGCATTCAAGTCTTCTTTTCCGGTGAACATGCACCCGGACACCTTCTTATACCTAAGAAGTCCAAAGAGACTCTAGCTACACCCTGGTCCCTTGCTGAATCAACTTTTCTTCACAGAGTGTTCTGCATATATGGAACTCCCTCATCCTTGGAACGTTCTATGTATGCTATAGGGCCGAAGCCTATTCTAAAGTCCTGCAGTGTAGAAGGAAAAACTGCGCTTTGGTTCCAGTAGGAATGCAAGCCTCCTTTCTCCTGTAGGTACGGGGTCATTGGGTACGAGTTCCTAGAGGTAGGCGAAGCAGATTGTGTATCTTAGTGAAGCTCCACAGAGGGCAATGAGGCAGACTTCCATGGCATGTAGGACGTGAGAGAACAGAATCCCTGGAGCTGTTGAAGAGCTGAGTCCACCGAGCTTCCTAAGGAAGGGTGCAGCGAGTTGCCCTACACTCTGATTACATAGAGTGACTGGGAAAGGCGTCTAGGTCTGGATGTTTCTTAGAAGAGCAAAGAAGACCGCTGGTACTCACTGTATTTCTACGAAAAAGGGTGCCTACACGAGGGTGCCTTGTGTCTGGTAAGTGAAGAAACATTCAAGTAAAGCAGAACTTGGAATACGACATAATGGAAACTGCTAAGCGCTTCCGCTTCCGCAAGGCTTTTCAGGCCTTAGCTTGAGGCAAACACTCACGTCAAGTTTCCCTGTAGCTCTAGAGCAGGACAGCAGGAGCTCCCACCCATGCTATGGAAGCACCGTGTTTCCTTAGAGAAAACTCCTTTTCTTTCGAGAGGGCTGCCTACAGTGACCAGAAGCCAGGTAAAAACAGTGTTATTTAGGATTCTTCAGGGAAGCATGTTTAGAGATTTAACATGGGAAAGCAAGGCTTGTGCCATCAGGTCTCCTTCTCGGGTTAACATGCAGCCGAAACCCTTCTGATTCCTAACAAGTCAATAGAGACTCTAGCCACACCCTGGTCCCTTGCTGAATCAACTTTTCTTCACAGGGTTTTCTGCATGTATCGAACTCCCTCATTCTTGGAATGCTCTATGTAACCCTTCGGGCCTAAACCTAGTCTAAAGTCCTGCAGTGTAACAGGAAAAACTTTGCTTAGATTCCAGTAGGAATGCAAGCCTCCTTTCTCCTGTAGGTATGGGGTCCTTGGGTAAGAGTTCCTAGAAGAAGGCGAAGCAGATTGTGTTTCTTAGTGTAGCTCCAATGAGAGCAATGAGGCAGACTTCCATGGCATGTATGTCGTGAGAGAACAGAATCCCTGGAGCTGTTGAAGAGCTGAGTCCACCTAGCTTTCTAAGGAAGGGTGCAGCGAGTTGCCTTAAACTCTGAATACCTAGTGTGACTGGGAAAGGCTTCTAGGTCGGGATGTTTCTTAGAAGGGTAAAGGAGACTGCTGGTACTCACTGTAGTTGTACGAAAAAGGGTGCCTACACTAGGGTGCCTAGTGTCTGGTAGAGTGAAGAAACGTTCAAGTAAAGCAGAACTTCCAATACGACATAATGGAAAATGCTAAGCGCTTTCGCTTCAGCAGGGCTTTTCAGGCCTTAGCTTGAGGCAAGGACTCACGTCAAGTTACCCTGTAGCTCTAGAGCATGACAGGAGGAACTCCCACCCATGCTATGGAAGCACGGTGTTTCCTTAGAGAAACTCCTTTTCTTTCCAGAGGGCTGCCCACAGTGAATCGAGGCCAGTCAAAACAGTGTTATTTAGGTATCTCAGGCTGGCGTGGCTAGAGATTTAAAATGGGAACGCAAGGCTTAGGCATTCAAGTCTTCTTTTCCGGTGAACATGCACCCGGACACCTTCTTATATCTAAGAAGTCCAAAGAGACTCTAGCTACACCCTGGTCCCTTGCTGAATCAACTTTTCTTCACAGAGTGTTCTGCATATATGGAACTCCCTCATCCTTGGAACGTTCTATGTATGCTATAGGGCCGAAGCCTATTCTAAAGTCCTGCAGTGTAGAAGGAAAAACTGCGCTTTGGTTCCAGTAGGAATGCAAGCCTCCTTTCTCCTGTAGGTACGGGGTCATTGGGTACGAGTTCCTAGAGGTAGGCGAAGCAGATTGTGTATCTTAGTGAAGCTCCACAGAGGGCAATGAGGCAGACTTCCATGGCATGTAGGACGTGAGAGAACAGAATCCCAGGAGCTGTTGAAGAGCTGAGTCCACCTAGCTTCCTAAGGAAGGGTGCAGCGAGTTGCCCTACACTCTGATTACATAGAGTGACTGGGAAAGGCGTCTAGGTCTGGATGTTTCTTAGAAGAGCAAAGAAGACCGCTGGTACTCACTGTATTTCTACGAAAAAGGGTGCCTACACGAGGGTGCCTTGTGTCTGGTAAGTGAAGAAACATTCAAGTAAAGCAGAACTTGGAATACGACATAATGGAAACTGCTAAGCGCTTCCGCTTCCGCAAGGCTTTTCAGGCCTTAGCTTGAGGCAAACACTCACGTCAAGTTTCCCTGTAGCTCTAGAGCAGGACAGCAGGAGCTCCCACCCATGCTATGGAAGCACCGTGTTTCCTTAGAGAAAACTCCTTTTCTTTCGAGAGGGCTGCCTACAGTGACCAGAAGCCAGGTAAAAACAGTGTTATTTAGGATTCTTCAGGGAAGCATGTTTAGAGATTTAACATGGGAAAGCAAGGCTTGTGCCATCAGGTCTCCTTCTCGGGTTAACATGCAGCCGAAACCCTTCTGATTCCTAACAAGTCAATAGAGACTCTAGCCACACCCTGGTCCCTTGCTGAATCAACTTTTCTTCACAGGGTTTTCTGCATGTATCGAACTCCCTCATTCTTGGAACGCTCTATGTAACCCTTCGGGCCTAAACCTAGTCTAAAGTCCTGCAGTGTAACAGGAAAAACTTTGCTTAGATTCCAGTAGGAATGCAAGCCTCCTTTCTCCTGTAGGTATGGGGTCCTTGGGTAAGAGTTCCTAGAAGAAGGCGAAGCAGATTGTGTTTCTTAGTGTAGCTCCAATGAGAGCAATGAGGCAGACTTCCATGGCATGTATGTCGTGAGAGAACAGAATCCCTGGAGCTGTTGAAGAGCTGAGTCCACCTAGCTTTCTAAGGAAGGGTGCAGCGAGTTGCCTTAAACTCTGAATACCTAGTGTGACTGGGAAAGGCTTCTAGGTCGGGATGTTTCTTAGAAGGGTAAAGGAGACTGCTGGTACTCACTGTAGTTGTACGAAAAAGGGTGCCTACACTAGGGTGCCTAGTGTCTGGTAGAGTGAAGAAACGTTCAAGTAAAGCAGAACTTCCAATACGACATAATGGAAAATGCTAAGCGCTTTCGCTTCAGCAGGGCTTTTCAGGCCTTAGCTTGAGGCAAGGACTCACGTCAAGTTACCCTGTAGCTCTAGAGCATGACAGGAGGAACTCCCACCCATGCTATGGAAGCACGGTGTTTCCTTAGAGAAACTCCTTTTCTTTCCAGAGGGCTGCCCACAGTGAATCGAGGCCAGTCAAAACAGTGTTATTTAGGTATCTCAGGCTGGCGTGGCTAGAGATTTAAAATGGGAACGCAAGGCTTAGGCATTCAAGTCTTCTTTTCCGGTGAACATGCACCCGGACACCTTCTTATATCTAAGAAGTCCAAAGAGACTCTAGCTACACCCTGGTCCCTTGCTGAATCAACTTTTCTTCACAGAGTGTTCTGCATATATGGAACTCCCTCATCCTTGGAACGTTCTATGTATGCTATAGGGCCGAAGCCTATTCTAAAGTCCTGCAGTGTAGAAGGAAAAACTGCGCTTTGGTTCCAGTAGGAATGCAAGCCTCCTTTCTCCTGTAGGTACGGGGTCATTGGGTACGAGTTCCTAGAGGTAGGCGAAGCAGATTGTGTATCTTAGTGAAGCTCCACAGAGGGCAATGAGGCAGACTTCCATGGCATGTAGGACGTGAGAGAACAGAATCCCAGGAGCTGTTGAAGAGCTGAGTCCACCTAGCTTCCTAAGGAAGGGTGCAGCGAGTTGCCCTACACTCTGATTACATAGAGTGACTGGGAAAGGCGTCTAGGTCTGGATGTTTCTTAGAAGAGCAAAGAAGACTGCTGGTACTCACTGTATTTCTACGAAAAAGGGTGCCTACACGAGGGTGCCTTGTGTCTGGTAAGTGAAGAAACATTCAAGTAAAGCAGAACTTGGAATACGACATAATGGAAACTGCTAAGCGCTTCCGCTTCCGCAAGGCTTTTCAGGCCTTAGCTTGAGGCAAACACTCACGTCAAGTTTCCCTGTAGCTCTAGAGCAGGACAGCAGGAGCTCCCACCCATGCTATGGAAGCACCGTGTTTCCTTAGAGAAAACTCCTTTTCTTTCGAGAGGGCTGCCTACAGTGACCAGAAGCCAGGTAAAAACAGTGTTATTTAGGATTCTTCAGGGAAGCATGTTTAGAGATTTAACATGGGAAAGCAAGGCTTGTGCCATCAGGTCTCCTTCTCGGGTTAACATGCAGCCGAAACCCTTCTGATTCCTAACAAGTCAATAGAGACTCTAGCCACACCCTGGTCCCTTGCTGAATCAACTTTTCTTCACAGGGTTTTCTGCATGTATCGAACTCCCTCATTCTTGGAACGCTCTATGTAACCCTTCGGGCCTAAACCTAGTCTAAAGTCCTGCAGTGTAACAGGAAAAACTTTGCTTAGATTCCAGTAGGAATGCAAGCCTCCTTTCTCCTGTAGGTATGGGGTCCTTGGGTAAGAGTTCCTAGAAGAAGGCGAAGCAGATTGTGTTTCTTAGTGTAGCTCCAATGAGAGCAATGAGGCAGACTTCCATGGCATGTATGTCGTGAGAGAACAGAATCCCTGGAGCTGTTGAAGAGCTGAGTCCACCTAGCTTTCTAAGGAAGGGTGCAGCGAGTTGCCTTAAACTCTGAATACCTAGTGTGACTGGGAAAGGCTTCTAGGTCGGGATGTTTCTTAGAAGGGTAAAGGAGACTGCTGGTACTCACTGTAGTTGTACGAAAAAGGGTGCCTACACTAGGGTGCCTAGTGTCTGGTAGAGTGAAGAAACGTTCAAGTAAAGCAGAACTTCCAATACGACATAATGGAAAATGCTAAGCGCTTTCGCTTCAGCAGGGCTTTTCAGGCCTTAGCTTGAGGCAAGGACTCACGTCAAGTTACCCTGTAGCTCTAGAGCATGACAGGAGGAACTCCCACCCATGCTATGGAAGCACGGTGTTTCCTTAGAGAAACTCCTTTTCTTTCCAGAGGGCTGCCCACAGTGAATCGAGGCCAGTCAAAACAGTGTTATTTAGGTATCTCAGGCTGGCGTGGCTAGAGATTTAAAATGGGAACGCAAGGCTTAGGCATTCAAGTCTTCTTTTCCGGTGAACATGCACCCGGACACCTTCTTATATTTAAGAAGTCCAAAGAGACTCTAGCTACACCCTGGTCCCTTGCTGAATCAACTTTTCTTCACAGAGTGTTCTGCATATATGGAACTCCCTCATCCTTGGAACGTTCTATGTATGCTATAGGGCCGAAGCCTATTCTAAAGTCCTGCAGTGTAGAAGGAAAAACTGCGCTTTGGTTCCAGTAGGAATGCAAGCCTCCTTTCTCCTGTAGGTACGGGGTCATTGGGTACGAGTTCCTAGAGGTAGGCGAAGCAGATTGTGTATCTTAGTGAAGCTCCACAGAGGGCAATGAGGCAGACTTCCATGGCATGTAGGACGTGAGAGAACAGAATCCCAGGAGCTGTTGAAGACCTGAGTCCACCTAGCTTCCTAAGGAAGGGTGCAGCGAGTTGCCCTACACTCTGATTACATAGAGTGACTGGGAAAGGCGTCTAGGTCTGGATGTTTCTTAGAAGAGCAAAGAAGACCGCTGGTACTCACTGTATTTCTACGAAAAAGGGTGCCTACACGAGGGTGCCTTGTGTCTGGTAAGTGAAGAAACATTCAAGTAAAGCAGAACTTGGAATACGACATAATGGAAACTGCTAAGCGCTTCCGCTTCCGCAAGGCTTTTCAGGCCTTAGCTTGAGGCAAACACTCACGTCAAGTTTCCCTGTAGCTCTAGAGCAGGACAGCAGGAGCTCCCACCCATGCTATGGAAGCACCGTGTTTCCCTAGAGAAAACTCCTTTTCTTTCGAGAGGGCTGCCTACAGTGACCAGAAGCCAGGTAAAAACAGTGTTATTTAGGATTCTTCAGGGAAGCATGTTTAGAGATTTAACATGGGAAAGCAAGGCTTGTGCCATCAGGTCTCCTTCTCGGGTTAACATGCAGCCGAAACCCTTCTGATTCCTAACAAGTCAATAGAGACTCTAGCCACACCCTGGTCCCTTGCTGAATCAACTTTTCTTCACAGGGTTTTCTGCATGTATCGAACTCCCTCATTCTTGGAACGCTCTATGTAACCCTTCGGGCCTAAACCTAGTCTAAAGTCCTGCAGTGTAACAGGAAAAACTTTGCTTAGATTCCAGTAGGAATGCAAGCCTCCTTTCTCCTGTAGGTATGGGGTCCTTGGGTAAGAGTTCCTAGAAGAAGGCGAAGCAGATTGTGTTTCTTAGTGTAGCTCCAATGAGAGCAATGAGGCAGACTTCCATGGCATGTATGTCGTGAGAGAACAGAATCCCTGGAGCTGTTGAAGAGCTGAGTCCACCTAGCTTTCTAAGGAAGGGTGCAGCGAGTTGCCTTAAACTCTGAATACCTAGTGTGACTGGGAAAGGCTTCTAGGTCGGGATGTTTCTTAGAAGGGTAAAGGAGACTGCTGGTACTCACTGTAGTTGTACGAAAAAGGGTGCCTACACTAGGGTGCCTAGTGTCTGGTAGAGTGAAGAAACGTTCAAGTAAAGCAGAACTTCCAATACGACATAATGGAAAATGCTAAGCGCTTTCGCTTCAGCAGGGCTTTTCAGGCCTTAGCTTGAGGCAAGGACTCACGTCAAGTTACCCTGTAGCTCTAGAGCATGACAGGAGGAACTCCCACCCATGCTATGGAAGCACGGTGTTTCCTTAGAGAAACCCCTTTTCTTTCCAGAGGGCTGCCCACAGTGAATCGAGGCCAGTCAAAACAGTGTTATTTAGGTATCTCAGGCTGGCGTGGCTAGAGATTTAAAATGGGAACGCAAGGCTTAGGCATTCAAGTCTTCTTTTCCGGTGAACATGCACCCGGACACCTTCTTATATCTAAGAAGTCCAAAGAGACTCTAGCTACACCCTGGTCCCTTGCTGAATCAACTTTTCTTCACAGAGTGTTCTGCATATATGGAACTCCCTCATCCTTGGAACGTTCTATGTATGCTATAGGGCCGAAGCCTATTCTAAAGTCCTGCAGTGTAGAAGGAAAAACTGCGCTTTGGTTCCAGTAGGAATGCAAGCCTCCTTTCTCCTGTAGGTACGGGGTCATTGGGTACGAGTTCCTAGAGGTAGGCGAAGCAGATTGTGTATCTTAGTGAAGCTCCACAGAGGGCAATGAGGCAGACTTCCATGGCATGTAGGACGTGAGAGAACAGAATCCCAGGAGCTGTTGAAGAGCTGAGTCCACCTAGCTTCCTAAGGAAGGGTGCAGCGAGTTGCCCTACACTCTGATTACATAGAGTGACTGGGAAAGGCGTCTAGGTCTGGATGTTTCTTAGAAGAGCAAAGAAGACCGCTGGTACTCACTGTATTTCTACGAAAAAGGGTGCCTACACGAGGGTGCCTTGTGTCTGGTAAGTGAAGAAACATTCAAGTAAAGCAGAACTTGGAATACGACATAATGGAAACTGCTAAGCGCTTCCGCTTCCGCAAGGCTTTTCAGGCCTTAGCTTGAGGCAAACACTCACGTCAAGTTTCCCTGTAGCTCTAGAGCAGGACAGCAGGAGCTCCCACCCATGCTATGGAAGCACCGTGTTTCCTTAGAGAAAACTCCTTTTCTTTCGAGAGGGCTGCCTACAGTGACCAGAAGCCAGGTAAAAACAGTGTTATTTAGGATTCTTCAGGGAAGCATGTTTAGAGATTTAACATGGGAAAGCAAGGCTTGTGCCATCAGGTCTCCTTCTCGGGTTAACATGCAGCCGAAACCCTTCTGATTCCTAACAAGTCAATAGAGACTCTAGCCACACCCTGGTCCCTTGCTGAATCAACTTTTCTTCACAGGGTTTTCTGCATGTATCGAACTCCCTCATTCTTGGAACGCTCTATGTAACCCTTCGGGCCTAAACCTAGTCTAAAGTCCTGCAGTGTAACAGGAAAAACTTTGCTTAGATTCCAGTAGGAATGCAAGCCTCCTTTCTCCTGTAGGTATGGGGTCCTTGGGTAAGAGTTCCTAGAAGAAGGCGAAGCAGATTGTGTTTCTTAGTGTAGCTCCAATGAGAGCAATGAGGCAGACTTCCATGGCATGTATGTCGTGAGAGAACAGAATCCCTGGAGCTGTTGAAGAGCTGAGTCCACCTAGCTTTCTAAGGAAGGGTGCAGCGAGTTGCCTTAAACTCTGAATACCTAGTGTGACTGGGAAAGGCTTCTAGGTCGGGATGTTTCTTAGAAGGGTAAAGGAGACTGCTGGTACTCACTGTAGTTGTACGAAAAAGGGTGCCTACACTAGGGTGCCTAGTGTCTGGTAGAGTGAAGAAACGTTCAAGTAAAGCAGAACTTCCAATACGACATAATGGAAAATGCTAAGCGCTTTCGCTTCAGCAGGGCTTTTCAGGCCTTAGCTTGAGGCAAGGACTCACGTCAAGTTACCCTGTAGCTCTAGAGCATGACAGGAGGAACTCCCACCCATGCTATGGAAGCACGGTGTTTCCTTAGAGAAACTCCTTTTCTTTCCAGAGGGCTGCCCACAGTGAATCGAGGCCAGTCAAAACAGTGTTATTTAGGTATCTCAGGCTGGCGTGGCTAGAGATTTAAAATGGGAACGCAAGGCTTAGGCATTCAAGTCTTCTTTTCCGGTGAACATGCACCCGGACACCTTCTTATATCTAAGAAGTCCAAAGAGACTCTAGCTACACCCTGGTCCCTTGCTGAATCAACTTTTCTTCACAGAGTGTTCTGCATATATGGAACTCCCTCATCCTTGGAACGTTCTATGTATGCTATAGGGCCGAAGCCTATTCTAAAGTCCTGCAGTGTAGAAGGAAAAACTGCGCTTTGGTTCCAGTAGGAATGCAAGCCTCCTTTCTCCTGTAGGTACGGGGTCATTGGGTACGAGTTCCTAGAGGTAGGCGAAGCAGATTGTGTATCTTAGTGAAGCTCCACAGAGGGCAATGAGGCAGACTTCCATGGCATGTAGGACGTGAGAGAACAGAATCCCAGGAGCTGTTGAAGAGCTGAGTCCACCTAGCTTCCTAAGGAAGGGTGCAGCGAGTTGCCCTACACTCTGATTACATAGAGTGACTGGGAAAGGCGTCTAGGTCTGGATGTTTCTTAGAAGAGCAAAGAAGACTGCTGGTACTCACTGTATTTCTACGAAAAAGGGTGCCTACACGAGGGTGCCTTGTGTCTGGTAAGTGAAGAAACATTCAAGTAAAGCAGAACTTGGAATACGACATAATGGAAACTGCTAAGCGCTTCCGCTTCCGCAAGGCTTTTCAGGCCTTAGCTTGAGGCAAACACTCACGTCAAGTTTCCCTGTAGCTCTAGAGCAGGACAGCAGGAGCTCCCACCCATGCTATGGAAGCACCGTGTTTCCTTAGAGAAAACTCCTTTTCTTTCGAGAGGGCTGCCTACAGTGACCAGAAGCCAGGTAAAAACAGTGTTATTTAGGATTCTTCAGGGAAGCATGTTTAGAGATTTAACATGGGAAAGCAAGGCTTGTGCCATCAGGTCTCCTTCTCGGGTTAACATGCAGCCGAAACCCTTCTGATTCCTAACAAGTCAATAGAGACTCTAGCCACACCCTGGTCCCTTGCTGAATCAACTTTTCTTCACAGGGTTTTCTGCATGTATCGAACTCCCTCATTCTTGGAACGCTCTATGTAACCCTTCGGGCCTAAACCTAGTCTAAAGTCCTGCAGTGTAACAGGAAAAACTTTGCTTAGATTCCAGTAGGAATGCAAGCCTCCTTTCTCCTGTAGGTATGGGGTCCTTGGGTAAGAGTTCCTAGAAGAAGGCGAAGCAGATTGTGTTTCTTAGTGTAGCTCCAATGAGAGCAATGAGGCAGACTTCCATGGCATGTATGTCGTGAGAGAACAGAATCCCTGGAGCTGTTGAAGAGCTGAGTCCACCTAGCTTTCTAAGGAAGGGTGCAGCGAGTTGCCTTAAACTCTGAATACCTAGTGTGACTGGGAAAGGCTTCTAGGTCGGGATGTTTCTTAGAAGGGTAAAGGAGACTGCTGGTACTCACTGTAGTTGTACGAAAAAGGGTGCCTACACTAGGGTGCCTAGTGTCTGGTAGAGTGAAGAAACGTTCAAGTAAAGCAGAACTTCCAATACGACATAATGGAAAATGCTAAGCGCTTTCGCTTCAGCAGGGCTTTTCAGGCCTTAGCTTGAGGCAAGGACTCACGTCAAGTTACCCTGTAGCTCTAGAGCATGACAGGAGGAACTCCCACCCATGCTATGGAAGCACGGTGTTTCCTTAGAGAAACTCCTTTTCTTTCCAGAGGGCTGCCCACAGTGAATCGAGGCCAGTCAAAACAGTGTTATTTAGGTATCTCAGGCTGGCGTGGCTAGAGATTTAAAATGGGAACGCAAGGCTTAGGCATTCAAGTCTTCTTTTCCGGTGAACATGCACCCGGACACCTTCTTATATCTAAGAAGTCCAAAGAGACTCTAGCTACACCCTGGTCCCTTGCTGAATCAACTTT